>NC_090646.1:473439644-473767422 GCF_040937935.1 Hyperolius riggenbachi | reverse complement strand
ACTAAGTTAGTGTGTGCTTACTAAGTTAGGGCAGATAAGACAGGGATGATAGCGATACACACAGAGAAAAGAGCAGGAAGACTTTACAAACAATGGGAAAGATACTAGGTGCACACTTTTTAAAACGGGGCAGTACAGACTGTAGCTAGTTTATCGGTATAGGCCCAACATAACAGCTCATACTGTATTTACTGGGGGTAATATAAAATTGAGTGATTAAAGCAGTGAGTGATTTATTGCATTTTTAATCAGGGCACAATTTTAAGGCATTTTACTACATGTAAGTGTAATTACACAAATACTGTAATAAAGATTATTCTTGACTTACCAGTAATTGTTTATTGCCGTTTGGAAGATAAAAACTTTTCTACCTATCAAAAGTGCTTCTGAGAAAATACTAATAAGAGCTTTAGCAAACAGATGGGGAAACCTACCTCTGTGTTGGAGTGATCGTGAGTAGACCACTAGATATTTGAGTCCTCTTGACCTCGTCTGGGTCTTCCGGAACATTGAATCTTTCATTCACCTTCTCCACATGATCCAGAAGACGGTCAGTGCCTCTCTCAGATACATACCTAAAAGAATGGATATGAATTAATAAGAGCCCCAACCATGTTTGTCAAAGAATGCAAAAACTACCCAACTTACTTCAACACCTGTTCAGTGAAGCCACACAATGTCACATCTTTGCACTGCTCCAGAGAATCCTCACTGTGGAGAAATAAAGAGTATGTTCTGATGTTAGCCAAAATGTGATCAACGGAGTAAACACTAAATCAGTTGCCGTTAGCTATAATGCAACAGACAGCCGATAAAAAGGAATTTTCCATGTTTCCCTATGTGTCATTTTACATATATGCGTTATACATTATAAGGCATAATTGTAAACAGACCCATAGTGGAACATGGACAATTCCTTCTCTCAGTTGTCTGTTGCGGTACAGCAGTTTCAGTCTAACTCAGCCTTAACACTATAAGAAGAACACCACAAGGAGGAAAAGTCTACAGCTGCACAGCCTGCTTCATAATTATCTTTGCACCAAATATTTGTGTGCCTCAGACACTGGGGCAAGAAAACACCCAGTTTACATTAGTCACATGTGGATGACATCATATGAGAAACTAAGTACGAATGGATGGAGTCTTTATACACACACTGATATAGGCTCATTACTATGTAAATTCTAAGCATTCATCAGATGCCCCATCTGCAGCAATGTAACTGAAGCTATAGTCAGGATGGAGTCTATAACACATTATGTCGTAGTAGATACTTGGGTGCTTCACCAACAATTACAATTAGAGATATTAAAGTGAACAGAAAATAGGTTCTGGACAACATATCAAACACAACTGAGGAGTAAGTATTATAACCAATTACCACATTCAGGTAGTTACCTCTTGAAGCCGTGGGGCAGCACAGTCACACAAAGGCAATCAGAATTCACAGTCCGACGGTACTCCTTCAAAACGGACTTGAACTCTTCACCAGGGGGTGAGCTTGCAAAAACCAGCAGAGTATCTACCTGTGCATTAAAACAGAGCTGTAAAGCAGTGGTTCTTATAGTGTGAAATGAGTGCTACTGGCAGCATATCTCTTAAAGGGATACTGTAGGGGGTCGGGGGAAAATGAGTTGAACTTACCCAGGGCTTCTAATGGTCCCCCACAGACATCCTGTGCCCACGCAGCCAGTCACCGATGCTCCGGCCCTGCCTCTGGTTCACCTCTGGAATTTCAGACTTTAAAGTCTGAAAACCACTGTGCCTGCGTTGCCGTGTCCTCGTTCTCGCTGATGTCACCAGGAGCGTACTGCGCAGACACAGACCATACTGGGGTGGTGCTATACACTCCTGGTGACATCAGCAGGAGCGAGGACACTGCAACGCAGGCGCAGTGGTTTTCAGACTTTAAAGTCTGAAATTCCAGAAGTGAACCGGAGGCGGGGCCAAAGCATCAGTGAGTGGCTGCGCGGGCACAGGATGTCTGCGGGGGACCATTAGAAGCCCCGGGTAAGTTCAACTCATTTTCCTCCGACCCCCCTACAGTATCCCTTTAAGGAGGAACTGTAATGGCATATAGTGAAATGCAGTACATTATTCAGGTACCTACTTTTACATTAAATATCTTGGTTTCAGCATCAGAAACATCCAATAGCTACCCGTCTTTCACCGAAAATATATTATATAAATTTTTGCTCTAATAGCTGTACTGGGGCTTATTTTCAGGGGATGTCTTAGATTTCTATTAGGAAGTGTCTCTCAGCAGACAATTTCCTCTTGCTTTGTACTGTGATATTCATGGATTTGAAAGTATGCTACTGTACTGATCAGGCACCTGACCTGTCTTCCCTGCACACAGCACACAGCTAATAACCTTTCTGTGTGCTGGGATTAAAGGATCATTGCCCGAATGGCACTGCACCCCTGTGTCCGCACTTACTGGCTGCCTCTTCCTCCTCTTAACTTCTGCTAGGGCTTATTTTCAGGATAGGGCTTATATTTCAAGCATGCTTAACATTCCAGCTAGGGCTTATTTTCAGGGTAGGTCTTATTTTCAGGGAAAGAGGGTATATATTAGTATGCATTCGAGATGGTTAGAGCCTCTGTAGGGATTTCACAGCAGGCAAAACTGAAGTTAAAGGGAACTGACCCCCAATGGAGCCACACACAGCAATAAAGTTTACTTTATAAGGCTATTCTCTGTCCAACTCTAGCAAGAAAGATTTTTTGGAGGCGTTCCACTTTTTAGGAAAGGTTGTCCAAAACAAAAAGTTGCTTCTCCTTACCTTTGTTCTTTTCAGAAGGAGTCCAGTTAGATATTCCGCCAGTGGATTTCCCTGCTCGAAGGGCAAATATGAATGCCAGTCTGCATTCTAAAGAGAAAGCATTCCTGCATTAACTAAATCCTATATTAAACTGCTTTAATATAGTTACATAATTAAAAATAAAACATTAGCTATTATTCTTAGGAAAGAATTGAAATTTGCTTAATTGCATGATGAGGTTTGACAAATGAAGCAAATCTACTGTTCTACATCAATATTGCATGCATGCAGACCAAAGAGACATAGGTTTTAAATTAGACAGTCCATGTGGATGTCTCTATAAAAGCAAAAAAGATTATGAGGGAGACCATCTTATGCAATCAGTAAAAATGGCCAGAGGCTATCTAGATGGGTGCATGTATGGAATGGTTTTTAAATTTTTGGGAGATGGGTGCAGATGGCCCCCCCCCCCGGCGCCGGCCACGCTTGGGGGGGGTCGTCTGCGCTACCCAGCCTCCTCCTCCGGGGTGTCGCTGTGGTCCCTAGGCAGTGAGAGAGCCTGGGGCCCCGCAGCCCCCCGGTTGTATGGGGGCAATGGGAAGCCTCCCCGAGTATGGGGGCAATGGGAAGCCTCCCCGAGGCGCTCCTGGATAGTGCTGTATAGCATTAACTAATTCCTGCAG
Source organism: Hyperolius riggenbachi (assembly GCF_040937935.1). Classification (NCBI taxonomy): domain Eukaryota; kingdom Metazoa; phylum Chordata; class Amphibia; order Anura; family Hyperoliidae; genus Hyperolius; species Hyperolius riggenbachi. Next base: position 473,763,974 of record NC_090646.1, on the reverse strand, counting down.
GGCAACCGCTTCGCGGTATTGGTTTTTGACCCTGCAAAGTTTGGCATGCGAAAGCAGATGCATTTCTGCGTGAGCATGTTTCATGGTAAGCCATTTTAGCCAGATTTGCACAGCTAGACTTAAAAGGGTTAAGCTTGGTGTAGAGCACGCATACATTTTCTTGTGATTGAGCATATTTGCATTCTGTCCTTTGGAGGCAGGTGGTGGATGGCTTGCTCTATGAGTGGGCTGTCTGTGCCTGTCCTCCCCCCCCTTCTGGAGTGATGTGTGTGAGCCAGCCCTGAGCCCCACAGCTCAGGGTGACCCATGCGTCACTCCTTTCCCATGCAGTGCCCCGAGTCGATGCGCAGCAGCAGAACGCAATGGACGTTGAGGTAAGTGCCTGTTTTTAAATTTTTGGGAGATGGGTGCGGATGCCCCCCCCCCCCCCGGCGCCGGCCACGCTTGGGGGGGTCGTCTGCGCTACCCAGCCTCCTCCTCCGGGGTGTCGCTGTGGTCCCTAGGCAGTGAGAGAGCCTGGGGCCCCGCAGCCCCCCCCCCCCCCCGGTTGTATGGGAGCAATGGGAAGCCTCCCCGAGGCGCTCCTGGATAGTGCTGTATAGCATGAACTAATTCCCGCAGGGAAACCGCTTCGCGGTATTGGTTTTTGACCCTGCAAAGTTTGGCATGCGAAAGCAGATGCATTTCTGCGTGAGCATGTCTCATGGTAAGCCATTTTAGCCAGATTTGCACAGCTAGACTTGAAAGGGTTAAGCTTGGTGTAGAGCACGCATACATTTTCTTGTGATTGAGCATGTATGGAACATGCTAGGGGCACCTCTAAGGGGCACTGCTTTGTAGCATCGCTGGTGTTCTCCATATCGAATCCTGCTCTCTCCCCTAGAGATTGGGCAACTCGCTGGAGCCCTGCATCATCTCTACTCTGGTGTCACTTGGTGTGGGTGGCAGGAAGCGGGGCATATTAGCGGGATGAGAGGCTCCATGCTGGACAGCATGGAAAAGGTAAGCTCTATCAAAACTGGCAGTTCTATATCTGGGATGTGCTTGTTAATTAAGCATTATAACAAGAGGGATAGTTCTAGTGCTCCGGAGTCTTGTCTGTTACCGGATCTGTGATGGACGTATCAATACTGGGGGTGCGGTTTGTCAATGGGGTCTGTCTTTGGGGGGGGGGGGGGGCAGTCTAATTGGAGGGCAGTCTTTAATTGGAGGTTTGTGATAAGGGGTCTGTCCTCAGAAGGAATAACTGAACAGCGATTGCAGAGGAAAACTGTTCACAGGGTCTGCCATGAGCATAGTTACTGGGGTATAAACCACAGGATTGTTTTTCCCTGTCCTGGGTAGGGATGATCAATCAGATGCAAATATTTCTGAGTTCATTCAGATTTATGTAATTTTTATGCAAATATATGCAACTTGAAATTAGTTAATCAATTTAAATCTGGGTGGGACTTGATTGGTCCATTTTCAAGCGGCACAGATTTGCATAAAAATGTACATAAATCTACATGAACTCGTAAATATTTGCATCCAACTGATCAGCTCTAGTCCTGGGACATGCATGCTGTATAATGTTATTTGGGATTCAATTTCCGTTCATCCGGATCAATTCAGTTACCGTTCAGTTCCATTTCCCCATACACCCCCCCTTCCCCAGACCCCCTTCACCATAGTGTATTTTGTGGGCTAAAACGCTCCATTTAGCCAGTGTGTTGTACAGACCCGTTTCTCATTGCCCCCAATGCAGTGCTCCAGCGTCTATTTCCATTCCGCTGGGCTCCGCTGTCCAGAAAAACCACTGCAGTACAGTACCACACTTGTGGTCCGTTCAATGGAGCGTGTGGAATGGATCCATTTGAACGGATGAATGTGAATGGATCCATAGGTTAACATTGAATCCGTTCCCATCTGTTAGGATCCGTTACATTATGAACTGCAAGCAGACCCGTTTTTTTTGCCAGTGTTTACCGAGCCTTATTATCACTGTACAAGTAAGTGAAAAGAAGCTACAAAGCTTCATAAATGGCATACAGGGGTTGGACAAAATAATGGAAACACCTAACATTTTTGGCATCAATCTTTGAACATGTTTTAAGCACTCAAAACTTGACATATGTTAATTTTTTCTATTATTTGTTATTTTATATGTTTAATTAAAATTGTTTTTTTTACAGATATTTAAACAAAAGTTGGTTATAATTTATAAAAATGGCAGATCTCTCAGACTTTCACAGAGGCCAAATTGTTGGTGCTCATATGGCAGGTGCTACTGTAACGGAAACTGCCCGAATGCTTGGCATTTCAAGAGGTACTGTCTCAAAAGTAATGACTGCCTTTGAAAGAGAAGGAAAAACATCCTCAGCAAAGCACAGTTGTGGCCCAAAAGTCGAAGTTGTCAGAGAGACCGTCGGACTCTAAATCGAATTGTTAGAAAAGCTCGCAAGACCACAGCTCCTATAATCACTGCAGAGCTGAATAAACACCTACAGAACCCAGTTTTAACAAAAAACTGTTCGTCGGGAGATGCACAAATCTGGATTCCAAGGAAGAACTGCAATTTGAAACATTTGTCTTTGAGAGCAGAGGTTTTCTAAGAGTTTAGAGTGGTCTAGAAACCACCAGAATTGGTCCCTCGAAGCATTTCATCCAGACTGCCTTCTCCCAACCGTAAAACATGGCGGGGGCTCTGTGATGATCTGGAGTGCTATTTCTTGGAAATACGCCGGGCCAATGATTTCCCTTCATGGAAGAATTAACAGCCGAGACTATTTAGTAATTTGGGGTGACCAAGTTCATCCTATGGTTCAAGAACTGTTTCTGGAGGGGAATGCCATCTTTCAAGCTGATAATGCCGTAATCCATACAGCTAGAATGTTTAAAGAATGGCACGAGGAACATTCTAATGAAGTTGAGCATCTCATCTGGCCACCACAATCCCCAGACCTCAACATTATTGAGCATTTATGGCCGTTATAAGAGATTCAAGTAAGAAGTCGATTTCCGCCGACATCGTCTCCAAAAGTACTGGAGGGTGTTTTAACTGAAGGCTAAAATTCCTTTGGAAACAATTCACAATTTCTATGAATCAATACCTCTGAGAATTGACTATTTGCCGCAAAAGGTGGACCTACACCATATTAAAATATATTTTGTTGATTTTCAAGGTGCTTCCATTATTTCGACCAACCCCTGTAGGTGCACCAGTTTTAGGCAATATTAAGGGGTCACACTTGTCTGCTTTTGAAACACCTTTTGGCAGTTTTCTGCATTTTCACCCCTGCAGTGGAACACTGACACACATGGGTAATTAACCCTGGATGTAGCAAGTTGCTTCCAGGGTCGCTAAAAAGCCGGGGGGGGGGGGGGGGGGTGTTGAAAGGATCAGAACACGACATTCATACGAGGATCAGTGTAACCGGCGGTAAACATCGAGTAGACCCCCATGTGAACCAGCCCAAACTATACACCAGCAGTTCTGGATGTGTGCTGGCTTTCAATGACAGAGATGATTTTCATATTTGGGAGTGAGGCATCATGGGAAATCACTTAAAGGGACTCCGAGCAGTGCAGAAACTATGGAAAGATGCATATCCTTTTAAAGCTCTCTTTCTCCTCTTTCCGATGATATATAAACTGCTGCCCTACGCCTTTTAGTTTTCGCTATTTTTGCTATTGAAATTGCCGCGGCCGCGAAAATAAAGAAAACTAAAAGGCGTAGGGCAACGATTTAGGTGTCGCCAGAAAGAGCTTTAAAATGATATCAATCTTTCCATAGTTACATTGTATTACACAGGCCGACCTTTTCTGCTGAATGGAGCTGCTGACACTGGGGAAAGTGTCGTCCTGTGTAATACAAGTAACTATGGAAAGATGGATATCATTTTAAAGCTCTCTTTCTCCTCTTTCTGGCGATACCTAAATCGTCGCTCTACGCCTTTTAGTTTTCTTTATTTTCGAGATTGAAATCGTGGCCGCGGCAATTTCAATCGCGAAAATAGCGAAAACTAAAAGGCGTAGGGCGGTGATTTATATATCATTGGAAAGAGGAGAAAGAGAGCTTTAAAATGATATGCATCTTTCCATAGTTTCTGCACTGCTCGGAGTCCCTTTAAAGATGAATTATCAGAAATACCTTTTATTTTAAAGAAGGAAAAAGATTTTTAGTAAGAGGGCTTATCAGGGTCTTTTAGGCCCTTATACTTGGTGGGCATGTTTGTCTTGTTTCACTTCAGATCAACTAAACAGCACACACTAAATACTGAAAATTTCACCCATAATCATCACTGTCTCTCTTACCTCTGCTTGTTCTTTAATCTCTTCCACCCGCTGAAGAAGAGGGTTATTAGAGAGTTCAGCAAAGATGAACTTACGCTCATTGTAAAGGACAAGTTCAGCATTTTCTGCTGTTTCTTTTACCATAAGGCTCAACAGCAAACCTACATCCATTAGCTGCAATGGAAAAAAGGTGCGATTAAGTAAGAGACTGGAAAAAAAAAAAAAAAATACATATCAAGTCTAACTGGATATAAATGCAAGGAAAAGAACAATGATAAAAATAAATAAATATCGTACGTAATATATATATTTGATATGTTTGCAACAGGGATTTATACAATCTTCAAAAACCTATTAGCACAAGTGTGCAGTCATTTTCATTTTTCAGCAAACTTGGAGGGGGAAAAAAAATAGAAAACAATAACAAAAACAAAAAATAAAAAAAAACTTCAGTATTGGATGGAAAAAGTTTACAAATCATGCCCAGGTTACATAGGAACACAGTGAGGGTTGCTGAATGCATCTGCATCAAGAATGCATCCAGGGCAAAATTATTAAAAACAAAAAACTGAAATCTGTGTGCTCATGACTGCAGCTTCACAGCCCCCAATTCACTATACTCTTCGCAATCCTCACGATGGAGCCAATTCAATAAACTTTTCTCCTAAGTTTCTTATCTCAGGATGTTTTCTCATCTTATCGTAAGAACGCAGCACTTAAGCCACATACACACGCTCAACAAAAGTCTTTTAAATGCGCGATTATGAAACAACTTGAAGCTGGACAACTTTTGTCAAGTAAAAGACGTGCAGCAGTTGGGTTGACTTGAGTTGCGTATTATCAGTTGTTGGTTGCCTCTTATCAGTGATCACGCCTTGTCGTTTGTGCGTCTTTTACTTGACAAACGTTGTCCAACTTCTTCAAGTTGTTTGATAATCATGCATTTAAAAGACTTTTATTGAGCGTGTGTATGAGCCTTTAGCAAGTGAAACATCAGAAAAAAGAAAAGTGATATCAAACTTTGGTTCACTTCCAACATTACAGGCAGTCCCCAGTTAAACGAGATAGGTACTGTACGTTCAGGATTAACCTGAATCTGTTCATAATTCAGAACACTGCGTCATCTCCTGTGCCTCCTCTGTGCCCCTTCTACCTTCCCCTTTGTGCCAGCAGTGCTGATCTCACCTTCCAGCCGGAGTCCAGTGCTGTGCGTCTATCCACTCCATTTCCTGCTCCCTCTAGTGCCGGTCCTCTGCCGCAACATACGGGAAGAGGTACTAGAGCAAGCAGGATGTGGACCAAGGAGGATGCTCAGCACTGGACTCAGCTGGGAGATGAGAAATGCCCTGCTTTTGCTGCGGGGAGCTCTGAGGGACTTGCACTGGGACACGGGAGAAGTTTGAAGCTGCACCTTAAACTTACCCTGTGTGGAAATTATAAAATTATGACAGGACTGGGCAGTCGGGATTGGGCCGTCTGTATTGGCAGGTCGTCAACAACAAGAGAAAGCGTCCATGACACTACAATTCATTAGATAACCAACTCCATAGTCATCATTTAAAATACTTTATTAAGGGTAACAAAAATCTTTAAAATCAATTAAAATAGATCAGTGGTAGGTCTATACGTAAGGGGTATTCACAATAAATAAATACAAAACTGTATCGCAATAGTACATCATAAGGTAAGCGACCGAACTGCAACAATGTGGGTAGCAAAAATGCAATCAATCACCCAGCCGCACTGTGTGACAGTTGATAACACCTATACACAATAACCATGCTGCCCGCACCTGTAATTTAATATGTAATACACATGTATAGTCGGCCATGCACTTACCCACTGAGAGGATCCCCGAACAACAAGACCTCCACACCGTGCGCAATCTCACGCGTTCCGGACGCCTGTCCTTCGTCGGAGATAAAACATTATCTCTGACGAAGGACAGGGGTCCGGAACGCGTGAGATTGCGCACGGTGTGGAGGTCTTGTTGTTCGGGGATCCTCTCATTGGGTAAGTGCATGGCCGACTATACATGTGTATTACATATTAAATTACATGTGCGGGCAGCATGGTTATTGTGTATAGGTGTTATCAACTGTCACAAGGTGCGGCTAGGTGATTGACTGCATTTCTGCTACCCACATTGTTGCAGTTCGGCCGCTTACCTTATGATGTACTATTGTGATACAGTTTTGTATTTATCTATTGTGAATACCCCTTACGTATAGACCTACCACTGATCTATTTTAATTGATTTTATAGATTTTTGTTACCCTTAATAAAGTATTTTAAATGAGGACTATGGAGTTGGTTATCTAATGAATTGTAGTGTCATGGACGCTTTCTCTTGTTGTTGATTATGTGCGTTTTTGTCCAGAGACATGGATATAGATATGTTTAGTATTTTATTTGTACTCTGTATTGCTTTAGTATTGGCAGGTCGATCGTATCTCGGGTAATTGCAACTCAGTGATTACCTGTATTTAAAAGACTTCTTTCCCTTGCTGTTGGCTAAAACATACTTTACTGAGTAGGTGAAGAAAAAACATTTACTGTGAGAAAACTCATGAGAAAAGTTTACTGAATTTGGATCAAACATTCTTCTGCAAACATGAACAGAAAATAAACTGATGAGATAAACATTTGTACCTACAGTGCTATTCCTAAATAGGAAACTTAGAATCCTACAGTTAATCTTATGTTTTTTAGCTTTTAAACACAAGATAACCAGTTTTATTGTCTGAACATAATAATAATAATAATAATAATAATAATAATAATAATAATAGATATTTTACAACCCCCATTTTGAATTGTTGCCCTTTCTTATCTATTAACTTTACTTTTCTCTTTGCCATTCAAAAGTTTTATAGTCTGTAATTAGTCATCAGTGATAGTTATGCTTAATTAGTTATCAGTGAGAGAGTTATGATCAATGCTACCGTATATTTCTGGAATGGCCTCAACTGCCTAGGCGTTGGAAGAAGGAACCCTGCATAAGGCAAGACTGCAAAATGGAAGATGGGAGCTGATGAGAAATGGAGATGTACATGAAAGGGAGGGGCTGCTGTGCACAGATGTTACATAAGGAAGAGGGGTCTGCACATGGAATAGGAGCGCAGTTGCTGCACATGGAAGGGGAACCACAAGAAAGTTGGCCTAGGGGTGTATAACGTATAAATCTAGCATTGGCTACACTACAGTCAGATTGAAGTCTGGACTTTTAAAATATAAATAAGAAAATAATTGCCAAATCATCCACAGAAATTCCTCATGACCAGTAACGGAATTATATAGCACCGGGCAGGGGATGGCTGCAGGGGGGTGGTCGCCACATGGGGGAGTTCAGTAAATTGCCACCCTCGGAGGTGGATGAAAGGGGGGGGGGGGTATTGCCACAAATAGGGGGTCAATAGATTGCGACCCTTGGTGGGAAAGAAGGGGGGGATTGCAACAAAGGGGGGGGGGGTGGTCAGTAAATCGCCACCCTATTTCTAGGATTACATGCGAGGAATGAGTTTTCGAATTATGTATAAACAGTAGGGATAAGAGCATAGGCGCCAAAACCTGGCCTTGCCCCAAGCGCAACTTGGTCTATATTCATCCCTGATGGTGGACTTGCCCACTGGTGTCGAAATTTTGGTCCAAACTGACTAGAAAAGTAACCGATCTTTTTTCTCCTCGCTTAAAGATCCCAAAGTCTTTTTGTTAGGCCTTAAGCCCCAAAAACTCACAACATAGGCTCCTCCAGTTTATACTAGTAGCTGCTAAAACGTACATAGCCTCTCAATGGCTAAAGCCTTCCCTTTCACTGGCAGTTCTGGAACAAAGAATTGACCATATTATGGTTTGTGAGCGACTTAATGCTCTAATAAGGGACACTATGGACCAATTCACCACTATCTGGGAACCTTGGGTCGACTTACGAGGGAACCCTAGTCTCTCCTCGGTTTTGGAGGCTTGACTTTTTTGGCTGTGTTCTGTCAGGACAGGAGGGTCATCCTTGACCTCTTTTAGCATTGCTTAGTGCTAAAATCTCACGACAATCTATGTGCAACCCCCATACCCCACATTTGGTAAAAAGTACATGGAATCTCTACGCTGGGCGGACGTTCAGCCGACAGTAGCACGTGTGTACGCGCTGTCAGCCGACTGATAAGGCTGGTTTCTGAACGATCCACTGAGCGGATCATTCAGAAACAGCCTCATCAGTCCGCCAACAGTGCGTACACACGTGCTACTGTCGGCTGAACGTCCGCCCAGCGGGAGGGTCTGACGGACCCATTGTTGGCGGCAGTAGTGCGTGTGTACGCACCTTAAAATTTACAGACTGCATCACACACACACACACGGAAATATCACATCACATAGAGGCAAAATGGAGTTTATCTGGCATTTTCACTCTCCAATTACACTTATCCTTTCAATTAATTACATAAATATCCCATACTGTTCATAATGTACTTACTGATGGTGTTGTTTTCCTGAACCCATGATTTGTAGAGTTGGAAACAGGTAGTTCTTTTGCTCCATGGCATGGCTCATGCATAGCATAATCCATGTACATCAGGATGACAGTGCGCCCAGGAATAGGTGGGATATTATAACGGGCTGATATCTGCACTGCTTCCTCCAGTGACTTCTTATAACTCTGCAGGACATCTTCATCAAAGTTTATAGTTCTGTGTTACCAAATAAAAGAACATACACCATAAATATCAAACATTGAAAGGACAACTGAAGAGAGGGATATAGAGGCTGACATATTTAACAATGCAAATTTCCTGGCTATTCTGCTGATCCTCTGCCTCTAATACGTTTAGCCATAGATCCTGACATTGTCAGATCTGACGAGATTAGCTGCATGCTCGTTACTGGTGCGTAATTCAGACACTACTGCAGCCAAATAGATCAGCAGGGCTGCCAGACAACTGGCATTGTTTAAAAGGAAATAAATATGGCAGCCTCCGTATTCTTCTCACTTCAGTTGTCCTTTACTTCTGTCTCGAGTGACTACTTTCAGTTTCCTCACCTGGCCATCATGACTGCCTTCTTCTCTCTTTTAACTAGCTGGTGAACAGCAGATATTGCTAAACATGCCCTCAGTTGGCGTCGAGAGAACTGCTTGCGGGCAAGCTGAGGAATGTTTTTCTTTTCCCTTTGAAAGATACGCTTCAGTAAGATAGCATTGGTGGGGAATGGCTCTTCTGTGGAAGATTGTAAGAAAATATACATTACATATTAAAGGGGATTTAAAGTCTATAAGCACCAACTATTTTCTCAGGAAGCATTATCCACCATCAATACAATTATTTCTGTCTCTTTCATCTTGCTTCTGTGACCAGAATGCATCTCTCTGGCATAGCTTCATTTTCTCTCCCCCAATATATATTAAGCTGAATTACGGTACGTTTCTGTCGTGTGCGGCTGTAGGAAACCTAATTTCAATTAGGGTAAATAGGACTAAATCCTTATTCTAAAAAGTATATTTAAGCCTTTTTTTTTTTTTTAAGTACCTTTAGGAAACCAGGTCCTTAATTCCACTTTAGAAATGTTCTAGTGTCATAAATTAGAATACAGTATCAACCAAAATAAGAGAAAGAAAGAAAAGAGAAGCAATAGGTAGTTCAAGAAACAGACAGCACTGCAGTGTATTGGGTCTAATGTGCTTTTAATCCAAAAACGTGGAAGAAAAGTCAATTTTGCACTGGAAACAAAAACAGTAGAGCAGCCTTTCTACCCTGGAGGAACCCTCCAAATAGCTTTTAGGATCTCAAGGAACCCCTGCAAACAATGTTTTGATCTTGAGGAACCCCTGCATTTAATATGGAGGAGGCATGGCCTTTAAAAGAATGTGTCTGTTTATTTCACTACCCCCCATTACACTGCCACTCATTATACCATCTCCTGACTCCCCAATTTAGCGCTTCTTGTTAAAGTACCACCTATTATAATGTGCTCTATTATACTCCCCCCCCCCCCCCCCCCCGATGGGGGAAAATGCCAAGGAACCCCTGCAGAGTACTCAAGGAATCCTGGTTGAGGAAGCCTGCAATACAGTGTTAGCAGTTAGGTGCCTGACGAGAAACAGAGCAGCAGCCATGCTTCTGGATTAAAACCACATTGGACCCAATATGATGCAGTGTTGCTGTAGACTAAGCACGCGCCCAGATTGTGCGGGCGGCATCCTCCACTGGTATCACTACCATGTCCCGTTCCATTTGGGTCACCAGGAAGTGTAAGGATACATACACATCCAATTTTGATTGGCCAATTTTACCACTTCCATGCGGTATGAGAGCTTACCTGCACAATCTGTTCATAGTATTCTAAATCTGTTGTCCATATTACACAGAGATGGTAAAATTAAAATTTGATGTGTGTACCAGGCTTTAGTGTGCCGACTTTCTTGCTACTGCGTATTAAAGTATCAATTAAAATGTAAACAACTTACTAACGAAACTGTTATTATTATTCCCTGGTGCCTCTACACAAAGTTTTTGCACCATGAACGCTTGCAGTAAAACCCAATTCAATCAGTTTTAAAAATCAGTTATAAATGTAGCTCACAAAATAACTATATTTTTAATTTTTTTTTATTTAAGTATTTATATAGCGCTGACATATTATGCAGCACTGTACAGAATATATATTGTCTTGTCACTTAACTGTCTCTCAGAGGGGCTCACAATCTAATCCCTACCAGATCAGGAGGTAGAAACTGATCTGGAAGAAGAGCGATGCCCCTTGCCTGCCGCCTGCCCCTTCTACTATCACCACGATAGAATCAGCAACCAGCCAGATAGGCCTACAGGGATGACGACAGGGGGTAAGCGAGAGAGTCCTGACTCCTGTCCACCATCAATCATGCAGCACTGTCTGCAGCCACCCAGGCCTGTGTCTGTGTTGTTCAGCTGGATGGGTGTCTGTGGGACCCTGGAGCCATCATGAGCCCTCACAGTAATCCAGGCAGCAGCAGCAGGGGTGACAGGAGCCAGGCCTGGCCTGAGGAAGCCCATATCATCTCCTTGTGTCTCTTTTGTGCTTTTTTTAGCCAGCCTAAACTGTCAGCTCTAGCTGTCTGTCTTTAAAAAAGGTCAGCAACAATCTCCAGGTGGAGGCTTGAGCACTTTGCTGCCAAAAAACACCAAGCCGGGGCTCCCTGGTGGGAATTGGCTGAGGCTGTGTTAGACAGCAGAATTTTGTGAGTATTCAAAGCATGCTTGAACCTCAAGTTTGCCTCAGGCAGCAAAAAGTCTAGAATCAGCCCTGAGGACTGTTCCACTTCACACCTTCCCTGTTGATAAATAATGGGCAGCTAGAAGGGGAAGGAGGATGAGGGGAACATGGCAGCTCCTATAGCTATTAGACACCAGGAAACAAAAGTAGTGATTTAACTAGCCTCACACTAAATTGTCCATGGAATGTAGTAAAAAAGTTAAATGGTGAGATTTGTTGAAGAACATTTTGTGATGCGATTTGAGCAATACGCTTTGTGTAAATGTAAACGTTTTTCTGCTTTGTAGACGTGTGAATAAATGAACAAAAAATAAAATATGCCTAAAAAAATTGAATCCTGATACATATAAAGACCTCACCTGCTTTCTTGAGCTGAGTCTCAAGATCTTGAATGATTTTGTAAGCAGACAAGAAACGGAATGGAAAGAGGCGGCTTTGGATTACAGCATTCTAAAATGAAAGCATAAGGGGGAGAAAAAAAAAGTCACACGTAAACAAGGCAAACTAAACCAGCCAACAGTGTTAAAGAAAAATGTGAAAGTCAACTTTTATGGCACTTGTTTTGCATCAGAAGATAAAGAATAAACTATAAAACGTGTAAGAGCTTTCGCTTAAGCCAGGGTAATGGCGCTAAGTAATGTAGAATGTAAGCCCCCTTGGCCTGCAAAATCTCGGCGGCCTTAATTACTATTCCCCCTCCAGGCCACCATGGATAGTAGGGAAAGATGTAACTCTGCTGCCAGCGATCGCTGGCGAGGGAGATTACATTCTACATTACTTAGCTCAGTTTCGCCCGGCTAACGGAGTTTTAGCATCACCTAGTGGTTGCGCCCGGCTAACGGAAAATAACTTTTTTTTTTTCCTACAAACTTTAGTATGGTGTAAGGCACAGTATAAAAGAAGCACTGTGCATGTTCTGTACATTACACAAGTTGCACTATATACCAAAGAAGTGCTGCATTACTTATGAATACCAGTAAAATTGCTATGCAATGCCCAAGCACGGTCATTTTACTGGGGATTAGTGGATAAAACCCCTTTTGTGTTTCATCACTGATCTCATTATGGTGGTGGGAGGGACTAGAATCTAAAGTGGCAGCGCTGTGCTGCCATGTGACTAAGGAGGTGGGAACTGTAACCTTTATCTCCCAATAGCCTCCAGTGCCAATTCAAGGAACTCATTACCTTTGATTGGTTAGAAAAAAAATAGACATCCTTTGCATTTGTCAACCTCTATGTAGTTCAAAAGGGTTAAGACATCGTGTTACATTGACTAACTGAGAAGAAATAAGTATGTGCCACACTATTTACCGTTTAGGCCTCTTTCACAGTGCGATGTTAAAGTTGCACATTAGAAAATGTTTTAACGTGGACTAATGCACAGCATTACTAAAGTCTGTGCAACATTCATAGTGCACATGTTGCGTTTGTGTGTAACATGTAGCATTAGAAAGTGCTGCATGATGTACGTTATACATGTTAGTAACTGCATTGGACTGTTTGCACATGCTCAGTAATGACCTGGAAGCACACTTTTCATTGCCTGTATGCCCTACTGTATGCGACGATAACAGGGCATAGAGTTGCGGTGCGACTTTTATGGGGCGTCGCGTTGTTAGTTTGCGTTGCGACTTTAACATCGCATCAAAACGCAACGTCCCACTGTGAAAGTAGCCTTAGTCTTCAAATTCCATACATAAATAAGGAGCAAACAAAACTATTTGATGCGGATTAGAGATAGGTAGACAAGAGAGAGTCGTCCTAATCTCACACCTTTTTTTCCTGTCAAATCTCCTATTCTTTTATTCGATTTACAGACAAGGAATAGGTCTTGACGGTTGATATTTTTTTACACAAACTTTGCTTTATTACAGCCTTGTTATATACTAAGTTTGTATGAATATAATAAAGCAACGATCTAAAGCAACAACCATTACCTTGTTAGTCAGCCGAGCAGTCACATCCTTGTGATGTTTCTTGCTGATACCCGCTCTGATTACATTTCTCAGATTTCTCAGTAAAGCCATGAAGGGAACTTTACGGCCATCTGTGTGACAGAAAAAAAAATAACGGATGTAATGGAACACACCGGGCCTAATTTACTAATGGTTATCTAGAACACTGGAGAGCTTATGTGATTCATCTTAAAACAGGATTTTTATCATTGTCAATAGCTGGCAGAACTTTGCAACCCTCACAGTGAAATGGTGGTCATGTGCAATACAGACAACTTGGCCTTATCAAAAGAAAAAAAAAAATATAGCCCAATTGCTGTTTCAGCTATCATTGTTCTGGTATTCCAAAATCTAGGTAAAGGCTGCAAAATCGAGCTATCTAAAACAACTAAAAAACAACCAAAAAAAAAAAAACCAGTCCACATTTGTAAACTTGGACTGAATTAACCAATTGAGAACTCTGATTTGAAACAGTTTTCAATCTCCGCACATGAATACTATTTGTAATGAATTTTGAGGCGTGTTATATTAAGTTAACTGCATTTTGACTTTGTTGTCATCCCAGCCAAAACTATGTATTGTTTAGGGGATAGATGGGGCATTCTATGCATTAGCGTTTTTTTTTTCCCAGAAACTGGAGGGGGGGGGGGGGGGGGGAAGAGATCAAATTTATAAAAATGTATTTTTTTCTCAATTTTGACTGTAAAAGAATAGATGAAATGGAATCCATTGTGTTTGTGGTTTCTAAAACAAATTTTTTTAATTTATCTAGAAAACTGTGGTTCTAAATATGTGCATTTTTAAGAAAGGATTTTTATGGCCTAGAATCGAGGATAAAATGTAAAATCAATAGTTTTTTTTTAATGCAATTTTTTGTGCATTGATAAACTACTGACAGCAAGTTGCTTTTTTCCAGACACCAAGCACGTTCGTGCTATAAATTACATTGTGCACCTGTGGAACCAGAAAGTGTTTATTTGCAAACGTGCACAGTGTCCAGTAAGCTGCACCTCAAAAAACGTGCACAGAAACAATTAGCAGTTTGTCTAATTGAATGTCTAATTGGGCAAAAAAAAAAAAAAAAAACCAACGCACAGTGTATGGCTATCTTTTCACTTTAAAGGAACCAAACCGCTCTATACTAACATGTTTGACTAATAGAGGATGGTTTGTCATGGCAATTAAGCTGAGCTGTCCTGAGGATGTCCACACATGCAACAAGTACAGAATACCATTGCAAGGTTGTTAACTAGCCAACCCGGCCATTGCCACATAACATCCATCCTTCGCTCACTCCACTGGCTACCTGTAAAATGGAGAATTCTATTTAAGATTGGCTTATTGACTTTCAAATCCTTGCACAATCTGGGCTCTAGATACCTGAAGAATTTGTTACAACTGCATCTCCCCTCCCCCCGCCCCCTTAATCTTAGATCAAAAGGATCTAATAACTTGGTCAACCCCAGAGTCCATCTCAAAACCTTAGGAGACAAAGCCATCTGTCATGCTGCCCCTACACTTAGGACATCTCCATTCCTGGAAGCATTAAAGTCCAAACTGTAAACACCATCTGGCATTTATAAACACCTGACTAATTCCTCTCCAACACAGTCCACCCTGCAACTATGTATTGATCTGATACATAACAGGGGTGTAACTATAGGGGCTGCAACCCCTTCAGCTGCAGGGGGGCCCAGGGCTGTTTTGGGAGGGCAGAAGCATCATGTGCGGGGGGAGTGCTGCCACCAGATTGTGGACCCCTAAGGTGTTGAACGGATCGTGGCGTCCAATAGACACCGCGCCAGTTCTTTCCCAGCAATCCGCAGCTCACTTCAGTCTATGGGAGTCTTCCAGGAGGCAGAGCAGGGCTACGGGAAGATGGCGTCCAAAATCCTGCACTGTAGACTATTAGTGTCTCCAGTACAGGGCTTCGGGCACCATCTTCCCATAGCCCTGCTCTCTGCCTGTCAGTGCAGGAGATTTGCTGCAGGAGGATCGTCGGCGGAGCTGCACGGTAGAGGCCGGCCGGGAGAGGAGACTTCTGCCAGGTGAGTCAATTTTTTTTTTGCAGCTGCATCATTATTTTCTGGTGAAATGCTGCCCACTTTACGATTTGGCACCTATGGGGGGGGGGGGGGGGCATCCAAATTTTTGCAGGGGGGCCCAGTGATTTCTAGTTACACCCCTGATACATATCTATGCTATTTGAGTCAGAAGGGTGAAAAGCGCTTTAAAAATGTTATTGTATTGTATGTTAGACAGAAAAGGCAAGCTGTTCCATGCTCCTACTAGAACTGCAGGCCTCAGAAGGGTTTGTGTATGGAAATATCTGCAGTTACTCACCAAGGAGACCCTCCCATACTGGACCAGTGTTGCCCTTCTGGCTGAGTTCACGTTCCCAGGTCTCCGGCTGTTTCAGTTTCATTCTTTGCCCTGACAGATGTGACTGCCAGGGCCCATCCAGTCCACTACGGGAGAAGGAGGGCAGGTCTTTTGGATACCTATGCATATGTTAAAGAATTGATATGGTGAAGTAGAATGGACAACTCATACGTAACACAGAAATACCTGTAAATATACTGTATAGACTGAGGAAGGGAGAACTGCAAAAATAAAAATACTGACCTGCAACCAAGTAGACTCATCACATGATGAGCTGGTTTAGAAATGTGCAATCTTTGAATCAAACTTTTCAAAGAGAACTTGTCTTTCTTCTTGATCTTCTTCTGAGTGGCAGCAGAGGCAGCTTCATCAAACTACAAACCAATACAAACTAGCGTCAATACACAGGAGACGGCGAAAGATGGCATGCAACACTTTTATACAATACCGTGGAACAGCTCACCTGCTTCTGGAGAAGTCTTAATAAGGACTCAAAAGCTATTAATTTTTTACCAAACCTCACATTTCTAGAAACCTGAAACAGAGAAACGTGTTCAGAGCTTAGCGGTATTGTCACCATAAAAATCAAATTTCAACAGCAACTGGTCTGAGTGTATTAAGTGATAAAGATGCTAATCCTGCATTCAAAACTTTTTCTGCTGTTATGGTTTGGAGTTATCACATACTTTAGGAGCAAAACAGTGCCAAAAAGTTGAATGCTGGGAGTTCTTTTTATCTATAATATATTCCTCCTCTTCCATTTATTTCCCTGCCTAGCTGATCACTTGTGTTTACAAGCAAGGCTGAGGTGACTCAGTGATTGGATGTGTAAATAAAAAAAAAAAAAAAAAAAAAAAAAAAAAAATTAAAAAAAAAAAATTAAAAAAAAAAAAAAAAGACTCTGGGAGGAGGGCAGCTAATGAATACACAATGAGCAAGAGAAAGGAGGAGAGGGGAAAACAAGAGTCAGGGAGAAAACAAGAGTCAGGGAGGATAGGATGTCAGCATTAGCTTGGCAAAATGGCCACTGCCTAGAATAGTATTTACTGCTTTTCCTTTGTAAAATTCATAGGAATCATTACGTGGATAGCACAATACATCTGTTATGCAAGTAGAAGTAGTATTTATCTACTTATATATGTGTTTATTACTAAGTTACCATGGATGTTGCTTGTTCTTTAAAACATTAGTAAGAATAGGGTAGATTCAGTTCCTCGCAAAAGTATGCAAATTTATATAATCTGATAGCTTATATGCGCACATATTACCTTACCGCATCAAACTAGGCTTTTGCAGCTAACAATCACTTTTAAAAATTCTGATCTTAAAGTACACCTTAAAGAGAATCTGTACTCTAATATTCTTACACTAAAAAGCATACCATTCTATTCCTTATTTTCTCCTGTCCCCCTCTGTGCTGTTTCTGCCACTCTCTGCTGCAATCCTGGCTTGTAATTAACAGTTTTAGGCAGTGATTACAAACAAACTAACCAGCTTGTGATAGGCTCACATAAACAGAGTGTGTGAGTCATACAGAGTGTGCAGGGGGCCTGCAGAGGGTGTGTATTGCTTCTATCCAATCACAAGCAGCCCTGCACATTCCACACATTCAAGCCTTAGCCCGACAGAGGAAAGGAGATAAGATTTATTACAGAGACAGTGCAATTAGGAAAGGCTGCAGTAAGCCAGAGCACATTAGAACAGGCATAGGAACTTATAGGATAGAAGAACTAAGGCTGAAAAATTTGTTAGAGTCTCTTTAAGTGAGAGAGAGATATGGAGGCTGCCTGTAACGATTGGTGTCAGCAACACAGAGTGTTTTCTGATTATTGGTGATCTGCAGTATCACCAATAATACAGATGCTATACCTGCTTATATGGTGATCTGCAGAATCACCAATGATACTAGTATAGCCAGACACAGGACACCCAATGTGATAAAGTGTTTGGTGTAACAGTAATCAGAGAGGTTATCTCCCGAGGGGCAGGAGATACAGACACTACTGCAGCCAAGGATCCCCTGAAGAGCAGGGAATCAGACTGCACTGCAGCCGCAGGCTTGGACGCGGAGATAGCCGCCATGCCGCTTGTCCATGCGGCGGTATCTCCGCTATTCATTACACTGCCATATTAATTTCCTTTTATACACCACAAGTTTTTGGCAGTCGTGTTGATCTATCTGGCATCAATTGTCTGAATCACACACCTGAAACAAGCATGCAACTAATCTAGTCAGACTTCAGTCAAAGGCATTTTTTTTCCCTGACACAGACACTGGCCACTTGACCCATCCTCTCCTGACACAGACACTGACCACTTGACCCATCCTCTCCTGACGCAGACACTGACCACTTGACCCATCCTCTCCTGACGCAGACACTGACCACTTGACCCATCCTCTCCTGACGCAGACACTGACCACTTGACCCATCCTCTCCTGACACAGACACTGGCCACTTGACCCATACCCTCCTGACACAGACACTGACCACTTGACCCATCCTCTCCTGACACAGACACTGGCCACTTGAACCATCCTCTCCTGACACAGACACTTGACCTATCCTGTCCTGATACAGACACTGGCCACTTGACCTATCCTCTCCTGACAGACACTGGCCACTTGACCCATCCTCTCCTGACAGACACTGGCCACGTGACTCATCCTCTCCTGATACAGACACTTGACCTATCCTCTCCTGATACAGACACTGGCCACTTGACCTATCCTCTCCTGACACCGACACTACAGTGTTCACCCGAGAAACAGCAGGATCTATTTGTGAAAAAGTATCGAGGAGATTATTATTATTTTTTATTCATGTAGAGCCTGCGTATTCCAAAGCACAATAAGGGGAACATAGGTACACAGAAAAATGTACAGCAGAGTCTCAAGCAGCACAAGTATTGCAACAAAAACAGTAAACATTAGGAGGATGATCCTGGCCTTTGCGAAATTACTGGTAAATACTAAATACAACAGTACTTATCTGCCTGCAGTTTCCGCAGGCCCTGCTGTATGGCAGAAGTAGGACATCACCACCTGTACTGAACTTTTAAATGTAAAAAGATAAGGTGAAATGGAAGTTGTTTTTTTAATTGATGAGACACATTGTTAGCATGCATTTTTAATGTGCCATTGAGGTGTCCTGGGAGTTAAAAATGCTGGTTACAGTATTCAGCTGTAACAGTATTAATATCTATCCCTAGCACAAAAACAGGCACCATGGTTTCCTCTGGACATTAATCAGTCACGGTTATAAACTAAGCTCATGCTAAGCTATATAGCTACTCTGTATGCAATGTCAAATAGCAAGCAAAAGGCACAAATAAGGAGCAGTGAAACAGGTCATACAGAGTCACTTACCCAAGGTTTTTTCTCCCTCTTTTTCTGGGATGCACGTTTTCCTCTCTGCACGCGTGTATTGTACTTGGCCAGCTGATACTCGCTGAACTCTCGGAACTTGAGAGTAAGCCCTCTGCGGAGGCAGGATGGCAGAGGAGCCAACTTACCTCCCTTCCCTGCCAGGCTCTGGAAGTTCAACATCACACAGAAATTACTTAAAACACCAATCACAATACAAATCCAACTGTTGCAGACATAAAGAATTTAAAGTGTACTAAGACATTATCAGAAGTCCCTTACTTGATTTCCAGTACAGAAAGAGTTTAAAAAAATATGGCGTTATCTATGCAAAAGAGTTAGTGTTCAGTTCCTGAACCGTGAATACAGTACAAGCCAAAACAGCTGAGAAACAGTGCAATAATGATACTAATGAGGATTTCCTGCAGGAATGTTCAAAGAGTCATTAGTTCTGTATCCTTTTCAGCTAAACAAAACAATGTGTGGATTCTAAAAACCAGCAACAGTCCCAGTTTTATAGAGTTCTAAAACTGAAAATAAAAGAAATTAGACTCTTCTCTATACCAGATTGCTAATATTCTATTTATCATCCTAAAGGTAGCCATACACTGGTCGATTTGCCATCAGATTCAACCAACAGATAGATCCCTCTCTGATCGAATCTGATCAGAGAGGGATCGTATGGCTGCCTTTACTGCAAACAGATTGTGAATCGATTTCAGCATGAAACCGATCACAATCTGTGGTGGTGGTGCTGCGCTGCCCGCATCCATTACCTGCTCTGGCCGGCGCGACTCCCCCTCTGTCCCCGCAGCTTCTTCTCCGCGCTGAGTTCCGGACCGGCTGCTGCTTCATTGAACTTCCTGCCAGGTAAGTTTAAACAGTAGAGGGCGCTCTACTGTTTAAACTTCCTGCCGGGACAGGAAGTTCAATGAAGCAGCAGCCGGTCCGGAACCCAGCACGGAGAAGAAGCTGCGGGGACAGAGGGGGAGTCGCGCCGGCCAGAGCAGGTAATGTATTGCCGCTAGTGTCGGTCGTCGGGCATTCGAACGCTGCTATCGACGCACTTCCGGCCCGCCAGCGATCGAGCGAAATCTTCCGCACGGACGGATCGACGGGAACAATTAATATTGGACAGAAATCGATCGTTCTGTCAGCGTTTGCGTAACGATTTCACAGCAGATTCGATCACAGTGATCGAATCTGCTGTATATCGGTGGGAAAATCGTTAGGTGTATGGGCCCCTTTACTAAACATACAATTCATTTCATTATCTCACAAGTTTAGTTTTCAATTCAGCTTCACTTTAAAGCTACTTATGGTAATTATGCCTGTTAGGTTTCTACAAACCAATCATGACCACAACAGAGAAAAATACACAAAAATACATTTCTCCCAGAGTACAATGCATCATAAATTACCTTTCTCCTGTGCTGTTTTTGCTCACAGTAGGTAGTAAAAATCTGACAGGTTTTGGGTAAGTCCATCTCCTAATGGGGGATTCTTAGTATTTCTTCAATTCCTTACAAAGGCACACTCCCCGGAAAGCATCCAAACAAAGATGCCAGGTGACCTCTACTTGTTTGCCCATTTTTCTGACAGTTAGACTGAGCAACTGTCATTCAGTAAGTGCTTTTGAAAATAAAGAAAACCACAAGAAACCCCCATAAAGAAAAAATAAACTAGTCCAATACTAGATCAAATTTTTACAACCTACTGTAAGTGACCGGGACATTTGGGGGGGGGTGGTCACTTAGTATCTGCTAAAAATGTTTTGAACAATCATTCAGGTGAAAAGTCACTCCTCAGACGCAGGAACAGACAGACGTACCCCTATAAAACAGGTCACATCGTTAGTCCATCTTTAGTGCGTTTAGACAAGTACCCGACAGGTGAAACTATCCACCAAACCACACTTCGTGAACCTACCAGAAAAAGTCAAAAGACAATAATACCTGGATGGGATTGTGGCCCTGAATGATTCTTCAAAACATAGTTAGCAGCTACTGTCTTTTTCAAAATCATTCAGGGCAAAAGGTGAGATGATTAAAAAGCAATACAACCTCAGGGTGGGACCACTGCTTGGAGAACCTTCCTTGATCTTGGGCAGAAAGGGCATCTGTCTGGTAATGCCTTATAAATGTGGAAAATCTTGACCATATTGCTGCTTTACAAATTAGATATGGCTAAAGCTCCTGCCTTAATAGCCCAAGAAGAAGCCATAGCCCTAGTAAAGTAAGCTTTAAATTAAGCCGGTATTTCTACTCCAATAGCTTTATGAGCTTCCACTATGGCAGCCTTAATCCAGAGCACTAAAGTGGACTTTTTGACCCAAAAACCTAATCTAAAAACAGAGAATCTGACTTCCTACCTATGGAAGTTCTTTTTAGATACTCCAGGACACAATCTCCTGATGTCTAATGTATGAAAAATATTTCATACATTAGGGATTAACACAGAGTAGGTAACTCAATATCCTGTGACCTATGAAACTTAGACATAACTTTAGGACAAAATCTGGGATCTGTCTGCAGAACTAGCCTGTCCCGAAAGTACAGAGCTTTAACGGCTGTTCACTAATACTCCTGGATGTAGTGAATACCACCAGGAAAATAGTTTTAACCTCAATAATTTAAGTGGACAAGACTGCAAGGGTTCAAAAGAAGCTTTAGATATACTCTAACACTATTGATAAGACCCACAGGGACACATACAGTATGGCTTAAATATTGTGGACTAAAGGTGCGTACCTACGCACTACTAAAGAGGACGGGTCCGTCAGACCCTCCCGCTGGGCGGTCGTTCACCCGACAGTAGTGCGTGTGTACAGACTATCTGCAGACTGATAAGGCTGTTTCTGTCAGACTGTACACACGCACTACTGTCGGGAGAACAACCGCCCAGCAGGAGGGTCTGATGGACCCGTTGTTCTCTTTAGTAGTGTGTGTGTACGCACCTTTACTCATCTTACCACCAAAAGTGAAGTGGACAAGCATAATCTCGATAGGGCAGAAAATGCTACTGTTTGAACTTTCAAAGTGCTCACAGACATTCCTTTGCCCCACCCATCCTGGATAAAATCTAGAACTTCTGGGACTGATAACCTATCAAACTTATGCCGTGCATACACGGCTCGTTTTGTGCGCCGGATCGAGCCAGCGGCTCGATGCCGGCGCATCCTCGCTCGTCCGCGCGGATCAATTGCCGCTCGTCCCCGCCGGCGCTTCCTTATCACCGCTCGATTCCCTGCCATTGTCCGCCGGCGGGAATCGAGCGGGCGCGGGTCGAGCAGCATGATCGGGCCAGCTGAATATTATCAGCTGGCCGGATCAGCTTGTCGATACACGGTACAGAAACGTACAGTGTATCCCCAGTATTCGACTTCTTCAGCCAGAGATCAAAAGTTTTCCAGTATTTTAAATATATTTTCCTGGTTACCTCTTTTCAACTTATCATAAGGGTAAGCATTATCTTGTCAAAAATGCCCAACTCTTTCAGTGTCAGTGTCATGTCAGCTCAGGATCCAGACCACCGATCCAAAAGTGGATGCCACAATGTTCCCTGACACAGATCAGGTCTACATGACAGACTCCAAGATTTCTTTATCAGAATTCAACTATTCTGTTGAAGCACCTGCTGAAATACTCTCGAGCTGGTTAACTCATAGCTCAAGAGTTGTAGTCCCACAGGTAGAGGCTACCGTCGGCCTAAAGGTGACCGCACTTGCCTCCCAGGTATAGCAATCTTTTTATCTAGGGGATCCTTAAACAATATACAAGGTAAATGCATTAAAACTATCTTTACTTACCTGGGGCTTCTTCCTGACCCTGCAATTCACAGTGCCCCTTGCCGCAGCTCTGGTCGTCTCCAGTCTCCCGCTGCAGCCTTTGAAGATCGCCAACCCCCAGATGGGTCGGCGTCTTGCCTAATTCCAATGTGTCTACAATGACTGCAATCAGCCCTTCAGGATCCTCTACATTGAATTGGAACCTCCTCCAGATTCCTGCACTTCGCTGGAATCTGACTCCTCGGAACTCACCGCTGCCATTGCCTATCTTGCTCATGCTTTCAACCACAGGAGTAGCTGCAAGTGCACTCCTGGATGTAGATGGACCAGCTTCCATCATAGAGGATTTAAAAAGAAGGCAAGAAAGGAATTAATATCTTCTCAAAATGCCTGTAGGGTGTCCTGAATAGAAGGACCCGGCTGCTCACCCAAAAAACTTTAACAAAAGTTTTTGGATATGGATTACAAATCAGTTTTATATTACATACAGGGAATTTCGGCTGGGTTTCCCCAGGTTTAACCTAGAGCTAAATAAGAGTGACAAGCGCGCTGTTAGCCAATAAATCTAACCTCCAGCAAACCCACCAGCAATGCTGCACAGACCACGCAGATGTGCTTCACTTACCCAGAAGACCCCATTACACCCATCTTCCGTAACTAAAAGCAGCCACAGGCCCGGAAAACAACCCCCAATGCGGCAATACACTACACAGCCCCTTCAAAGGTCTCCCACCATGATGCTATTCCACAGCCACTCACCCAGAGACCAACTGCTGACCACCAAACAGGAACACACACTCTCCAACTTGCTACCACTCTACGGCAGGGTAGAAACCCCACATTATCCATATTCAGGTCAACTCCCGAGGCTGCCTCTGTGAGCCCTGAAGAACAATCCCTGCTGCCCAGCACACAATTTCAAGGGGAGATGCTGACCTGCCCGGATGCAGGAACAAACAGCACTGAAGGCGGACTAACTATGCAACTTTTTTATAGGGGAAGTGCTGTCTGTTCCTGCGTCTGGGAGGAGCAATGTCTCACCTTTGCACTGAATGATTGTGAGGAAAAAAAATAAAATAATAATTTACAGTTTATTTTACTCTTGGACAAATATATATTTAAAAAGTATGCATACAGATGTACTGTATTTGAACTTTTATAATTTTTCCCGATAGTGGTCCTTTATGGAGAACTATTGTGCCAAGTACATACCTCATATAAACGTGGCACTTCCATCCAGTCACTAGGTAGCTGGACAGAAGGGCACAGATACCTCCGCAGATGTGGTCGACAGGCTGGCAGCATCGCAGACACAGCCAGAAGGAAGTTTGCAGTGGTGCGAATATTAAGTTCCTGCCGTGTGTACAGAGCTATCTGCAGAGTAAAACAAAAAATTAAAGAAGGCGTGTGCCACAGTGTGCAGCACTTATATTATTACATAGCAAATATAGTTAACATGCACCCATATATACTCTGACTTGATTCTCTAACCTTTAGCACAAACTCTGGGTCCAGGCTTGCTAAGTCTTCACACATGGACAGAATGTCAGACCGAGTTGGATCTGAAGGGTCTGAGAAGTTGGGTGAATTGACCAGTGAACAGCAAACTGCTGATATTAAAGCCATCTGTAACATAATATAAAAATAAGCAATTCCCAGCACACATATCGTATTGAATTCAACAAATATAGAAGCACTTTCCTACACTGACAATATAGTGAACAGACATGACAAACCATTGCTGTGTGAGGTAGCCAAGTTGATTGAGCACCTGAACAGAAACTTAAAGTGAACATCCGGACTAAAAATCAACTCAGCAGCACTGAAAAGGCCTGGTGTTTCTTTAACAGTATCACAGCATCAGAACTTTGTTTCTCTTATCCAAGCCTCATTTTTAGCTGCACAGAAGAAAACTGCCCGGGCTTTTTTCCCCTGATGCTGTGCAAAGCATGATGGGATTTCTGAAGTTGTTGCTCTCGTTCTGCTGCAATTTTTTTTTTTTTTACATTTTGAATTTGACATTTTAAGCCTAGCGTGTGCAGCTGGGAGGGGTAATCAGGACACAGGACAGTTGGAACTGTGTCTCCTGCTCCTTGTCACCTCCTTTCAACCAAAAAGATGGCTGCCCCCATGACAAAGATGGCAGCCCCCATGAATCACAAACATTTGCCTGTTCTTTTAAAACAGGGTGGGTAAAAAATGATATTACCTATCTATTCTAATTAACATAACTAATGTAACTTAATGACAGTATGTTTGTTTAGGCTGAAGTTCCCCTTTAACTGGATAGTGTAATGGTTTAGGCTCTGCCTCTCATATAGGAAACCTGGGCTCAAATATTGGCTCTTCTTATTCAGTAAGGCTGTGTTCACATAAATCGCCAGCGCTATCACAAGCGCTGAGTGATTTATTAAGAGTTTTGTCAGCGCTTTTCCCTGAGCTTTGCACTGAGAAAAGCGCTTTCTAAGCGCTTTTGCAGAGCGATTCATTGTTCTTTCACCCAAAAATGAATAAATACAATGTATTTATTCATAGAAGCACTCGGGAAATCGCTATACAAAGGACTTTTTCAAGCGCTTTGCGATTTCCCCATACCTTCCATTGAGCCAAAGCACTCAGAAAATGGTACAGGCAGCGCTTGTGAAAGCAGATCGCAATCGAAACCGCTCATATGTGAACGCTCTCATAGGGAATTGTTACACAAACGCTTTTAGGGCGATTTCTAAAATCGGCAGTGCTTTAAAAAAAAATGCAAATGCTCATAGTGTGAACAAGCCCTCAGCAAGTACCTATTCAGTAAGGAGTTATTGGGCAAAACTTAAAACTGCTACTGCCTACTGAGCGCTCCCTCGTAGCTGCCTCTCAAGCAGTTTGAGTCTGACAGTAGATAAGAGCTATACAAGTGTTAGAATTATTATTACAACTGTGTTTACAGATGAACTGCTGATACTGTGTGCAAAATAAATTTTGGCTGCAATTTTAACAAAACAATGTACTGTTGTGGTTATAAGTAAGCATATTTTGAATCATCTGCCACATCTGCACAATGAAATGTAAATATAATGGCCAATTAAAGGGTACTCTAAATCATTACCAATTATCATCGTGTTCACAGACTTACATTATTCAGAAACCCATTAGGTTGTAAACATACCCCTACGGGGGTATACAGAGTCCCTGCTACTGAAAGAGGATTGACAGAGTAAAAAACTGAGGCCACCTAAGGAAAGGGGGGGGGGGGGGGGTTACCCCAAAATGTTGTGCTCTGTTTTACTTGTGATTATGCGACCGTGATATACTTATTGGTTGAGCCCGCATCACCTGTCCCTATGAAGACGAACCAATGCACCATAATCTGTAAATGGTGTTCCACATTTCTTTAACCATTTCACCCCCAAGCATTGTTCACGGACCAGCGCAATTGTCACCTGTGAGTGCTTTTCCTTTTCATTCGCCAATAACTTTATCATTACTTGACACCAAAACGATCTATACCTTTTTTGTTTGTTTTTTGCCACCAATTAGGCTTTCTTTGGGTGGTAAATTATGCTGAGAATTATTTTATCCTAAATGCATTTTAACAGGAATAATTAGGAAAAAAAAAATTTCTTCTGAGTTTTCGGCCATTTTAGTTTTAAAATAAAACGTGCTACGGTGAATAAAACCCACATATTTTATTTGCCCATTAGTCCTGGTTATTACAACATTTAAATTATGTCCCTAGGAAATAAAGGTGGTGCATTTTTTCAGTTTTGCATCCGTCACTAATTACAACCCCATATATGTAAATATAACAGTAATATACCTTCTCATGTCATACATAGTAGAAAAGCGGAATCCCTAATGCAACAATTTTATGGGGGGGGGGGGGGGGGAGCATAGTCAGGAGGTATCCATTTATTTTAATAAATGTAAAATGTAGTGTGAAATGTGTTTGTTTGTTTTTTGACCACTAGATGTCCTCACACTGCCTCTGTGAGATAGAGAGGGTGATGTAAGAGCTTACGGTCTTCTTCCCTTTCCCCAGTCATGACCGAATGGTAGCGGTAACAAGGGGGGCATTTTAAAACATCTGTTGGTACATTAACAGAGCCCAACAGGATGATTTAAAACAGCGGGTGGGTGGGTAGTGGTGAAAACAGCTTCCTTGGCCTTCTTTCACACGGGAGGCTTAAGATGGTGAATTCAATGCCTGTCAGCTGCTCCCATGCACCAGCCAAGAGATCAGCAGCCTCCATATGGAGTCACATGTCAACATGGCCATGGCTGTGCTCAGATGCAACATATTTATTTTTTACCCAGCAACCATGCCTTTCAAACACTAACACACATTAATGGCCTCAATTCACTAAACTTATCTCCTGTCTTTAATAACTCTTCTAGAGTTGTTACCATGGTGATAAGGCATGTAGTATTCAGGAAACATTTTACCTCAGGCAAGCCTAAAGTTAACTCTTCTGTCTTTAAATTAACTCTCCAATTCCTAAAATAACTCCAGAGTTAAAGACAGGCTGTTAATTAGCTGCATGTGAAAATAACTACAGAGGGGGTAAATTAACTACAGGAGAGGTAACTTAAGGAATGAAGAGGTAAGATAACTCTCTCACGTGTGGAGGTAAGTTTTCTCTTGCCTTATTATCTCTAGCATGATCTTAGTGAATTGAGGCCATTAGGTTATGAACACTCCCATTCAGCTGCATTAAAAATGCAGCCAGAAGGCACTCATGACCAGCAGATGGGAAGCTGATCTACCCTGCCCAACAAGCGTGCAGATCAGCCATCCACCTGACTAGGCCTTACTTCTGAAAAACAAGCCATGCAAGCAGCACAATCTACCTCTGTATTGTTCTCCATGTTTGAAACATATTAAACCACATCAGAATCAATAATTCATGTATATTGCATAATTGATATGAGCCTCATTTTAAGTATTTTTAACCATTAAATAGAAATACATTAACACTTGTGCACTGTACACACATGAAAATGGTTGGGTCGTGCAAAAGGCAACTATAATGTAACGTTCTCAGCAATCCCTGTACAGATATGCAAGCTAGGTTCGGAAGAGTAGCACATGCTTTAGTATGGAGAGGGGTAGAGAAAAAGGAAGGCTCTCTCTGTAGGATAGAAGAAACGCAATACATTTTTAAAAAATCCAGCATGACTGACTGCTGTTTCTCAAAGCATGCTTGCTATTGAAGCAAAATAACATCTTGTATAGATATCTGAATAAATAATGGTTTCAGGAGACACAATGTAATGTATACAAGATGTTTTAGTAAAGGGAACATACAACTGCTGATCAGAGGACTCTAGATGAAATACACGGCTTTAGAAATGTATAGATTATTATATGATGCCACAGAATGACGGCAATAGAACCAAGAACATGGATGACTTCAACAATGTGAAGCCCAAACAAGAAGGAACACTGTTTGCATATTTTATTCACCACATTTATAGGCTACACATTAGTAAATTTACCAACCTTTTTCTGTTTGAGTAGCGTTTCTGATTTTTGTCTCACGAGTGCATCAGGTACTTCATCTAACTCCTGCGGTTCACCTTCAGTGGATGGAGTGATCGGTACTGAGAAACTTTCTGTGTCAAACTGATAAATAAAAGCAAAGAGATCCATATTGGCAAATTAAAAAGAAGGGTATACCACAAGAACCCTATGTCTGCATACTGTACCTCAACATCAATAGATGCCATATCAACAAGATTGGACTCTTCCTCGGGATATGTCGCTAATGATTCACCTGAGATATTGTCCTCTAGCAATTCATCTTCCTGTAACTCCATATCTTCACATATTGTCTGGTTAACTGCCTGCGCGGTGTGCATGGTTAAAGGTAGATCATGATGAACAGCTGGTTGGGTTAATATGTTTTTGATATCACACTGTAGTTCAGTGGTAACTGACTTTGAAGAAAGAGTCAAAGAGTCAACCTTCACAGACAAAGAAGGATTAAAGCTTATTGCCACATTAGAGGGGGCAGAAGAGATAGAGGTCACTGTATGCTTAGTGGTACTTGCAAGATTGGATATTTCAGCCCAGTTCCTCAAAGAAGAGTTATGTCCAGCTGAATCAGGAAGCCCAGAAGAGCAAGAGGCAGTTGGGAATGCTGAAGAACTAGACACTTCAGCTGCAGTACAAAGGGAGGATTTAATGTTCAAATTTCCATCAGAGGGCAAAGAAGAGACAGAATGCATTGTAAGATTAGGGGAAATAAATACATTGGAAGTTGAAAGAGCATTGTCTAAAGTTGATTTTGTAAAGTTTGCAGAGGACAGAGATGACCTAAATTGGCCAGAGGGTGAAGTGGAAGAAAGCAGAGTATTAGTGAGCTGTGGCTGAGATGTCAGGGAAAGAAGCGGGCTACTTGTCAATGAGAGTTTAGAGGAGAGCAAAGATTGAGATGAGAGATTCAAGTCAGATGACAATAGAGAATTTGTGGTTGAAGAAAGGTTAGCAGATTTGCTTTCCAAAGACAGCTTTTGTAATTTATTCTCAGAGCTTTCCATTGGAACATGACTAGCAGTGTTTAACGATGCACAGCCAGGCAAAGTCAAGGCTAGCCTCCGTCGAGGTGGAGACAGCTGCTTTGTCCCACGCAAGCCAGTGTTCTCTGGTGGAGCATCCATTTCATAAGAAGGCATGGCAGAAGACGACCTAGGAGAAGAATTAAAATAGCCATTATTATATGAATTTTCCCTTATAACACATCAGTATTTAAGGCAGAGAATTTATCTGTGAAATGTTTCATACTACCATCACTGCCTTATAGTGATACATTACTAACTTTTCTCCTAGGAGATAGTTTTTCATCTTCTGTTTCAAATAACTTTTAAAGCACTCTGCAATTTAAAAAGTACCAATAAATGCGTAAAAAAAAAAAAAAAAAAAAAAAAAAAGGGCAGTTTTCAGGCATAGACAAACCAGGCAATTGCTTGGAGTGATCGCTACGTCCCCCCCTCAGAAAACCGGTAAAAGGAGATTGTACATGGTATGATTGCCATGCACAATCAAGCTGTGGTATACCGTCATACCGGGACTGATTGAGGGCGGAGGTTCCACCGTGGCCGAGACAGTGAATCAGAGTTTGTCTTTACAAGTGATCAACCTTACTGACGATGAGATCTCACCATCTATGTTATCTGTACTTGCCAAAGGACTTGGCTTTTGCCCCACATACAATTTTGATGCCTTTGAGTTGATCACTGATTTACACATTTTTTGTCGCAGGATTCTGATGCAGTCTTTCCACCAGAATTCCTCCGGCAGTAATACTAGACCGGAACCACAGCTTGTACTGTCAGAACAGGACAGACAGGCTTTAGCGGATCTGTGTCATCTCCAGGATGGCGGATCTCCGGACCTCCCGGATGGGGCCAAGTTATCTGGCCTGCCCCTGGCGGTTCCGTTGAGCTATCAGCCATCTCTGGATGAACTTGATTTACGGAATCGGTCGCTGCGTTTTCCACCGCTCTCGGTCAGTCCCAGTCTGGAGACCTTCGCCACAGTAGTAGAAAGAGATATTTTGCGTTTATCTAATAAAATGACAACACACAGGAATCTGTCTGATTCTGAGCTATCGGCCCTACAGGCATTAAAGTCTCAGACCAACTGGGTCATTAAATCCTCCGATAAGGGGGGGAATGTAGTCTTGATGGGGGTGCTGGCCTACAGGGAAATGTGCCTGAAGATTCTTAATAACAAATAGTGTTATGTGCATGGCAGCAGGCTGGTGTTGTACTTTATACTGGTTGAACTCGATGGACGTATGTCTTTTTTCAACCAAAATAACTATGTAACTATGTAACTATGCGTGTCCCCCCGTCCAGAGTCACTAGGTGCCAGAAACAATTATTCTCAATTATCAATGACGCAGTGTCTAGACAAGTTGTTGGGGAGGATGTAGGCACATTTTTTGAAGGTGCCACACCCCATTACCCCTACATTCTACGCGCTGCCTAAAATTCATAAACAACGTAGACCACCCCCGGGCCATCCTATCGTGTCTGGCAGGGGCTCTCTGACTGAAAAAGTCAGTATTTATATTGACAGGCATTTACAGCCCCATGTACAGGCCTTACCTTCTTATACTAAAGACACTGTGCACCTTTTGAGGACCCTGGAGGGGGTATTTGTCCCCCCAGGTTCCTTACTTGTTTCTCTGGACGTGGAGGCATTGTACTCCAGTATTCCACACGATTTAGGTATACAGTCGGTGTCTACCTTTTTGGGAGAGTTGGATTTACACCAGACGGCCCACAATATCTTTTTGACGGATCTATTGCACTTTTTGTTGTTGAATAATGTTTTCGTTTTTGAGGACACCCACTACCTCCAGGTGCAGGGGGCGGCGATGGGCACAACTTGTGCTCCGTCGTACGCCAACCTGTACCTGGGGGAGTGGGAGCGCGCGGTCTTTTTTGATGATGGTCTCTCTATGTACCTGTGCCACGTTCTTATGTGGCACAGGTACATAGATGACATCTTTATCGTGTGGACGGGTACCGACACTAGCTTGAAACATTTTGTGCAAGTTTTGAATACTAACAATCGTAATTTACGATTTACGCTACAATATGATGCAGTGAGTATTCCGTTTTTGGACATCCGTATCTCTATCGGTGTCCAAGGCCGTCTGGTGACAAATCTCTACAGGAAGGAGACAACGTCCAATGCCCTTCTTAGAGCAGATAGTTTTCATCCCAGGCACACCATACGTGGAATTCCTGTGGGCCAGTACCTCCGGGTCAGACGAAATTGTTCTGAATTGAGGTCTTTTGAACAAGAGGCAGTAGCATTAGGCGAACGCTTCAGACAACGTGGGTACCCGGATCATCTTTTGAGACAGGCCTACAATCGGGCTAGATTTATAGCAGGAAACGACAGATTATTAAATAGACGAACCCCTAAGACGGGCGAAAATTCTGCCCGCCTGTGCGTTCGCTATTCAGCCCAACATGGAGAGATTGTGAACATTTTCAAAAAACACTGGTATATTTTGACCAATGATCCTAAAAACTTGGCCCCTTGGTTCCGGAGGAACCTAGGTTGGCATGTAGACGGGCCCCGTCTTTACGGGACACTTAAGTGAAGAGTCATTTCCCTGGATCTGGCAATAAGCGACCCCATTGCATTGTGACGGGCACATATGGATGTGGCGGATGTGTCACTTGTCAATATATGCATGTTGGGAAGGAAATTATGCTTCCCAATGGCTGCATGTGGAAACTGCAGCATTTTGTTAATTGTGGCACACCCTTAGTGGTGTATTATTATGCCCCTGCGGGGCCTTTTATATCGGTAAAACGAGACGTGATCTAAGGGATCGCATAGGCGAACATGTTGCTAGTATTAAAAGTGTCACCTCAACCACTCCAGTTGCTCGTCACTTTAAATCTATGCATGGGGGTGACCTCCGTGGCCTCCGTTTTGTTGGGCTGGATCGGATACACAAGACGATCAGGGGAGGGGACTATGATCGCCTCCTTCTTCAAAAAGAATCACGGTGGATATTTGAGATGGAGGCCACTGACCCTCCGGGTCTGAATGACTCGGTGGGCTATGCTGCATTTTTGCCCACATAGGTTCTGATATGCGAGCTTATTCCCTGGCTCCCTACGCCTAGTTTCTTTCAGCCCTGCTTGGCCTGTGCCTTTCTTTGCCTGTCCTATGTAAGTTAACTGGGGGCTCTTTTTGATAATATATATATATTCTCTATTATCCTGCAAAGTTCAGGTCTATGGGTGGGTCCTCAGGTTACCCTTAGATGTGGTTTACTTGGGGTATGTTTATCCCCCCCCGGATTTTTTCTAGTTTTCTATCTTTCCATTTATGCCCCTTTTTTGAACCACAGTTTTTCCTACTAATCTGATTGATTAATAATATGAAGGCTGGTCATCAGCATGTTAAATTGCTTTTCTCTCTATTTACGTTTGTGTATATAAATGTTTGGTATGCTGCCTTCCTGTTCTACCCTTCCTCCCCCCGGCGCACCCGTTTGACTTTTTCTTATCATTTGTATAATATAATTTCCTTATGCACATGTCTTTTCCTGTGCTTACATTCCCCCCTTTTTTTTTTTATGTGAGTCATGGGAGAGGCGGGCGCAACACGCAGGCACCAGTTTGATTGACTGAGATGCGTGTATTTAGTGTCGAGATAGGAGCATCCAGTGTTGAGCCACTCCCCCTTGAGTAAGCCAGAAGTTGCCAGCGAAACAGGTCGGGTTCCCCCGGCGTGTCTGACACCTGACCCCCGCCTTGTGGACTGCCGCCCGCCGCTCCCCCTCTCTGCTGGACCTTGTGCCTCCACCGGGTTTTGCCGAAGCCCCTCCTGGCGCGCTCAGGCATTTACCCACACCGGGATCTAGGCTGAGCTCAGTGTTGATCTCCTCTGGGAGACACGCTGCGGGGTTTGAGCCCGCCCTGCTACTCACCTGCATGCCGCCACAGCACAGCAATATAGCGGTACATCACCACATCTGACTGGCTACACGCAGGACGCATTGGGAACAAGATATCTGGAGCGGTACAGTATGTCTCCTTTTTTGCCTGCATGAGAGCTCTTTACTTGCATTCAGCTCACTTGGCTGATGTAACGATCGGTGGGCGCAGAGAGTATCTGATTACCGGTGATCTGCAGTATCACCGGAAATACAGATATATACCAGATTATAAGTGAACTGCAGTCTCACCGATAATCCGATATACAAACTAACCTCTGATCACCTGAATAGAGTGTAGTGTTTGGTGTAACTGTAACACTAAGAGGACAAGGCCTCAATGCAGTAAGGAGTACTGCACAGATTCCTTCCGCAGACCTGAGCTCTCCAAGACGGGAGGAGTCAGACTGACAGTAGGAAGGGATATCTGAAAGTGACCCTCAGGAGGAAGGATCGCTAACAGAGCGAGGAACCGCCTCTAATGGTAAGGTCGGTTCTCGAGGTCGGACAAGCCAGGTCGTACACACACGGACAGATAAAGTACAGGATCAGGAGGCAAAGGCAGAGTCAGAGTACAGGCAGGGTTCAGCAACGGGGTATCAGAAATATCGGGGTACAAAATCAGGAGGCAGAAGCAGAGTCAAAGTACGAGCCGGGGTTCGGCAACAGAGTATCAGAAATATCGAGGTGCAAGATCAGAGTTCAGGAGGATAGTCAAGGCAGGCAAAAGTCATAACAGATAATCACAATCAAACTAGTACTTTAGCTATCAACAGAATCTAGCTTAGTGTAGGATTACAGCTCCAGCTGGTCCCGGCACACTAACGGATCTAACTACGGATCTGGGTGCTCCCACATATGTGAACGCAACGCCAGACAAGGAGCAAGTGAACAACCAGCAGTATATATACTCTAGGACCTTTCCAGGACCTCCCTAATTGCTGGTCCAATGGAAGCAGTGGAATTTGTCAGCTGACCCAGCTGGTCAGCCGACACCCTTCTAACTGCTATTTAAATTCTGCCTCAGTGCTCGCGCGCGTGTAAGTCTGAATCTTGGTGGACTATCAGTCCCAGCCACACCAGTACTGTTTTGCAATGTATCTAATGCGGGGGTCGCCTCTGATGTGGATTCCGCCGTTACCAATGCGGATTCCGCCGCACTGCCCATGCGACATGCGGCGTTTTTTCCGCGTTGTGACGCCATGCTGGACGCGGAAACAGCCGCCTCACCTCCAGAGACGGCGGCTTTTCCGCGTTTCCTCACAGTACCCCCCTCCCGAGGAGTGGACTCCGGACAACTCCCACCAGGTTTCTCGGGATGTACAGCATGAAATTCCTTCACTAACTCGTCCGCATGCATGCGGTTCCTAGGTACCCATTGCCTCTCCTCAATCCCGTACCCCTTCCAATGTACGAGGTACTGTACCGAGTTCTGTACAGTACGTGAATCTATGATCTTCTCCACTTCGTACTCGGGTTGGGCATCCACCAACACGGGAGGAGGAGGAGTGGGACCCACCTGGACTGCTGGTTTAAGAAGGGATACGTGGAAAGACCTCACCCCCCGCATGCTGGTGGGAAGGTCAATGGAATAAGTAACATTATTAATCTTCTTGGTCACGGAAAATGGGCCCACAAACCTGGGACCCAGTTTGGCAGATGGCTGCTTCAGGGTCAAGTGACGCGTGGACACCCAGACTAGATCCCCTGGCCGAAACTTCCATTCCACGGACCGTCTCTTATCTGCTTGACCCTTCTGACTCTGGAACGCCTTCTGTAAATTCCCCTTAACAATTCCCCAATTGTCCCTGAGTGATCTCTGCCAATCTTCCAGTGCTGGAAATGGAGACGAGACAACTGGAAAAGGGGAAAATTTGGGTGACCTCCCTGTTACAATCTGAAATGGGGAAAACCCAGACGAGGAATTCTTTAAATTATTTTGAGCGAATTCCGCGAAGGGCAAAAATTTCACCCAGTCACTCTGCGCCTCAGCAACGTAGCATCTCAGGAATTGCTCCAGGGATTGGTTAATGCGTTCTGTCTGCCCATTGGTCTGTGGGTGGTAGCCTGACGAGAAAGACAATTTCATGCCCATTTGGTGGCAAAATGCCCTCCAGAATCCAGACACAAACTGGACTCCCCTATCAGACACGATGTCTTCCGGAATGCCATGCAGCCGGAAGATGTGAATGATAAACAATTCAGCCAGTTCTTGAGCCGAGGGGAGTCCTTTCAGGGGCACAAAATGGGCCATTTTGCTAAACCGATCGACTACCACCCAAATGACCGACATGCCTTCAGACCTGGGCAATTCCCCCACAAAATCCATGGACAAGTGGGTCCATGGCTCACTCGGGGTGGGCAAAGGCTGCAACCTTCCTACAGGTGCCAGCCGGGAGGGCTTACTCTGGGCGCACACCGCACACTCCCTAACATACTCCTTGCAATCTGTTGCCAAGGAAGGCCACCAAGCACACCTGGCAATCAGATCCTGCGTTCTGGCAGCTCCAGGATGACCAGCATTCTTATGGGCGTGAAAGAGTTGCAGAACCTGTAACCGGAATGGTAGTGGTATGAACAAGACCCCTTCGGGTTTCCCTTCAGGAACCTCCTGCTGAAAGGGACCCAAGATCTCTGTCCACTCTTCCCAAGACTCCGTGGCGGCTAACACCAGTTTCTGCGGAATGATGGATTCAGGCGTGGGGGGCTGTGCTGTCTCAGGTTCGAAACACCTGGAGAGGGCATCTGCCTTGATGTTTTTGCTACCTGGAGTGTATGTGATTATAAACCTGAATCTCGTAAAAAACAAGGACCACCGGGCCTGACGGGGACTAAGCCTCTTAGCCCCCTCGATGTACTCCAAGTTCTTGTGGTCGGTGTAAACAGTGATCATGTGCTCTGCCCCCTCCAACCAGTGGCGCCACTCCTCAAATGCCAATTTAATGGCCAGGAGCTCTCTGTTGCCTATATCGTAGTTTCTCTCCGCCGGAGAGAACCTACGGGAAAAGTACGCACAGGGATGTAGTCTTCCCTGTAACCCTGATCGCTGAGACAGCACAGCCCCTACCCCGACCTCCGAGGCATCGACCTCAACAATGAACGGATAAGCGGTGTCGACATGTCTCAGGATTGGTGCGGAACAAAACAATTTTTTCAGACTAGAAAATGCATTCTGAGCCTCCGGAGACCAGTGGGTAGTATCTGCCCCCTTTTTTGTAAGACTGGTAAGGGGTGCAATGATTGTGGAGTACCCTTTTATAAACCTCCTATAATAATTTGCAAAACCCAGGAATCTCTGGAGGGCTTTCAGACCCACAGGTTGCGGCCATTCTAGGACAGCTGTGACTTTAGCGGGGTCCATTGACAGACCTGAGGTAGAAATCACATACCCCAGAAACGTGACGGATGTCACCTCAAAAATACACTTTTCTAACTTGGCATAGAGTCTATTCTGTCTTAATTTGTTTAGGACAAATTTCACATGGACCCTGTGTTCGGGGAGGTTATTGGAATAAATTAATATATCATCGAGATATACCAGTACGAATTTACCCAATACCTCCCGGAATACCTCATTGATTAGTTCCTGGAAGACGGCGGGCGCATTGCACAACCCGAAGGGCATCACCAAGTATTCGTAATGCCCGTCGGGTGTGTTAAAGGCCGTCTTCCATTCATCGCCCCTTCTAATGCGGATTAGGTTGTATGCCCCCCTCAGATCTAACTTAGAAAAGATCTTTGCAGTAGTGACCTGCGTGAATAAGTCGTCTATCAATGGTAACGGATAGCGATTTTTCACCGTGATTTTATTGAGACCTCGGTAGTCGATACAAGGTCGAAGACCCCCGTCTTTTTTCTTAGCAAAAAAGAAACCGGCCCCAGCAGGTGACCGAGAGGGCCGAATAAACCCCTTGGCCAGGTTGTCACGAATGTAATCCTGCATGGCCAACTTCTCGGGACCGGACAAGTTATACAGGTGACCCCTAGGGGGCATACAACCAGCACGGAGATCAATGGGGCAATCGAACGGGCGATGAGGAGGTAATTGATCAGCAGACTTGGGACAAAAGACATCAGAAAAATCGGAATACACCTCGGGAACACCCTCCACGTACACCTTGGTCTGACCCAATGTCACCTTTCCTAGACACTGTTGGTGACAACGATCAGACCATCTGGTTACCTGACCCGTGGCCCAGTCGATTTGTGGAGAGTGGGCCTGTAACCAAGGCATGCCTAAGATAATAGTGGAGGTTGACATGTTCAAAACGAAAAACTGTAGCTGTTCCCCATGCAATACCCCTATCGTAACCCTCACCTGCGGAGTCTGAGACAGGGGACGATCCCGTTGCAGCGGGGAATCGTCTACTGCCGTGACCTGAATGGGGGGACTTACTGGAGTGAGAGGAATACCCAACTCCCGAGCAAATTC
Source organism: Hyperolius riggenbachi (assembly GCF_040937935.1). Lineage (NCBI taxonomy): Eukaryota > Metazoa > Chordata > Amphibia > Anura > Hyperoliidae > Hyperolius > Hyperolius riggenbachi. The sequence continues at coordinate 473,726,077 of NC_090646.1, read as the reverse complement.
AAGGTTCATAAAATTGGCCGCTGAGCCAGAGTCAATAAAAGCTTCAGTGTCCACAGACTTATCATCCCACGTAATAGTACAGGGGAGAAGTAACTTCTTCTCTTTTTGGGGTGAGAATGAAGTGCCTAGGGTGTCACCCCCCACTACTCCTAGGCAGACCCGTTTCCCGACTTGTTAGGGCAGTTTCGCACCCTGTGCCCTGCTTCTGCACAATACAGGCACAGTTGTTCTGTTATTCTCCGCCTACGTTCCACCTGGGTCAATCTTGATCGACCAATTTGCATGGGTTCGGGTGGTGGTGAGGCTGGAGAGGGTGACACCGGTGGAGATGCCGTTACTGCGGGTGTACCAGAAGGTGCCACATACGAAGTCACCCTGACCCGGTGACTGCCCCTAGTCTGCCTCTGATGGCGTAGTCGCCGATCGACTCTGATGGCCGATGATATGGCCTCATCGACTGTTGCGGGCTCGGGTAAGGTTAGCATCAAATCAGAGACCTCCTCCGACAACCCAGATAGAAAATAATCCATCAGAGCAAAATTGTCGAATCTGGCGGTAACAGACCACCTACGAAATTCTGCTGCGTAATCCTCGACCGACCCTCTGCCTTGCCGCAAAAGTTTGAGCTTCCGCTCTGAAGTTGCCGCAAGGTCAGGGTCGTCGTATATTACGGCCATAGCCTTAAAAAATTCCTCGACTGAGGTCAGAGCTAAATTAGTGGGGGACAGGTTGTATGCCCAGGACTGGGAATCACCAGTTAACAGTGTTTTAATGAAAATGACCCGTTGGGTCTCAGTCCCCGAGGATCGGGGTCTTAACTCGAAGTATGACAACACTCTACTCTTGAAATTCCGGAAGTCAGACTTGTGGCCGGAAAATTTATCAGGTACAGGCATACGTATGTCATCACTAGGAGGGGATCGCACTGAATCAACTGACGTCTGGAGGGTTTGCACAGAGCCTGAAAGGGCATCAATCAAAGCTTTGTGCTGGCCCAGTGCTTGATGGAGGTTATCCACCGAAGTGGCAAGCATACCCAGACGACCAGTGTTTGCGTCCATTTTGTTTTTTGGTCTGGCGTTCTGTAATGATCGGTGGGCGCAGAGAGTATCTGATTACCGGTGATCTGCAGTATCACCGGAAATACAGATATATACCAGATTATAAGTGAACTGCAGTCTCACCGATAATCCGATATACAAACTAACCTCTGATCACCTGAATAGAGTGTAGTGTTTGGTGTAACTGTAACACTAAGAGGACAAGGCCTCAATGCAGTAAGGAGTACTGCACAGATTCCTTCCGCAGACCTGAGCTCTCCAAGACGGGAGGAGTCAGACTGACAGTAGGAAGGGATATCTGAAAGTGACCCTCAGGAGGAAGGATCGCTAACAGAGCGAGGAACCGCCTCTAATGGTAAGGTCGGTTCTCGAGGTCGGACAAGCCAGGTCGTACACACACGGACAGATAAAGTACAGGATCAGGAGGCAAAGGCAGAGTCAGAGTACAGGCAGGGTTCAGCAACGGGGTATCAGAAATATCGGGGTACAAAATCAGGAGGCAGAAGCAGAGTCAAAGTACGAGCCGGGGTTCGGCAACAGAGTATCAGAAATATCGAGGTGCAAGATCAGAGTTCAGGAGGATAGTCAAGGCAGGCAAAAGTCATAACAGATAATCACAATCAAACTAGTACTTTAGCTATCAACAGAATCTAGCTTAGTGTAGGATTACAGCTCCAGCTGGTCCCGGCACACTAACGGATCTAACTACGGATCTGGGTGCTCCCACATATGTGAACGCAACGCCAGACAAGGAGCAAGTGAACAACCAGCAGTATATATACTCTAGGACCTTTCCAGGACCTCCCTAATTGCTGGTCCAATGGAAGCAGTGGAATTTGTCAGCTGACCCAGCTGGTCAGCCGACACCCTTCTAACTGCTATTTAAATTCTGCCTCAGTGCTCGCGCGCGTGTAAGTCTGAATCTTGGTGGACTATCAGTCCCAGCCACACCAGTACTGTTTTGCAATGTATCTAATGCGGGGGTCGCCTCTGATGTGGATTCCGCCGTTACCAATGCGGATTCCGCCGCACTGCCCATGCGACATGCGGCGTTTTTTCCGCGTTGTGACGCCATGCTGGACGCGGAAACAGCCGCCTCACCTCGAGAGACGGCGGCTTTTCCGCGTTTCCTCACAGCTGAACTGCTGCATGACTCTTCCTGTGCTTCAGCTTCTGTTGCTAACAATGCTTTTCCTGCTGATCCATTAATTGCCACATCCAGGCTTGGGGCTACCAGAGACTACATCTGTGTCTGTGTTTGTGAGACCTGGCCTGTGTTAGGCCCTTTATATGCTTCACTTTACGGGAATTTTCCTCATGGCAAGCCTTCTCGGAGGACACTTTACTACTTAGTATGGAATGAACTTTGGCCAGTTTGTGATCCCCTGGGGGAACTTTTTGCTGTTGTGCTATCCGGGCCCTGATCACACTAGGTGATCAATGTTAGGTGTGTATGGTGGGTGCATGGGCGGTGCTTGTATGGTGGACGGCCGTTTCACATGGGGTTCATTTTAATGTTCGTTTTATATATTTTTGGAATTAAATAAAGATTTTTTGATACTTTTATTAATCAACGGTTGATGATTTATCATTGCATACACCCCGCTTTTTGTACTTTCTCCTAAATGATACGCAATCAAGCTGTGGTATACCGTCATACCGGTATACCGCGGCAACCCTAGTCAGAAGGCAATATCCGCATTACACGCAAGTCATATAAGGTGTGTGTGTGTGTGTGCGTAATGTATGTAAATTAATGATTGCATCACAGTGAGAACCACAGTGAGAACTTCATTCAGCTTCTAATGTTTAATGAACAGAACACCAAATTTGCATTGCCAATGCACAGGGATTTCTGCATTGGATGAATGTACTTTTTACTATCAACATATCTTCAACACCAGGCAGTTTGGCTTCGACCTTGATCCTCTAGCTACTTGCTGCCAGGAGAGAGGGATTTCCTTCCCCAGCATTATTTAATAATTTTAAAAAGGTCACTGAGTAGGGTGTGAGAAATAAAGAGGTTGTAAAAAAAAACCAAAAAAAAAAAACCTAAAGAGCAGAGAGGTACAACTCTACTTGGTAGTAGTACTGGAATCCTGGCCACAAGAAGATAAACCCTCGGAAGAAGGATGAGGTGGGTGGTAGCGAGACAGTAGGAGCAGTCAGGATGGCTGCCTCTACAATAAAATCACATCACCTCAATTGGTACTAAAGAGTCCCCAGGGAGAAAAGCGCTATAAAAATATTATTGTTAAATATGTGAGCCGGCCCAATATTTTTAAATATGCCCATTGCAAAAAGTACAAACTTTGTGCGCTGCTTATTACTGAAAATGTCATGTCTGTGCGGGAAAAAAAAATGTTGTCGGGAAAATACAGCATTCGGTATTTTAGACGTTTGTGTGCCAATTCATAAAAATCTTTACAGTTACAATAGAAGTGTGGGGATTTACCGAACTAAGCTGGCGGTAACATGAGAAGCTGCCTGAGTTGTTACATTACTCCATGCAGAGACAGCATTACAATAAAAGAGGCATCCCCAACTTCCCTTTAGATGTGCATTTTTTCATTTTATTTTTTGTTATACTGGCCTCAATTCACGGAGCATTATCAAACGTTTATCAAACACTTTATCAAACGTTTGATAATTTACCTCATGGGTAAAATCTCACTAAGGTGTTATATATTTGTTGAACGTTTTATCGGTAAAACATTCGATAAATATATAACACCTTAGTGAATTTAAAATGAGGTTTTACCCATGAAGTAAATTATCAAACGTTTGATAAAGTGTTTGATAAACGTTTGATAATGCTCCGTGAATTGAGGCCACTGTCTCTGCTTGCTCTGAATCTGTCTATTAGTCTTTCCAAACAATCTATTTAATTGCCACAGCTTAGAACTTCAAGAAATTTTACACATGCAGGCTTTCTGATGTGAAATACATCTGAAAATAGGTACCCAAGAGGTTAAAAACACAGAGTAGCGTATTCAGGGGAAGCCTTGTTTGTTCCGCTCTCGTCGCTGTTGCCTGGAGATCTGTCTCCATTAACTTTGCTCTTATCGCTCCCTTATCACCTCTTTAAGGCAGGTGGTATTCTCCGTGCCATTACCGCCTGCTCTAATCTTTATGAATTGACATTTACTGACATGTGTTGGAGGTGTTTACCGCACGAGTCGGTAATTTACCTCACTGCTCAGTAATTTCAGCTTTTCATGCGGTAACAGCTTTTATGAATTCAGGGCTGTGGAGTCGGAGTCGTGGAGTCGGAGTCAGAGCACTTTTGGGTGCCTGGAGTCGGGAAAAAATGCACCGACTCCAACTCCTAATGAATTTGTAACTGTAATTAAAATAGAAAATATGCTAAAATGTTCTATTTTTCAGATAATAGTCATTAAAAATAATGTATATATACAGTAATAGCTGTGTTCAGTCCACAAAAATGAAATAAACCAATCAAAATGAGTTACTTGTGCTGCTACAATAAAGCAGTCCCCATATTTTTAAAGTCAGATATACACATCTGATTGTGACTGTATACATGATGTGTACACAGGAATCTCTTATATATACAAAATAACATCTATGCTGTAAGTATAAAGCCTGATGTGTAGCCGTGTCACTAATAGAGATGGTCAATGAGATGGAAATAATTCTGCATTGATGCTGGTTTATGCAAATGTATGCACTCTCTTTGCTCATGAAATCAAATAAATTAATATGTTAAAATTTGGTTTGGTGACTATGAATTAAAGGGTACCTGAGGCAAATTAAAAGAAAAGCTTTATATATACCTGGGGCTTCCTCCAGCCCCCTTCAGGCCATTCGGTCCTTCGCTGTCCTCCTCCGCCACCTGGATCTTCTGCTATGAGTCCAGGTAATTCAGCCAGTTAGAGCAGTCTGGCTATGTGCCACTTCCACAGCCAGGAGCGTTCTGCACCTGCACAATAGTGCTGCGCAGGTGTAGTATGCTCCTGGCAGCGGAGTGTGTGCATGCGCACTACACCAGACTGGCTCAAGTACCTGGACTCATAGTAGAAGATCCAGGTGGCGGAGGAAGACAGCGAGGGACTGATTAGCCTGAAGGGGACTGGAGGAAGCCCCAGGTATGTATAAAACTTTAATTTCATCTGTCTCGGGTTTACTTTGTTACACAGTAGTACTATACTCTACATATGCACTCCCCACAGAGCTACAGGGAATCCACTGAGAATGCTGTGCACATTGAACACAGAGGTGTTGTCTGTTTACAATCTCCTCATTCCCCTGCAGAGTACCTGCACATCATTCTTACATGTACTTACACTTACACTTATTCTTACACTTACACTTACATTGCCTAGGGCCTGATAGATGTTCTTTAGTACGGTCTGTACCTTTTACAAATACTCTTACCAAGGACTAGTTTTAGTCTAAAGGGAATAAATATAGTAGTCTACATATCCTTCTCACTTCAGTTGCCTTGTAAAATTCCTAAGCGTTGGCAGTTAAGAGACGAACTTCACGTTACATACTGTTAATCAACAAAATTGAAATATGCAAATTAGAAGAGTCGGAGTCAAGGAGTCGGTGGAATCCTAAACTGAGGAGTCGGTGGATTTTTGGACCGACTCCACAGCCCTGTATAAATTGACATTTTGCTAAGTGCTCGGTCAGCTGTTTTCAGCATTACCACATGCGGGAATGCTTTATGAATCGACCCCATAGCGTGCTGGGGAAAGGGGAGGGGGAAGTGTACCAACAAATCAGCATACATTGTCAAAACAGCATACATTTAATTTGCACTGAGGCCATGGCTCTGTAAAGGGGCCCATACACTGGTCGATTTCAGCCATCGATCAATCCATTCTATAGAATCAATTGATGAGAAATGGATTCTATCAAATTCCCCATTCAATGGATTTGATCTATCTGACAGGACGGAAGATCTAGGTTGATCTGCTGCTGGCAGCAGATTGATGGTCCAATAATGCATTTAGATCGATTTTCAATAGATTTCTTTCTGTAATCTATTGGAAATCTGTTCCTAGTGTGTGGCACACATCAGATAGATTCCTGTCAGATTGGACTTGACAGACATCTGCTAGAAATCTGATGGTTGAATCTGCTGCAAATCTATAAGTGTATGGCCACCTTTATACTACACCACTAATCAGAACTTTGCAAATCAGCTGATCAAACTGATCACTTGTTATTCATGATTTCTGAAAGACCACAGCATCCCTATGCAAAAGTATGCCCAATAGGTTAAACTCACTAGAACATACTGTACAGTCTTTCATGCCACAACTGAATATCCATTGCAGATTCATAGTAATTACTTTGAATCAATCGTTTTCAGTTTAGGATTATCAGACCATGTCCATGAAACTTGCCATGTATGGAAACTCTGCAAATCATTTTAGCTGGGAATTGATGTTTGAACTACACCTAATTTTAGAACACAGTGCAACAGATCATTACAGGACTGCACCACTAGATGGCAGAAAGTGCTACTGTCTCTGCTTGTACACCTATTACATTACAGGGAACGATAATGCCTGCTCACTTCCTGGCCCACCGGCAGCTGCAGTCAGGAGAAAGACCACCCATGTATCGTGCTGCGAGCGGAGCTCAGGCTCTAGCAGCTAATAACTTGCAAGGAATGATTACCTCTTATGTGTGGACTACTGGACTTCCCTTACAAGAGACTGGCCCCAGAATGACTGCAGACGGAGTATTCTTATGCCTGACACACCCAGGATCACTGTGAACTTTACTATTTCCTGCTTCCTGCTTTACAGCCGACCAATCCCTGATACGTGATACCATTCCAATAACCGTGTGTGAGAAGTGCTTTCTTATTTGGAACTCCTCCTTTTCTTTTCTTTTTTAGCAATGCCGTGAATTGTGTATCTTCTGTATCCCCTCATGAAGCTGGATGTACTGTGGATCACTGGCACAGCAGCAGACGTACTTGCAGATCCTTTATATGCTGAAACTGCTCCATTAGTTAGTGGTGTAAAGGGGTCCATACACTGGTCGATTTCAGCCATCGATTCATTTGCGGCCGATTTCGATCGATATGATCTTTCTGACAGGATGGAAAGTCTAAGTCCCCCCAATTTGGAATAATTGCACAGCCCCCGACAATTTACTCTGTTTCATTTAATGTTCTCCCATGACATGCTGCAGCTCAAATCCAAAAGCAAAGCGTCCCTGCCGGCCACAGAGGAGTATTATTGTCACACGGGGAGTCCAATGCGGTCAGAGGCCCATCACACCTCGCATATAGTCCAAACAATCAACAGCGTTCCACAAGGACTCGACCCTCCAAAGTGAATTACAGCGAAATATTTATTTTCATATAGCGGTGTTACAGCACACTGAAAAGCACAACGTTTCGGGCAAAGGCCCTTTCTCAAGTGCTCAAGTCATCTGGTAACACATAGTAAATATATAAAACTTTACTTACACGCCACACCCAAACTAATTGGGGGGCGGGCACATACTTAAAGGTACATATAACCCTTAAAGGGTAAGAGAGCGGCAAAAATATATACTCATAAGAAGCACCTAAGACTAAAGTCTTCGTTGAGGCCATACGGTGACTGAGTACCCAGTTTTTCCATCCACCAGGCTTCACGTCTTAATAAAGTGGTCCTACGATCCTGGCCTTCATGGAACTGCACCACCTCTAGCACCATCCATCTCAGCTGACTCACCCTGTGTCCACATTCCTTGAAATGCCTTGCTAAGGGGGGATCCCGATTTCTTTCCTCCTCCCTCCTTTTATTTATATTGGGGTTCTGTATATTGCTCCTATGTTCATTAAGTCGAGACTTGACGTCTCTCTTAGTCTGCCCTACATAGGCTAACCCGCAGGGGCATTTAATATAATAAACCACCCCTTTGGTATCACATGTAGCATAATCTTTAAGGGGTATCGGGGTACCCTGTCGTGGATGTCTAACCTCAGCCCCCCTAATGATACCATTACAATTTTGGCAATGCAGACAAGGAAAGGTGCCCACTCTTGGTGTACCTAAAAACATTTGTGTGGGCCCCCCTGTTCTCCCTATATCAGCACGGACAAGATGGTCTCTAATAGATTTACTCCTTCTATATACAAATCTAGGAGGGTTTCTGCAAATGGTGGATAACTGGGGATCAGCCTCAATCACCGGCCAAAACTTAGACATAGTATCTCGCAAAACAGTCGATTCTCGACAAAAAGTAGTAACAAAATTCACTTCATTGCTCTCGTCCTGTTTCTCCCTATTATATGTTCTCAATGCTTCACGATCCAAACCTCCCACCTCTGCTGCTATTTCCTCACATCTTAATTTACTATAACCCCTTTTAACAAAATCTTGCGTGAGGAGCTGTGCCTGCTTCGCATACAGTTCATCGGAGGATGTAATCCTCCGTATTCTAACATATTGACTCTTAGGGAGCCCATTCACCAGAGGTTTAGGGTGGCAACTGTTGGCCAATAAATATCCATTTTTATCGGTTTCTTTTCTGTAAAGGTCGGTTTCGAAATGTCCCGACTTCTTCCTAACCTCAACATCAAGGAAATGTAGTGAATGGGCATTGTACTCCATTTTAAATTTAATAGTTTCATGTATATCATTCACTGTACTGAAAAACCGGCACAACTCCTCCTCTGTACCTGACCACCCAAAAAATAGGTCGTCAATAAACCTGCAGTAACCTCTGATGCCAGTAGGGGCCCCAGGGGTTATAGTAAATTAAGATGTGAGGAAATAGCAGCAGAGGTGGGAGGTTTGGATCGTGAAGCATTGAGAACATATAATAGGGAGAAACAGGACGAGAGCAATGAAGTGAATTTTGTTACTACTTTTTGTCGAGAATCGACTGTTTTGCGAGATACTATGTCTAAGTTTTGGCCGGTGATTGAGGCTGATCCCCAGTTATCCACCATTTGCAGAAACCCTCCTAGATTTGTATATAGAAGGAGTAAATCTATTAGAGACCATCTTGTCCGTGCTGATATAGGGAGAACAGGGGGGCCCACACAAATGTTTTTAGGTACACCAAGAGTGGGCACCTTTCCTTGTCTGCATTGCCAAAATTGTAATGGTATCATTAGGGGGGCTGAGGTTAGACATCCACGACAGGGTACCCCGATACCCCTTAAAGATTATGCTACATGTGATACCAAAGGGGTGGTTTATTATATTAAATGCCCCTGCGGGTTAGCCTATGTAGGGCAGACTAAGAGAGACGTCAAGTCTCGACTTAATGAACATAGGAGCAATATACAGAACCCCAATATAAATAAAAGGGGGGAGGAGGAAAGAAATCGGGATCCCCCCTTAGCAAGGCATTTCAAGGAATGTGGACACAGGGTGAGTCAGCTGAGATGGATGGTGCTAGAGGTGGTGCAGTTCCATGAAGGCCAGGATCGTAGGACCACTTTATTAAGACGTGAAGCCTGGTGGATGGAAAAACTGGGTACTCAGTCACCGTATGGCCTCAACGAAGACTTTAGTCTTAGGTGCTTCTTATGAGTATATATTTTTGCCGCTCTCTTACCCTTTAAGGGTTATATGTACCTTTAAGTATGTGCCCGCCCCCCAATTAGTTTGGGTGTGGCGTGTAAGTAAAGTTTTATATATTTACTATGTGTTACCAGATGACTTGAGCACTTGAGAAAGGGCCTTTGCCCGAAACGTTGTGCTTTTCAGTGTGCTGTAACACCGCTATATGAAAATAAATATTTCGCTGTAATTCACTTTGGAGGGTCGAGTCCTTGTGGAACGCTGTTGATTGTTTGGACTATATGCGAGGTGTGATGGGCCTCTGACCGCATTGGACTCCCCGTGTGACAATAATACTCCTCTGTGGCCGGCAGGGACGCTTTGCTTTTGGATTTGAGTACCCATCTTACCTGCAAGGAGCCTAGAGTAACGAATATGTCGTTTGCTGAAATAGCAGGATCAAGTGACAAAAAAGCGGAATTTTACAGCATTTCTTCTGAAGAGAGAGCGGCTATTTTGGAGCTGGGAGATTCTGTGAGATATACTTTTTCCAGCACAGAAGTGGATCCTGTTGAACAGCTGAGAGTGCAATTGGAAGCTGCAATAAGAAAAGAGGTGACGTTATCACTACATGCTTCAACATTGACAGAGTATATAAAAGTCGACAGAATCCCCAGGGGTCTTAGAATCATCCTCTCACCACTGCTGTGTAAAGAAAACCCTGAATTTCTCACTAAGTGGCATGGCATTCTGAATAAGTGTTCTCAGGATTTAATGCTATTGACAGTACAATACCTGCATCCGCAGATCGTAGAAACACAGAAGGAAGTGGAAAAACTGACAGCGGAGTTACTTACAACTGACACTTTGGAAGCCTATAACATATTCAAGCAGCAGCTGGATAAAACAATTAAAGATTTGAAAGAAAGCATCTTGAAAGGGAAAATCGATAAATTCAAAAGAGACACTCAGGATTACGACAAAAATCGAGTGTACTCGTGGAGATTGGTGCGCCGATTAGCGCGACAGCTCCGTCGGAATCCTCCGCCAGCAGAAGGAGCGTCAGACCCAGAGACCTCTGCTAGCGAGCCCGATTACGCGGCTCCTTTTCCGCATACACAGCCTCCAGAGACCAGGGGAGGAGGCGGCAGTCAGCCGAGAGGAAGGGGCGGAGCCGGGGCAGGAAGAGGAAGAGGTCGCGGAGGAGCCGAACGGAGACCGAGGGCACAGGCTTACAACCGCCCGTACACCCGCAGCCAGCAACATCAGTGATGTGTCCACGGACTCCGCAGGGTTTAGCGGGGGATCCGCTCTGCAGGACGATTACATCACATTTGGGAGAAGCAGAGCAGTGTACAGCCACTGAACGGAGGTATGTGACACCTAGTGCCTCGCAGATTACAGCAGAGGACAGTGCGCATGTTGCACTAACAGTGAGCATGGCATATGAACGAGAGATTGATATACAATCTGTTGCTTTCCATAATGGTGATGATATTGCTGGACTCCACTCAGACATAGTAGCTGCTTCTCAGTCTGCACATATTACTGAAAGAGTAATGGAGAATGTGCATAATAAACGGACTGATGTATTGGCTGACAGAAATGAAACTGTCATTAACATCTCAAGTAGGCCGCTGTCGCCCACTGAGCATTCAGTCTTGAATAAGGGGTTGGGCTTTGTACCGACATGCGGCATCAACATGTTCGATGTCAAGGTTGATTTATTTAAGTACACCAGGAATATTCGCTGGAAAGTGTGGCACAGCTTGAATAGACCAACAAAGGTTGCAGGAAACCTGGACACTGCATCACACATAAGTATACAAGAGATCCCCAGTAAACTTAAACCTCGGAGTAAAGCAGATCCACCTTTTACAAGCAGTTCATTGGAACTATTTGAGAAACTGGTGCTGAGGGACATTAAGACAAAGGTAGAAAAAAGAAATAGGAATCAGTTTAATATGTCCCGTGCAGAACAATCAGCATTGAATAAACTTAAAACCGATAAATCGGTGATTATAAAAAAGGCAGATAAGGGGGGGGCCATTGTGTTACAAAATCGCACAGACTATGTGAACGAGATCAAAAGGCAATTAAGTGATCAGAATATGTATAGGTGTTTGTCTAATGACCCCACAGGACGTTTTAAGGCTGAAATTGATGAATTGTTGAAAGATGCGGCTGAGACAGGTATTATCAGCAGAGATCTGATGGGGGTCTTAACAAAGGAATCGCCACGGGTTCCAGTGTTTTACACCTTGCCGAAAGTGCACAAGGACTTGTTCCACCCCCCCGGTAGGCCGATAGTATCGGCGGTGGACTCGTTGCTTGAACCGTTAGGGATCTATGTAGATACATGGTTGCAACCAATTGTGAAGGCTGATGAAATTTGCTTGAAAGACACCACTCATTTTCTTAGGATGCTAGATCAGATTAATGCTGATAGTGTAGATTTTTTGGTGAGCATGGATGTGGTCAACCTATATAATAATATCATTCATAGGGAAGCACTGATGTCTGTGAAAGAACGGTTACAGGGGGATAGCAGGGTGACGAATGAGATGCTTATGTTCATAATGTCATTGCTTGAATTCTGCCTCTCCCATTCCTACTTTAGGTTTGGGGACGATTTTTACCTGCAGACCCTCGGGGTGCCAATGGGGGCCCCTTATGCACCCAGTGTAGCTAATTTGGTGATGTCGGACTTTGAGAGAACATATTTTATTGGTGCTGGGGCCCCTACTGGCATCAGAGGTTACTGCAGGTTTATTGACGACCTATTTTTTGGGTGGTCAGGTACAGAGGAGGAGTTGTGCCGGTTTTTCAGTACAGTGAATGATATACATGAAACTATTAAATTTAAAATGGAGTACAATGCCCATTCACTACATTTCCTTGATGCTGAGGTTAGGAAGAAGTCGGGACATTTCGAAACCGACCTTTACAGAAAAGAAACCGATAAAAATGGATATTTATTGGCCAACAGTTGCCACCCTAAACCTCTGGTGAATGGGCTCCCTAAGAGTCAATATGTTAGAATACGGAGGATTACATCCTCCGATGAACTGTATGCGAAGCAGGCACAGCTCCTCACGCAAGATTTTGTTAAAAGGGGTTATAGTAAATTAAGATGTGAGGAAATAGCAGCAGAGGTGGGAGGTTTGGATCGTGAAGCATTGAGAACATATAATAGGGAGAAACAGGACGAGAGCAATGAAGTGAATTTTGTTACTACTTTTTGTCGAGAATCGACTGTTTTGCGAGATACTATGTCTAAGTTTTGGCCGGTGATTGAGGCTGATCCCCAGTTATCCACCATTTGCAGAAACCCTCCTAGATTTGTATATAGAAGGAGTAAATCTATTAGAGACCATCTTGTCCGTGCTGATATAGGGAGAACAGGGGGGCCCACACAAATGTTTTTAGGTACACCAAGAGTGGGCACCTTTCCTTGTCTGCATTGCCAAAATTGTAATGGTATCATTAGGGGGGCTGAGGTTAGACATCCACGACAGGGTACCCCGATACCCCTTAAAGATTATGCTACATGTGATACCAAAGGGGTGGTTTATTATATTAAATGCCCCTGCGGGTTAGCCTATGTAGGGCAGACTAAGAGAGACGTCAAGTCTCGACTTAATGAACATAGGAGCAATATACAGAACCCCAATATAAATAAAAGGGGGGAGGAGGAAAGAAATCGGGATCCCCCCTTAGCAAGGCATTTCAAGGAATGTGGACACAGGGTGAGTCAGCTGAGATGGATGGTGCTAGAGGTGGTGCAGTTCCATGAAGGCCAGGATCGTAGGACCACTTTATTAAGACGTGAAGCCTGGTGGATGGAAAAACTGGGTACTCAGTCACCGTATGGCCTCAACGAAGACTTTAGTCTTAGGTGCTTCTTATGAGTATATATTTTTGCCGCTCTCTTACCCTTTAAGGGTTATATGTACCTTTAAGTATGTGCCCGCCCCCCAATTAGTTTGGGTGTGGCGTGTAAGTAAAGTTTTATATATTTACTATGTGTTACCAGATGACTTGAGCACTTGAGAAAGGGCCTTTGCCCGAAACGTTGTGCTTTTCAGTGTGCTGTAACACCGCTATATGAAAATAAATATTTCGCTGTAATTCACTTTGGAGGGTCGAGTCCTTGTGGAACGCTGTTGAATGCTGCAGCTCAACACAATAGCACACTGGCTGGCTGTGAGTCTGTGACAAACAAACTGCTCACCCACAACCATTCCTTCTCAGGGAGGTATACACAGTACAAAAATGCTGCCCCTGAAATCTCTGTGCCTGATGCAAATGTTTCACCTTGCTTCATGAGAGAACCATTCCTGGATCGAATGGTGCAATAATGCATTTAGATCGATTTTCAGTAGATTTAATTCTGAAATCTATTGGAAATCTCTTCCTAGTGTGTGGCGCACATCAGAGAGATTCCTGTCAGATTTGACCTGACAGGCATACGACAAATCTATCTGATGGTCAAATCTACTGCAAATCTATCAGTGTATGGCCACTACTATTGGCATCACCCTAGTGCTGTATGGAGCCAGGAAAAAGTGATACTCAGGCTTCTTGCAGACTGCAAATCACAAATCCAATTTGTTATTTACGATTCAAATTTTTCCTGGATGCTTTCAACACAAAAAGAAAAATGCAGCATGCAGGACCGATTCCAAAATCGGAATCGCATGTAAAATCGGGTCAAAATCGTTATTGCATGTAGTGTGCAAGGGGCGTAAAGGTGGCCATTAACTATACAGGATCTTCTCAAAAAATGTGCATATTGGGCGCTATTCATAAAACATTTGAGTCGGAAAAAATCGTGGAGGTAAAATACCGCAGCAGTATTTTAGACTTCTGGGTGGTCATTCATAAAAATCTTGCCAGCTGCGATGCAAGTGCGGAGATCTCCTGCTGAAGGCTGGCGGTAAGCTGTCGGAAGGCATGCGGAAACACTTAAAGGGAAGGTTCAGGGAGGGGATTAAAAAATAAAAATAAATTTCCACTTACCTGGGGCTTCCTCCAGCCCGTGGCAGGCAGGAGGTGCCCTCGCCGCCGCTCTGCAGGCTCCCGGTGGTCTCCGGTGCCCGACCCGACCTGGCCAGGCCGGCTGCCAGGTCGGGCTCTTCTGCGCTCCATTTCCTGGCACTTCTGCGTCCCACGCCGGCGCGCTAACGTCATCGGACGTCCGCCGGGCTGTACTGCGCAGGCGCAGTTCAGCCCGGCGGACGTCCGATGACGTCAGCGCGCCGGCGTGGGACGCAGAAGTGCCAGGAAATGGAGCGCAGAAGAGCCCGACCTGGCAGCCGGCCAGGTCGGGTCGGGCACCGGAGACCACCGGGAGCCTGCAGAGCGGCGGCGAGGGCACCTCCTGCCTGCCACGGGCTGGAGGAAGCCCCAGGTAAGTGGAAATTTATTTTTTTAATCCCCTCCCTGAACCTTCCCTTTAAGCCGGCAGAGCCCCTCCGTGCGCTGCTCTCTCTGGGAGGTCTGTCCCATTCACTTGTATGTAATCCGCAGGCTTCTCGCTAAATCAGAGGAAGCGGTATTTCCCGTCCACATACCGCTTCCTCTAATCTTTATGAATGGCCATTTTGTTACTTTTTTCTAGATAAATCTAGAAAAACACTGCAGAAGGCGGAAATTTCTCGCTCTGCTGGGGGATTGTAGATTTTCATGCGGAAACAGCCTTTATGAATGCCCACTTTGCTAAATGGTCGGGAAAGTCCGCTGTTTTGAGCTGAAAACTTGCGGTAAAGTTTTATGAATAGAGCCCTTTGTGATGAAGTTCATTATTTTCTGTAATGTACTGATAAACATTAGACTTTCATATATTTTAGATTCAAATACACACAACTGAAGTAGTTCAAGCCTTTTATTGTTTTAATATTGATGATTTTGGCATACAGCTCATAAAAACCCAAAATTCCTATCTCAAAAAATTAGCATATTTAAACCGACTAATAAAAGAAAAGTGTTTTTAAAACAAAGAAAAGTCAACCTTCAAATAATTATGTTCAGTTATGCACTCAATACTTGGTCGGGAATCCTTTTGCAGAAATGACTGCTTCAATGCGGCGTGGCATGGAGGCAATCAGCCTGTGGCACTGCTCAGGTGTTATGGAGGCCCAGGATGCTTCGATAGCGGCCTTAAAGAGACACTGAAGCGAGACTAAATCTCGCTTCAGCTCTCATATATAGCAGGGGCACGTGTGCCCCTGCTAAAACGCCGCTATCCCGCGGCTAAACGAGGGTCCCTGACCCCCCAACCCACCCCCCGCAAAAGTTGGTCGCAAAGGTTGGTCGTAGAATATGCTTCCTAGAGGCAGGGCTAACGGCTGCAGCCCTGCCTCTCAGCGCGTCTATCAGACGCGCATCGCCGCCTCTCCCCCGCCCCTCCCCCGCCCCTCTCAGTGAAGGAAGACAGAGGGGCGGGGGAGAGGCGGAGATACACGCTGACAGACGCGCGTGGGGCAGGGCTGCGGCGGTTAGCCCTGCCCCAATGCGGAAGCGCTCCCCCGCATTACGGAGGAGATTTGGGGGGACGGACCCCCGTTAAGCCGCGGGATAGCGGCGTTTTAGCAGGGGCACACGTGCCCCTGCTATATATGAGGTCTGAAGCGAGATCTATTCTCGCTTCAGACTCTCTTTAAGCTCATCCAGAGTGTTGAGTCTTGTGTCTCTCAACTTTCTCTTCACAATATCCCACAGATTCTCTATGGGGTTCAGGTCAGGAGAGTTGGCAGGCAAATTGAGCACAGTAATTCCATGGTCAGTAAACCATTTACCAGTGGTTTTGGCACTGTGAGCAGGTGCCAGGTTGTGCTGAAAAATGAAATCTTCATCTCCATAAAACTTTTCAGCAGATGGAAGCATGATAATATTGTGCCGTAAATGCTAAACCGATATGAGACAAAACAAGATATAATCATTTCTTAGGTTATATTTAAACAACTATACCCCTCACAATAAGGGCTGGTTCACACGGACGTCTGTCCTGCGTTTACCGCCGGCATCCGGGACTTGTCACGCTCCCATTCATTTGCGCAAACGCGGTGTTCTGATCACAATTTTCCGTGTCGTTTGAGGCGACCCCGGATCGATTAACAGGCGCGTCTAGTTTCCCCCTGTGGGGATGAAAAACTCAGATCGCAATGAGAAGCCACTGAAAGCCTGAATGCCACACCGCCGAACCAGACGCCGGGCGGATGTCCGTGTGAACCACCTCTAATTTTGCACCATGTTCTGCCCCAAAACATAGTAATCATCAGTGTGTGTCTCTCAAAAAACATATTTAGCTAGAGCAATCAACATAGCTAGACAGTGTGGCACCCACGAAAAAGAAGCAGCTTTTTCCCTTAAAAAATTAGCCAGCATGTTCTACCAATAATATAATTGGGCAGCATTTCACATCAATAAGCAGGATCTCCTTCAAAGATAATTAGACGGAGTACCCCCTTAAATCTCTAAACATGTAGTCCTCTGGTTTGCAAGGGTTAGGCCTCATTCACACCTAAAATCAAAAACACAAACACAAGCGTTATGCGTTTTTGTGTGCTTTGCCCCCCCCCCCCCCTCACAGCGCTCCACTGCGTGCTGCGTTTATGGTAAAATCGCTTTTCTGGAGCGGTATTGTAATTCACTCTCTGATGCAAGTCAGAAAGTGAACGTTTTGACCCGGAAAAGAATAAATACAATGTATTTGTTCTCAAAAACGTGAACTCAGTTGCCGCATAAAGCGGTTTTGTAAGCGTTTAATGCTCTTTCTATACCTTCCATTATAGTAAAAACACCGCGCTGATATAAACCTTCTCATAGTGATTCATTGCACCAGCGTTTTGTAGGCGATAGCTTGAAAAAAGGCCGAAACCGCCCCTAGTGTGAATGAGCCCTTATAGCACTTTTCTACTGTCAGACTTAGGCCTTTTTTCCATGGAAAGTTGAGCTATGTGCTCAGCAAGCTGCTGTAATGTCCCACGCCGTCCTCCAACGATCCGCCGTTCCCTGGCGCCGGTCCCGGTCTAATTTGGCATCTGATCCAACTGCGGCTGATCCAACTGCGGAGTGCTCGATGACACACTGTAGCGAACACTATTCGTCTTCTTAGACAAATATCAGGCCGGGACCAGCGGCGGGGAACCGAGGATCGTAGGAAGACGGCACAGGACATGACAGCTGGTAGAAGCCCCAGGTGTCACGGAAGATTCGCGCAGTCGATTTTCTGATCGCCCCGTTTAGATTTGCTCAGTCTTTAACTTGATCAAAGAGTCCCCTTCCTGGCCAGTGACTTGTTAATTAGCATGTGACTGGAATCTGGGCCTTGGCAGAGGTGTAAAACTCCAAGGTTGTCCTAGCTGATCTCACTCAGAGGCTAAGTGAGCAAAAACAGTCCCTTTCCTGGCCAGTGACACCAGGTGTGAAAGCCCCAGCAGCAACCAACTGGCAAGTGTTGCTGCCTTTTGAAGAAGCCAGGATAAGCTCAGCAGGAGGCCAGACTGCCTGGCACCGCCAGCAGCAGAAAGGAAGTGAATGCTGTATATGATTTTTAGCATGTTTAAGGAATACCGATCATATGAGAGGTATGAAAGTTACCTCATTCTGCTGGTCCGGATCTGGTGAATATTTTGATATTAAATTGAGGCCCCTGACATACCCAGAACCCGAGGTATTCCGCTACTTCATAACCGCCCATGCAAAAGCACCCAAGTTTGATGTCATATAAACTGTCATATTCTGAGGAACATGAATCTGTGGCCGTTAAGTGTGTGCAGGTAGCGGAAGCCGAGATATGGAAAATGTCATATTTGGTGCTCACCATGCACCCACCCAGGGAGTTAACCGCACCCTGTCCAGCCCCTGGGCTGGACCTGAGACTCCACCCAAAGATGGGGATCAGCTAAAAGTGTTTGTGAGGGACTCCTCCCTCATTCCTCCAAATTCCACCTTCATGGGAGCATGCTGCCACTCTGAGGAACAGTGGTGGCCATCTTGTCTGAACTTTGCTCCTGAACTGAAAAGAAGAACTTGAGTTTTCCCAGAAGGACATATTTCCACGAACCTAAGTATTTTCTCCCTTTTATTTTCATACTGTGCTATTATGTGTCTCTATAATTGTTGATTTTAACGATTTTCTGTATATATTAATTATTCATATTGCATATTTAATAAACAACGCTACCGTCATTTATTTATTCAGCTACCCTGATATTCAGCCGCACAAACTGAACTCTGACCTCTGAAAAGTCGCTACTATTGTTGCTAGCTAGACAGAATAGAGTGTGTTTAACCGTTTTATTTGCAGGTCTAGAATCAGCCAGTCAGTGGGCTCCTCTGTCCCATGGTAACAGAGGTGGTGGCAGTTATACCCTGAAATAGTGTGTAAATTGTATTACCGTAACTCACAGGCTCCCTTCTAGTCGGTCTGCTGCCAAAATTCCAGCGGATTCTGTGCACCGATTGCGACCACAGCTTGCATGGTCTGTGTGCTGAAACCGATTGGAACGCATTTTGCGGTCCGGCCACTAGGGGCCCTGTGACACCATGTAAATGTCCATTTTTATTTTCAACAAAACTAGAAAAATTTATGCTGGCCACAAAAGTGATGGAAAAGATGTTTCAAGGGGTCTAACACCTGGAGGGGTGGCATGGCGGAGTGGGATACACGCCAATAGTCCCCGGGAAAAATCCGGATTGGACGCAAAGCAGCGTTTTAATTGCAGAAATCACATTGCATGCTAAATTGCAGGCCTAAAGTGCTTTAACCTCCTTAGCGGTATGCCCGACACTGTGTCGGGCATACTGCTCTGTGGCCCCAGGAGTCCTCCATAAATAAATAAATGTGGCAAATGGCTGTAAATCCTCTAGCTAGCACTAGGCAAGCTAGTAAGAGTCTCCGGCACCCCTGAATCCCCCCGTTTATACATTACCCCCCTGGATCCAGCGATAGCGCAGCCTCTCGGCACAGCTCCGGTCTCTATATGGGGAGGATCGGGTTTGCGCATGACGTCATGATGTCGGCGATGTCATCTGCGATCCTCCCCATAGTGAAGACCGGAGCTGTCCAGGGATGCTGCGCCGATCGCTGGATCCAGGCTGGGTAACGTATAAACGGGGGAGCGGCGGGGATCGAGGGGTGCCGGAGACTTCTTCTAGCTAGCCTAGTGCTAGCTAGAGGTTTTATAGCCATTTGCCACATTTATATTAAAATCGGGCAAAAAGTAACAAAACCTCCTGAGCGGCGTAACGCTCAGGAGGTTAAGACATCTTGCATGTGTATACATCAATCAGGGAGAGTAATTAGAGTACTGCTTCACACTGACACACCAAACTCACTGTGTGACGCACCACAAACAGCTGTTTGTGTAGTGACGGCCGTGCTGGACTGGTGCGCACCATGGCCAGAGTGCAAGCTGTGCTGGTTTTCAAGCCCATATGGTCGCCGGTCTGTGGTAGCTCAATGATAGAACAACAGTGACTGTCCAGCTGATCAAATTTGGTCTGTCCACAATGAAGCAACGACCTTATTATCTTTGGTGTGCAACCCCCGAGACACTCATATAGCTGTTGGTCATTGCTTCATTGTAATATGCAAGCCCCTTCACCGCGGCAAGGTAATGATCACGAAGGGGAATGGGCACATGTACATGCCTTTTGTTGTTGCAGCTGCAGTGCAACCAGAAAAATTAGGCAGGCATGTACACGCACCAGAAAAATTATTATAGCAGCCGCTGCTAGCAGCGGCCTTAAAAATTCAGGAATCCACCTGGAGTCCTGGACCCTGTTGGTAGTGGCGGAGAAGGCAGTCAAGTGGCCTGCAGGCAGAGATGCTGTGTGGAGAGCGATTTAGTCTTGGGGCAGGTAGCCAGTCACACGGCATGCAGGCAGAGATGCTGTGTGGGGACTGACTTAGTCTTCGGGCAGGCAGTAGCCCTCCGGGATCCATGCCTCATTCATTTTGGTAAAGGTGAGGTACTGAACACTTTTGTGACTTAGGCGACTTCTCTTCTCAGTGACAATGCCTCCAGCTGCGCTGAAGGTCCTTTCTGACAGGACGCTTGAGGCAGGGCAAGACAGAAGTTGGATGGCAAATTGGGACAGCTCTGGCCCCCTGCTTCTTACAGGAACTAGTCTCCTTCTACTCCTCTCTAACCCCCCCTCTGAACTGTCCCCTTGGTCATCTTGTCTATTAGGAACCCATGTGGGATCCGTATCATCAAAATCATCCTGCCTAGCTTCGCTTGCCTCAGAAACCTCCAAAACTGCACCAACAGCAGGTACTTCATCATCCTCCTCCTCACACATTACGTCCATAGTGTCGCCGCCTAACTCAGACATATGAGGTGGTGTAACTTGCTTAGCGCCTTCATCTGGTTGTAACAATAATGGCTGGGAATCAGTTAATTCCCCACCAATTAACTCCTGCGAAGTGTCAAATGCAACGGATGTGGTGCTTGTAGTAGCGCTGGTGGCTGCAGAAGATGAGGTGTTCTGTGTTAAATAGTCAACCACGTCCTGACAATCTTGGGAGTTGATGGGACGTGCCCTCTTCTGAGCACTGTACTTTGGGCCAGGGCCGCACGAAAACACATGAACACGACCTCGCACAGACCTGCCGGATGGCCTTCCTCTGGGTCTGCCTCTTTTGTCCGTTGTGTTCATATCGGGGGGATGAAGTGAAAGGTATGCACTGACTTGACTAATACAATGTGCAGTCACACAGGTGCAGTTAAAGCGGACTCAAACCAAACATTTTTTTCATTCAAAATATTTAGTTGCACCACACTGACACATACAAATATAAATAAACACTCCTTCAAGCCTATGAGCATTTCAGTGCATGCTTTTCACCCTCCTCTTTGCATAACTAGGGTTATACAGGTGGCAGCCATTAGCAATTCCTCCTTTGCTGGACACCATCTACTCCACCAGTTTGCCGGATTATTTGCCGGCAATATGAAAGGAAGGGAGGGGTTCCTCCAATAAATGTAAAATATTTTATATTTGTCATCATGCAGCTGAAAAAAGGCTGCTATTTATTATTATAATTTAGAAAAATAGATTTTATTTCTGAAATCTTGTATTTTTAGTTTTGGTCCACTTTAACAGGTATGCACGGAGTGGTATATTACACTGCGTGCACTCACGCAGGTGGGTGCACTGAACACAACATGTAGGTATATGCAGTGATGAGGTGGGTGCACTGAACACAACAGGTAGGTATATGCAGTGATTGGTATTACAATGTGCACCTGTCACACACAGACAGGTAGCGGACAGGCACAGTGACACTGCGTGCGCTCAACTCACGTAGGTAGGTGGGTGGGTGCACTGTGAACAACAGGTAGGTAGGTATATGCAGTGATGGGTATTACAATGTGCACCTGTCACACACAGACAGGTAGCAGACAGGCACAGAGACACTGCGTGCGCTCAACTGACGTAGGTAGGTGGGTGGGTGCACTGTGAACAACAGGTAGGTAGGTATATGCAGTGATGGGTATTACAATGTGCACCTGTCACACACAGACAGGTAGCGGACAGGCACATTGACACTGCGTGCGCTCAACTCACGTAGGTAGGTGGGTGGGTGCACTGTGAACAACAGGTAGGTAGGTATATGCAGTAATGGGTATTACAATGTGCACCTGTCACACAGGTAGTCACTGAATGTGCTGGGCCTGGCAGTGGCACACACACAGTATGAATTATCAAGGCTGTCTATGCAACACAAGTGTCAGTGGGACACACAGAAAAAAAAAATAGATCACAAGAACAAGATTAGCTCTCAAAAGAGCTGTTGTGGGGTGACTTGCTCCAGGAAGTGAAAAAATAGAATCGCTCTGCAAAAGTGCATTGAAAAGAGCTGTACACAAAATCGTAGCATGCATGTAAATGCCGGAAGAGGGGGGGGGAAAATCACAAAATTGCAAAACGCGGCCGTCTGGGATTTCGATTTTAGATGTGAACAAAGCCTAAATATCAATTCATCAAGTTTACAGCATGTGGTAAAACACAGCACCATTACCGGCAGTTCTCCTCTGCGGGACTCACAGAACTCAGAAGCAGAGACGGATTACCTATGCCTGACAAGAACAGAGCCAACAGAAACAGCCTCTGTCTCCAGGAAGTCCTTCTGATCGAATATTAGCAAGAAGTTTTGAATCAGGATGATACCATTTATTGGCTAACTTAGAGATGGATAAGCAGTGAGCTTTCGACTTATAAAAAGCCTTCGTCGGACTGGTTCCTGACCAAAACTTAAAAACACAGCTTATATACACTGACATACAGAGGAGAAACATTCTTTGCAAACATAAATGTAATTAGATGCCTTAACTGTTACTGAGGAGGCTTTCCCAGGCATCCTATCTAAATTGATAAGATCAATAGAATCCTCAACATGACATAAAGCAGACTCTGGTGATGGGGAGACATCGTAAATTCCGAATTCAAATGGTAACAGGCCTGGTTACATGCACCATTAATTCTAAGCTTAAGAGAATTGTGGCATTCAAAGCCAGCACCTGAAAGCAAATAAAATGAATAGTGACAGTGAATTCCATCTTACACAGCATATGGCACAAAAATGAATGAAAAGAAAGAAAAATTAAAAGAATTGTGGCATTTAAAACCCATCGTACCAGCACAGGAATTTAGAGTCCTTGTTTAAACCATCTTCTACAATTTTAAACCAATGTATAAACTTAGTTTTTTTGTGTTAGAGTCTCATGTTTCCCGATGTGAAGCCACCCATTAATACAGTGATGCGAAAATTGCTTAAACTGTGTCCAGGTAAACAAAAGTGTGTTGGTATTGGGAGATCAGTATATTTATTGATCGAATATTGATAGGCTGCACAGGCTTCTCAGGAGGGCGAAGATTTTCGCCCCGGCAATGAGCAGAGACAATGGAACAAAACAGGTTTCCTCTGGAGCCCGTTGACCGTTTAACCCCTTAGGTTCCTGTTTGACCGATCAGTCCAACCCCTGCCTCCTTTACTACTCTCTTAAGAGGAGGTTCATTTTATCTATTTTCATATTTAGTGCTTGGGTCCCTTCAAAATCTCTGCTTCTGGATCCAAGTATCTTATCATAGAACTGATGCTCCAGTACAACATCATTGTACAAGTTTCTGACTTGTTTGATTCAGTATAAAATGCTACTAAATTTTAGTTTTTACAATTATTTTTATTATTTTATTTTATTATTTTAAGTAATTTTCAAAAAAAGAAAAAATTACGAAACATACAAAACATATCACATTTCTGCCAATCACACGCGCAGGTGTGTGACAGAGAAGTCCTTACACACTGTCTGGATACAACAATCCCGGCCCTCCCCCCTCTATCCTTCCCCCCCTCCCCCCTATGCAGATCAAAGCAAGTATACATAGTGCGATAACATAGTGCAAAGCAGCAGGTATATTAGGTTTACAAGTCTGTTATACATTCAGTAACCATGACCTGCCACCAACAGTGCTACTGAGATTTTCTGTTATTCCTATTCACAATCCTAAGCAATTTTACCCTTGAAATACGGCAGTTAGTACCATTTATTAGTTTATTTTTTGGGGGGTTTTTTGGGGGGGGGTGTGCAAGAGATTTCATGCAGATTTGATCAAAACTATCCCCACTTTTTATGAAGAATACAGTACCCATATAGTTCATGGTGACCCAGAACCACTAGCAAAGTTTAAGGGGCTAACAGAAACCGAAAATCCCTTCTACTAAATAGAAACGCTTATATGAGCTGCATAATGTAATTGGAAACAAACAAGTCTAAGGGAAAAAATTATAAACATGTAATAAGCTGGTTGCATCAGTGTGCACTGCCTGAAAATAACACTTTGTTGAAGTGCCTTTTGATTTAATTATTGCATTCACCCTTCTCTTGGGTACACACCTGCTATCAACTAAAAAGACTCTGATTAACCCCTAGAAGAATTTTTTTACATTCTTCAGTTGCCTGCTACAGCTCAAGCCATGGTCCCCACAGACCTCACACAGCATTAAAAAAAACTGAAAGGCAAAAAAATTCACACAGCCTTGGAAAACCCATGTAGCACAGTGGTGACCATTATCAAAAGGTGGAGAAAATATGAGACAGCAGTGATGTTGACAAGAACTGTACATTCCTCCACAATTGATGAGAAGACAAGATGTCTGGGCTCAGTGGCGTAGCTAAGGAGCTATGGGCCCTGATGCAAGTTTTACAATGGTGCCCCGCAAGCACTCTATACGTAACAATTGATACGGCGCACCAAAACCTGCCCACGGCAACTACAGTGTCAGAGGTCCAAGGAGGGGATGGGGAACAGTTTGTTAATGATTACCACTATTCAAAGTATCTATAGAAGTCATTATTATGAGCACAGGACCAATAGAGAGCTAAAACTGTAGTTGAGGGAGGGCCCTTCGGGGCCCCGATGCGGTCGCTACCTCTGCAACCCCTATTGCTACGCCCCTGTCTGGGCTGTGTGGTAGGATTGCAAGATGGAACTAGAGATGTCGCAAACCGCCGATTTTCGGTTCGCGAACTCGGTTCGCGAACTTCCGCAGAAGGTTCGGTTCGCGGAAAAGTTCGCGAACCGCAATAGACTTCAATGGGGAGGCGAACTTTGAAAAATAGAAAAAATTATGCTGGCCACAAAAGTGATGGAAAAGATGTTTCAAGGGGTCTAACACCTGGAGGGGGGCATGGCGGAGTGGGATAGATGCCAAAAGTCCCGGGGAAAAATCTGGATGTGACGCAAAGCAGCGTTTTAAGGGCAGAAATCACATTGAATGCTAAATTGCAGGCCTAACGTGCTTTCAAACATCTTGCATGTGTATACATCAATCAGGGAGTGTAATTAGAGTACTGCTTCACACTGACACACCAAACTCACTGTGTAACGCACCACAAATAGCTGTTTGTTGTGTGTTGTGACGGCCGTGCTGGACTACTGCGCAACATGGCGAGATTGCTTTTCCTCACTCAGTGATGTCAGGTAATGTATGACTTCCTTCTCAACTTTCCATGGCACTGTTAAAAAGCTTACGTTTTTTTTTTAATTACATTTTCTAATTGCTGTGTACTTGTTCAGTACCGCTACAATGAGAATCCTGTGGAGGCGGGCAAGTCTGCCATTGTGACCACAGGGTAATGGCCGGGGAATGAGGGGTTTGAATCCGGTGTGGAGCCTGAGCAACGGCTACCACTACACATCCAAGGAGGGCAGCGGGCAGGCATGCACGCCCGCCCGCCCCGAGGTAGTGACCAAAAATAACAATACAGGAGGAGGACTTTCGAGGCCCTGCTGTGTATTTGAAATGAATGTACTTTAAATCCTTTAACGAGAACCAGTTATGGCAGGCAAAGATGACACCACATTCCTTTCACGAGAATCATATGGAGGCGGGCAAGTCTGTCATTTGTGACCCCGGGTAATGGCCGGGGAATGAGGGATGGAATCCGGTGTGGAGCCTGAGAAACGGCTACCACCACACATCCAAGGAGGGCAGCAGGTAGGCATGCACGCCCGCCCCGAGGTAGTGACCAAAAATAACAATACAGGAGGCGGACTTTCGAGGCCCTGCTGTGTATTTGAAATGAATTAACTTTAAATCCTTTAACGGGAATCCGTTATGGAGGGCAAGTCTGCCATTGTCACCGCGGGGAATGAAGGTTGGATTCCGGCCCGAAGTGGGAGCCTGCTGAGACCCATGCTGTAGCTGCCCTGACCGTGCTTTGCAGACCAGGCATCTGTGGTCAGATGTACCCTTGAGCCAGCGGAAGACAAACCAAGTCGAAAGCATTTGCCAAGAATGTTTTACGGAGGGCAAGTTTTTTTGCCCTTTTTTTAAATTTTTTGAAAATGATAGATGGTTGTATTTTTAAATTGTTTGAAAGTTTAGATGGTTGTATTTTTAAATTGTTTAAAAGTGTATCCATTCTTCCTCCCCCCAGCCATGAACAATACCATGGGAACGTGGAGCAGCAGAAGCCCCCTGTGACGGCTGCCGCGGTTGTTCTCCGCGGCTTGTCTTTTGAGCGGTGCTGCTTTTCCTCAGGTGTTCTTGCCATAGCTGTTTGTGCCGTCTCTCCAGGTGCCTTCGTAAAGCACTTGTCCCTACGTGACAGTTGGCCTTTCCACAGCTCAATTTTTGCTGGCAGAGACAACAGATGGCTTTGCTCCGATCTGAGACACACACGTTAAAAAATTTCCAAACCGCTGAGCCCCCCTGGGCTGATGGCGCTACGGTGGCATCAGCAGCTGACGTTGAAGGGCATGTTGACTGGCTGGCCATAGCTGGTGATACATGGCGCCGGACACTGCCCCCAGCTGTTTCTGAGGACGAGCTCCCTCTGCTTCTATCATGGAGTCGTCTCCTCCTACTCCTCTCTGACTCCTCCTCTGAACTGTCCCCCTGGTCATCTCCTCTACCGGGAACATATGTGGTATCCGTATAATCGTCATCATAATCCTCCTGGCCAGCTGCGCTTTCCTCAGACACCTCCTCAAGTGCACCAATTTCAGGGGGTCCACCATCATCCCCATCCACACACGTTACGTCCATACTATCGCCACCTAACTCAGACGTAGGAGGTGGTGTACCTGCGCCTTCTTGTTGTTGTTGCAGTAGTGGCTGGGAATCAGTGATTTCACCACCACCACCAAATAACTCCTGCGAAGTGTCAAATGCAGCGGATGTGGTGCTTGTTGTAGCGCTGGTGGCTGCGGGAGATGAGGTGTTCTGTGTTAAATACTCAAGCACCTCCTCACGATTTTGGGAAGTGATGGCACGGCTTCTGAGCACTGTATTTTGGGGCAGGTCCGCACGAAATCACAGCAACACCACCTCGCACAGCCACAGACCTGCCGGTGCCTGGTGGCCTTCCTCTGGGTCTGCCTCTACCTCTTCCCTTACCTGGTTTGTCCATTTTGTCCATCTCGGGGGTATGCTAGCTATATGCAGTGAGGTGGATTCTCACTCAACACAACAGGTAGTTAGATGCAGTGAGCTGGGTTCACTGAACACAACAGGTAGTTAGATGCAGTGAGCTGGGTTCACTGAACAGTAAAGGTACTTAAGATGCAGTGAGGTGGGTTCTCACTCAACACAACAGGTAGTTAGATGCAGTGAGGTGGCCAGGTGGGTTCACACTCAACACAACAGGTAGTTAGATGCAGTGAGCTGGGTTCACTCAACACAACGCTAGGTATATGCAGTGATGAGGTGGGTTAAGTAAACACAACAGGTACTGGGTAGTTAGATGCAGTGAGCTGGGTTCACTGAACAGTAAAAGGTACTTAAGATGCAGTGAGGTGGGTTCTCACTAAACACAACAGGTAGTTAGATGCAGTGAGGTGGCCAGGTGGGTTCTCACTCAACACAACAGGTAGTTAGATGCAGTGAGCTGGGTTCACTCAACACAACGCTAGGTATATGCAGTGATGAGGTGGGTTAGGTAAACACAACAGGTACTGGGTAGTTAGATGCAGTGAGCTGGGTTCACTGAACAGTAAAGGCACTTAAGATGCAGTGAGGTGGGTTTTCACTCAACACAACAGGTAGTTATATGCAGTGAGCTGGGTTCACTCAACACAACGCTAGGTATATGCAGTGATGAGGTGGGTTAAGTAAACACAACAGGTACTGGGTAGTTAGATGCAGTGAGCTGGGTTCACTCAACACAAAGCTAGGTATATGCAGTGATGAGGTGGGTTAAGTAAACACAACAGGTACTGGGGTATATGCAGTATTGGGTAGTACAATGTGCAGCTCCCTGTCACACACACAGGTAGTCACTGAATGTGCTGTGCTGCTGGCAGTGGCACACACAATATCAATTAGCAAGGCTGTGCATGCAACAAAAGTGTCAGTTTGACACACAGAAAAAAAAATGTACAGGATGAGCTCTGAAAAGAGCTGTTGCTGGGTGCTTTAAAAGCAATAATAATCAGTCAGGAGCAAGCAAAGCAGCCTAGAACCTAACTAATCTGTCCCTAGGAGAAAAAGCCTGCAGCAGCTGTCCCTTTCCTCTCTCTAGCAGGCACACGAGTGAGGCTAATGGCTGCCAGAGGCTGCCTTATATAAGGGGAGGTGGGGCTCCAGGGCTTAGTGTAGCCTGAATGACTACAATGTGCCTGCTGACTGTGATGCAGAGAGTCAAAGTTGACCCTCATAGTGCATTATGGGGCGAATCGAACTTCCGCAAAAGTTCGCTTGGCGCAGGCGAACGCGAACCCCCAATGTTCGCCTGGAACCGTTCGCCGGCGAACCGTTCGCTACATCTCTAGATGGAACCCTTTTCTTGCAAAGAAAAACATCCAGGCCTGGCTAAAATATGCAAAAAAAATCAAGTATCCCAAACCATAAGGGAAAACATATAAAGGGAAAAATGTCCATAATGGACAGAAAAGAATTGGGTTTTCAGGTGACAAAACAAACAATATATATAATACATATTGGGCTTGATTCATTAAGCTGCCCTGCTAAAGTGCAGCTTAATATGAGGGAGCGCTCATTAAAAAGAAGGGGCGCCCGCTATGCAAGGCCTAACTTTAAATGCGGGTGGTCCTGTGAAGTATCGCGACCACGATACTTCACTTGCGGCCGCTACTATGATAATTAACATAGTTACTATGTATAGTAACTATGTTAATTAACACAGTGGTGACCGCTATTAAGTATTGCGGTTGTGATACTTCACAGCACCACCCACATTTAAAGTTGTGCGCGTTGCTATATAAGCAACGCATATATCTAAGGAAGGCATGCTCCTTACATACAGTAGCAACGTGCACTGCTATGTAAGCCGTGCATAGTGGCCACCCCCTCTTTTTAACGAGCACTCTTTCAATGGATCCAGCCCATTGTTTAAACAAACAACTGAGACTTGACGGATGGTGCATGCAGCTGCTTTAAGACAGCCTTTGGGGTGCCTCCTCCCAAATTGTGTGCAGTTCTTCCCTCCCTTCCACAGGTGTCCCTTGTGATAGTTATCCAGCGGCTTGTTGCATTTTTGGCCTGCGACCCAACTAATTGTAAAGCTGCTGATTCGCTGCCATGTACCAGCAGTCACCCAGTCCATGCCAACCAGATGGTAACAAAGAGATGTCAATTCTCTTAGTTACTTTTACCCCCTTATTGTGCAGATATCTGAGGAAATGTTCAACTTTTTTTCCAATGGCAGAATACATTAGGATATTTTATCTATGTATGTCACTAGGTAAAAAAAATAATCATATCAGCTGGATAAATGAATATTAGAATATGGAGGTTTTGTTCTTACTGGAAAATATTTTGAACCAAAGGTCCACAAATGTGCATAGGGGCAATTTAGATAGGAAAACATAGAGCCAGACATTTGTGAATTACTCATCTATTTGCTTGGTTGAGATTTTTTTTCCCTTTCCGTTGTCCCTGGATAAATGGTGATTAGCAGTAAATGATCCCAAGATACTAAAAATGAATATAAGATTAGTGAAGAGCTCATTGGTAAGATGTGACATCCAGCAGGTGCAGTATGTATGTGGATGGTGCTGTCCCATTAGCCTACATTATAATTCTAACTCTGCCAATCTGTTTTATCATAAATGTGACTTGTGAAATGGGAAACTATTACAACGTTTTTGTTTCGTTTTTTCTTTTTGCACTAACAGTATATTTTAGGACGCGCTTATTTGGGAGTCACAGTGCTCTTTTATTTAGGTCACATCACTTTGAAATCCAACTTCATGGCAGTGGAAACAAAATATAGTGGCCACGCCTCACTCTATTGCTAGTGCTAGTATGAGGAAGCAGTGCCAGCTAATCACTTCCAAATCTGTAGTCTAATCCCAGTAAATCCCAGCAGTATCTACACAGCACAGAATTCAAAATCACTTCTCTACTGAAATACTAAACTGTGCTGCAGTCAGACTCTCAAACTGGTGTTCTCTGAGTTGCATGAGGCTCCCATATACCTATGCAGACCTCTGTCAGTAAGAATCTAAATTGCAGCCATACTTTCTTGAAAGATGTTCTATTTGTTTTCTACAACCCTAAAGAAAACCCTGTCACAAGGTTAGGGTACCCTAGTGACAGAACTAAGTATAGTGTGAGAAGTGGCTTCACCAGTGGCGTAGCTAAGGAGCTGGGGGCCCCGATGCAAGTTTTACAATGGGGGCCCCCCAAGCACTCTATACATAACAAATTGATACGGTGCACCAAAACCTGCCAGTGGCAACTACAGTGTCAGAGGTGTAAGAATGGGATGGGGAACAGTTTGTTAATGATTACCACTATTCAAAGTATCTATGGAAGTGAATATTATGAGCACAGGACCAATAGAGAGCTAATACTGCAGTTGAGGGAGGGCCCTTCGGGGCCCCTCTGGCCCAAGGGCCCCGATGTGGTCGCAACCTCTGCAACCCCTATTGCTACGCCCCTGGGCTTCACTAACCTGCGTTGGATCATGCACAACACAACCTAGGTAGCTGTCTAGGGCTTAGTCGGTGATCAGGTACTTATCTACTATCCACATCCCCTCACGAAAAAGTCAGGGGGCAAGCAAGAGGGGCCATAGCTGCCATCTTTCCTACAGCCCAAATTTGCCTTTGTTTATGCCAGTAGCCTTCCTTACGATAGGTTCCCAGATAGAATTGTTCAAGTTTCATACCTTTATTTAGTCAGTTATTTGCTCCATCAGCTTAAATGGAACAGACATTCTGCATCAGAAGAGGCATAGGGCTGAAGTGCTTAAAGTGACACTGAAGTGGGAAACAAGTACGATATAATGAATTGTATGAGGAGTACAGCTAAGAAATAGAACATCGGTAGCAAAGAAAATAGTCTCATATGGTTTCCAGTACAGAAGAGTGTTAGGAAACTGCAGATCTATGCAAAAGAGCTTCTTTGAGCTCTTCAACTACAGGGGTCGGATATAGTCCTGTTTTCTGAAGCACTTATACATCAAAGAAACAGTGAGAGACAGTTTCAGATAAGGTTTTACTGCAGGGGAGTTCAAAGAGTCATTAGCACTGCACTGTTTTATAGTTTAAAATACAATGTGGTTTGTAAACTACAATAATGAAGAATGATGCAATGTTATAAAAACAAAAAGCTATATAATTGAAAATAAAAGTATGAGACGCGCTTCTTTGTTAGTAATGTTCTATTAATTATCCGTACTACACATACAATTATTTTAGCATACTTTTTTTCGCTTCAGTGTCACTTTAAGTCCAGTTGCTTGTCTCACTTTATTAGCTGTTTCACAACATTAAGAACTTTCACAAAGAGACAATAAACTGAAATCTGTAGGAATTTAATTCAAAACATCACTTATAGTATTTACATAGTACATTTTTAGATAGATCTGAATTAGTGAATAAATATTGACATTCCTCCAGTTTTTCTTAGCAATTGAGTCTATGCAGCTTTCAGTATAATAAATGTCAATTAGGGCTAGTGCACACCAGAGCGGTTCTGAAGCATTTTTTAAGACGCTTGCAGGGGGAAAACTGCTTGGCTAATGAAAGTGAATGGGTTGGTGCACACCAGAGAGGTTCATTTTTTCCACAACCCCCAAAATCAGGGGCTGCAGCATTTTGTAGATTTGTAACCTGCTACACAGCATTTTGCAGATCTGCTAGAGGTTTTTGGTGTGCACTGGGCCTTATGGTGTGTACACACTTGAAAGATAAATGAAAGATCACAGACCAATTTTACCCCCTTAAACAAGGTGTGTATGATGATCTGCAGATCTCACAGACTATGAATGCATTTTGCAGGAATGGATCTATTGCAGGAAGAGATCTTTTGCAGATAATGATCTTTTGAATGTGTACAGGCATCTTTGTGTGCAGCATCTTGCAAAGATTTTATCTGATGGGAAGTGCAGCCAGTGGCGGACATACGGCCGTGCAGGCCGTGCCGCCGCACGAGGGCCCCTGAAGTTCCGTTTTCTTCAGGGGCCCATTAAGTATTTTTTTTTTTTATATATATTTTTTTTTTATTATTTTATTCCCCCGGGGGGGCCCCCGACTCCTATCCTCCCTCCCTCCCTCACCTCGGGGGGCCCCCCTCCCGATATGCGCGGCGGGAGAGCGAGCGTGCGAGCGGCAAATGCAGGAAGTCTGCAGGGCTCTCCAGGCATCCGCTAGAGGCCCAGCCGCTTGGTCTCCAATATGTCTCCAGTTGGAGACATATTGGAGACTCAGCGGCTGGGCCTCTAGCGGATGCCTGGAGAGCCCTGAAGACTTCCTGCATTTGCCGCTCACTCTCCCGCCGCGCATATCGGGAGGGGGGCCCCCGAGGGGAGGGAGGGAGGGAGGATAGGAGTCGGGCCCCCCACCCGGATAGCTACCCACCCGGCTACCTAACCACCTACCCACCCGGCTACCTACCTACCCACCCACCAGGCTTCCTACCTACCCACCCGACTACCTAACCACCCACCAGGCTTCCTACCTACCTACCCACCCGGCTACCTACCCACCCACCAGGCTTCCTACCTAACCACCCACCCAACTACCTAACCACCCACCCGGCTACCTACCCACCCGGCTACCTATCCACCCACCAGGCTTCCTACCTAACCACCCACCCAACTACCTAACCACCCACCCGGCTACCTACCCACCTACCCACCCGGCTACCTACCTACCTACCCACCCGGCTACCTACCTAACCACCCACCCGGCTACCTACCTAACCACCCACCCGGCTACCTACCGGGCTAGTTACCAACCCACCCACCAGGCTACCTACCCACCCACCCGGCTACCCACGCACCCACCAGGCTACCTACCTACCTACCCACCCGGCTACCTACCTAACCACCCACCCGGCTACCTACCTAACCACCCACCCGGCTACCTACCGGGCTAGTTACCAACCCACCCACCAGGCTACCTACCTACCCACCCACCAGGCTACCTACCTAACCACCCACCCGGCTACCTACCGGGCTAGTTACCAACCCACCCACCAGGCTACCTACCTACCCACCCACCCACCAGGCTACCTACCTACCCACCCACCGGGCTACCTACCTACCTACCTACCGGGCTAGTTACCCACCCACCAGGCTACCTACCCACCCACCCACCAGGCTACCTACCCACCAGGCTACCTACCTACCCACCCACCCACCAGGCTACCAACCCACCCACCCACTCACCCACCCACTAGGCTACCTATCCACCCAACCACCCATGGGAGCTGCGCGCCGGATGGAGGCTGGGACAGGAGGTCTGCTGCTGCAGGTGAGTAAATGTTTTTGTTTTATTTATATTAGCAGGTGTATGTTCTGGGCAGGTCTGCCACATGATTGCATGTATTTTCTGCGCAAATCTGCCGACATGATTGCATGTATTTTCTGGGCATATCTGCCGACATGATTGCACGTATTTTCTGGGCATATCTGCCGACTTGATTGCATGTATTTTCTGGGCATATCTGCCGACTTGTTTGCACGTATTTTCTGGGCATATCTGCCGACTTGATTGCACGTATTTTCTGGGCATATCTGCCGACTTGATTGCACGTATTTTCTGGGCATATCTGCCGACATGATTGCACGTATTTTCTGGGCATATCTGCCGACATGATTGCACGTATTTTCTGGGCATATATGTGTATTTTCTTGAGAAAACCTGCACAATTATGTGAATTTTCTGGGGAAAGGGTCACCAAAACTTGGGCAGTGGGTCTTTGCGTTGCACTTTTCAAGGGAACCTGAGGTGAGAATAATATTGAGGCTGCCATATTTCTCTCCTTTTAAGCAATACCAGTTGCCTGGCTGCCGTGCTGGTCCTCTGCCTCTTATTCTTTCAACCATAGACCCTGAACAAGCATGCAGCAGGTCAGGGGTTTCTGACAATATTGTCAGAACTGAGAAGATTAGCTGCATGCTTGTTGCTGGTGTAATTCAGTTTATTACTGCAGCCAAATAGATCAGCAGGGCCGCCAGGCAACTAGTATTGTTTAAAAGGAAATAAACCCTCACCCCGGGTTCGCTTTAAGTTACAGTTAGCTCCGCCCTCATCCGGTCATTGCCACGCCCATTTTTTTGCCGGTTCTATCCACTATTTTTTGCCGCGGCGCGCGCCGCAGGTCATAGGGGGCCCACAATTACAATTTTGCACAGGGGCCCACTGCTGGCTGTGTCCGCCACTGAGTGCAGCTCCATAGAATAGACTGTGTAGAGTATGGCTCTCATACTACATGGAATGGGGTATAATTGATCTGTGATCTTGCCTTTTCCAAAGACTTTTATCTCAAGTGTGTATGCAGCATAATACACACCTTGTTTAACAGACTTCATTTGCATATCTGGCAATCATCTGCAGATCTGAAAATCCATCCTGGTGGATCTGATCTGCAGATGATCTGCAGATGAATGTCTGTTAAACAAGGTGTGTACGAGAATCTGCAGATATCATAGACTATGAATGCATTTTGCAGGAACGGAACTTTTGCAGGAACAGATCTTTTACAGATACTGATCTTTTGAATGTGTACAGCATCTTTGCGTGCAGCATCTTGCAAAGACTTCTATCTGGTGGGGAGTTCAGCTCAATAGAATAGGCTGTGTAGAGTATGGCTCTCATACTACATGGAAGGGGGTAAAATTGGTCTGTGATCTTTCATTTTCCAAAGACTTTTATCTGATGTGTGTACCCACCTTTAGCACCCAAATCAATTTTACCTCCTTTTCTTCTTACAAATAGAGCTTTCTTTTGGTGGTCTCTGATTGCTGCTGCAATTTTGATTTTTTTAATTATTATTTAAAATAGCCCTCAATTAATACATTTTTATATCTCCCCCTTCCCTTCACCCTTAAATTGGCCCTACAATATGTAAAACTACTGTATATTGCTATGGCAGAGATTGGATTGTGAGCCCATCAGAGGGACAGTTAGAAACAAGACAATATACTCTGTACAGCACTGCGCAACATGTCAGCGATATATAAATATTTATTTTCTTAATAAATACAATATAGAGCCTGCCAGAGCTAATCAGTCGCTGGCAGGCTGATTGCTGCGGCCATTTGTCTATCTCGCCTCTTGCGAGATGACACAATATGGTGTGATGGAGCAATAACTGAGCCACTCTGGGGCCGCCAATCTGCGTTAGGCAGTCGCAGAGTGGTTAAGGACCAGAGACTGCTGGTTCACAATACGGGGCTTACCGACATCATACCGCAAGAACCTAACGCTACCACCATTCGCGCCGCTCTCTCATTGCTGTAGCCCACTCGCTCTGCCATAACTACCTGAGCCAGTCAGGAGCCGATTTAATTGGCTTCTGACACTGTGATCAGTGTGAGCCAATGATTGATGAGTCAATGAAATTGGACTTCTGACCGGCTAAGGGAGCTCTGCCCATGGCCGTTTCTACGGCCGTGCGGGGCGTGCCACCGCCCGTGGCGCTGCTGGGAGGGGGGCGCTGTGATGGAGGGGGGAGCCGCAGCCGCGGGGAGGGCAGCCCGACCTCTCCCTCCCTTCCTCTCCCCGGGCCGCCCTCTGTGCGATCCCCCCTCGGACTGCAGAGTAATGCGCAGGGAAGCGCTGTGCATAACTACTCACCTCGCTGGCTCCAAGCGCTGCTCTCTCGCCGCCAGTCTCCTCTCTCCATACACACTGATACACACACACGCTGCTTCCTGTTTAGCAGCGTGTGTGTGTATCAGCGTGTATGGAGAGAGGAGACTGGCGGTGAGAGAGCAGCGCTTGGAGCCAGCGAGGTGAGTAGTTATGCACAGCGCTTCCCTGCGCATTACTCTGCAGTCCGAGGGGGGATCGCACGGAGGGCGGCCCGGGGAGAGGGAGGGAGGGAGAGGTCGGGCTGCCCTCCCCGTGGCTGCGGCTCCCCCCTCCATCATGGGGGGCACCTACCTAACCTATACTGGGGCAGCTACCTATCTAACCTGTCCTGGGGGGCACCTACCTATCTAACCTATCCTTGGGGGCACCTACCTAATCTAACCTATACTGGGGGCACCTACCTATCTAACCTATCCTGGGGGGCACCTACCTAATCTAACCTATACTGGGGGGCAGCTACCTAATCTAACCTATACTGGGGGGCACCTACCTATCTAACCTGGGGGGCAGCTACCTAATCTAACCTATCCTGGGGGGCACCTACCTAATCTAACCTATACTGGGGGGCACCTACCTATCTAACCTATACTGGGGGGCACCTACCTATCTAACCTAAACTGGGTGGCAACTACCTATCTAACCTATACTGGGGGCACCTACCTATCTAACCTATACTGGGGGCACCTACCAAATTAACCTATACTGGGGGGAACCTACCTAATCTAACCTATACTGGGGGGCACCTACCTAATCTAACCTATACTGGGGGGCACCTACCTAATCTATACTGGGGCAGCTACCTATCTAACCTATACTGGGGGGCACCTACCTATCTAACCTGGGGGGCAGCTACCTAATCTAACCTATACTGAGGGGGCAGCTACCTAATCTAACCTATACCGAGGGCACCTACCTATCTAACCTATACTGGGGGGCACCTACCTATCTAACCTATACTGGGGGGCACCTACCTATCTAACCTATACTGGGGCACCTACCTAATCTAACCTATACTAGGGGGCACCTACCTAATCTAACCTATACTGGGGGGCACCTACCTAATCTATACTGGGGCAGCTACCTATCTAACCTATACTGGGGGGCACCTACCTATCTAACCTGGGGGGCAGCTACCTAATCTAACCTATACCGAGGGCACCTACCTATCTAACCTATACTGGGGGCACCTACCTATCTAACCTATACTGGGGGGCACCTACCTAATCTAACCTATACTGGGGGGCACCTACCTAATCTAACCTATACTGGGGGGCACCTACCTAATCTATACTGGGGCAGCTACCTATCTAACCTATACTGGGGGGCACCTACCTATCTAACCTGGGGGGCAGCTACCTAATCTAACCTATACTGAGGGGGCAGCTACCTAATTTAACCTATACCGAGGGCACCTACCTATCTAACCTATACTGGGGGGCACCTACCTATCTAACCTATACTGGGGGGCACCTACCTATCTAACCTATACTGGGGCACCTACCTAATCTAACCTATACTGGGGGGCACCTACCTAATCTAACCTATACTGGGGGGCACCTACCTAATCTAACCTATACTGGGGGGCACCTACCTATCTAACCTGGGGGGCAGCTACCTAATCTAACCTATACTGAGGGGGCAGCTACCTAATCTAACCTATACCGAGGGCACCTACCTATCTAACCTATACTGGGGGGCACCTACCTATCTAACCTATACTGGGGGGCACCTACCTAATCTAACCTATACTGGGGGGCACCTACCTAATCTAACCTATACTGGGGGGCACCTACCTAATCTATACTGGGGCAGCTACCTATCTAACCTATACTGGGGGGCACCTACCTATCTAACCTGGGGGGCAGCTACCTAATCTAACCTATACTGAGGGGGCAGCTACCTAATCTAACCTATACTGGGGGGCAGCTACCTATCTAACCTATACTGGGGGGCACCTACCTATCTAACCTATACTGGGGGGCACCTACCTATCTAACCTATACTGGGGGGCACCTTCCTAACCTATACTGGGGGGCAGCTACCTATCTAACCTATAGTGGGAGCATTAACTTATCTAACCTGTATTGGGGGCACCTACCTACCTAGCTAGTCTATACAGGTGACAACTATACTGGCTACCTATATTGGAGGCACCTACCTAACTAACCTATACAGAGGGCATCTACCTATCTAACCTATGCTGGGGGCAACTATTCTGGCTACCTATATTAGAGGCACCCACCTAGCTAACCTGTACTGGGGGCACCTAACTATCTACCGGGGACGCCTGCCTATCTAACCTATACTGTGGGCAACTATACTGGCTACCTATACTGGAGGCACCTACCTGGCTAACCTATACCGGAGGCAACTATATTGGCTCACCTATGCCTGGCTACCTATACTGGGGGGACCTATGCCTGGCTACCTATAATGGGGTACCTATTCTGGGGGAATCTATACTGAGTGCAACTAGACCTGGCTAACCTACACTGCGGGCACCCATACCTTGCTTCGGGGGGGGGGGGCACAATTTTTACACCCTCGCCCTGGGTACATTTTAGCCTAGAAACTGCACTGGCTCTGCCATCATAACGATGGTAGAGCGAGTGGGCTGCAGTGGCGCCATCGGCAGCAGCGGCAAGAGCATGCGGCAGAGATGATTGAAATTTACGCAGTGGCGGGGTTAACAGGTCCAAAATAGGGAGTACATTTCGATCAACGTGGTCCGGGAGTGATTAAGTTTGTTCTTACTTGTTTCTTTTATTTATTTATTTATTGCTGTTTGGAAGTTATATTATTGTACAGATTATAATGCTTTGTGCATCAACTTTATATTTCTGGTCTTTAACAGTGACCGCCGATTTCTGCTGCCAGTGATCTCAGTTTATTTGCATTACATACTATGTTGGGGCTGGTGCACACTGGGCGCTTTGGTAGTGATCGCCAGCAATCAGCAAAACGCTGATGCTGATTTATCCCTATGGATACATTCTCACTGCAGCGTTTGTGATTTGCATAAATCGTAAACGTATTGCATGCAGCTCTTTGGGGGCGATTGCATTGTGATTCTTGTTCCATCGAACGGGAATCAGAATCGCAAATCACAGTAAAAATACCAAATTTTAAGCTGCAAAATTCACGATTTGCACTTCAAATGTGAACCGGCCCTTAACCTCTTGACGACCAGCTAACGCCGATTGGCGTAAACTGGTCGTCTGCGGGTTTCCATGGAAACGGCCGCTTGTTTGAGCGGCCTTTCCATGTCCATTCACGGAGGGTGTCTCCGTGAACAGCCGGAGAGCCGCCGATCGCGGCTCGCCGGCAAAATGTAAACACGCGGGGAAGAAATCCCCGCTGTTTACATCATACGGCGCTGCTGCGCAGCAGCGCCGTAAGGCAGATCGGCGATCCCTGGCCTCTGATTGGCCGGGGATCGCCGGCCTATGATAGGCCGGGGATCGCCGGCCTATGATAGGCTGAAGCCTATCCTTCAATGCGCAGGACGGATATCCGTCCTACGCAGCTCACGGGGGGAGGGAGAGGGAGGGAGAGGGAAGGAGCGCAGAAAACGCTGCGGAGGGGGGCTTTGAAGAGCCCCCCGCAAAGCGCAGCAAGCCGGCGGCGATCAGACCCCCCCAGCAGGACATCCCCCTAGTGGGGAAAAAAGGGGGTAAGTCTGATCGCCCTGGCTCTATCCTGATCTGTGCTGCGGGCTGGAGAGCCCACGCAGCACAGATCAGACAGAAATCCACTGGTCGTCAAGTGGCATCCATTTAATGTTGTACGATGCTTGTTATAAATATAGAGGCAAAAATCCAACCTGGTCTCTGTGTGCGGTGGCATTAATAAATGTGTTTCAAATGTGTGTCCGAGCGTGATTGCTGTACAAAATGTTGAATTAAGGTTTAATAGGGATAGTCACATACACATTTTACATTCAATAAATATTTATTAGGTTTAGCAATATATTTAGTATTTATATAGAGCTGACATCTTCCACAGCCCTTTACAGGTAATATAGTCTTGTCAGGACTACTGTAGGGGGGTAGAGGGGAAAATAGTTGAATTTAACCGGGGCTTCTAATGTTCCCCCACAGACGTCCTGTGCCCGCGCAGCCACTCACCGATGCTCCGGCCCTGCCTCCGGTTCACTTCTGAAATTTCCAACTTTAAAGTCGGAAAACCACTGCGCCTGCCCGGCTGTGTCCACGCTCCTGCTGACGTCACCAG
Source organism: Hyperolius riggenbachi (assembly GCF_040937935.1). Lineage (NCBI taxonomy): Eukaryota > Metazoa > Chordata > Amphibia > Anura > Hyperoliidae > Hyperolius > Hyperolius riggenbachi. Next base: position 473,685,702 of record NC_090646.1, on the reverse strand, counting down.
GAGCGTACTGTACAGGCGCAGGCCGTACTTGGACTGCGCAATACACTCCTGGTGACGTCAGCGGGAGTGAGGACACGGGCGCACAGGTGAAGTGGTTTTCGACTTTAAAGTCGGAAATGCCAGAAGTAAACCAGAGGCGGGGACCGGAGCATTGGTGAGTGGCTGCGCGGGCTCAGAACGTCTGTGGGGGACTATTAGAAGCACTGGGTAAGTTCAATTCTTCCCCCCCCCCCTACCTCCCTACAGTATTCCTTTAACTGTCTCTCTGAGGGGCTCACAATCTAATCCCTACCACATTCACATGTCTTCACCTGCAAAATTGTCATGAGGCCTCCTGGAATCCCTGCCGTATCCGATCACCCCCCCCCCCCCCCCCCCCCCGCACGTGCGCACGCGTACACCTTGCCCTGACATGCATGCAGAATAGTGCAGGGACCAGAGTAATATTTACATGCTCCAGTGCTGCTGGTCTCCTCCATGCATCGCAGTCGCACACTCTCGGGTGCCATTTACCAGCACCCAATCACGTGACTCACATCGGTCATGTGATTAGCAGCCAGCGAATGGCAGCAGAAAGTGTGCGGCTGTGATGCATGGAGGAGACCCACAGTGCTGGAGCAGGTAAATATTACTCCACTACCTGTGCTACTCTGCATGTGAATAAGGAGAGGGAGGAGGAGGGGACCCCATAGCCCCTGGGGCCCCCCAACAGTTGTTTGAACCAGGGACCCACCAATGCAAGGCTCCACAATGCCACCAATACTGTAATTTGAGCAAATAAAAAAAATTGCAGGATTGCTTCCTGACTTTGAGTAGATGATTATAGAATGTCCATAAAAGTGGGACTCAATTTTTCACTTGTTTATAGTAAATTGCTAAGAACTCCTTATGTCCAAGCAGCTTACCAATCTTTAAATTCTTTGTAACGTGAGTTATTTTTTTGACCCCAGTCTGTTTGTTCTGTTTATTTGAGGGTTGGGTTTGCAGTGATGACTTTGGTCTAGGGTACAATATATAGATTGTGGAATGTTGGTCTTGGGTGGGACCATATCAGAGATTTAATGTACACTGTAAATGTCTTAAATGTGTTAAAGATTACATTTGGATCCGCAATAGAGGTATCTGATTCCAAAGTACAGTAATCTTAAATACTGAGAGGAATTGCTGTTTGAATTGAATCTGATAAATTGAATCTGATAAAAGAGAGATCTGTCAGCTGCCGATACACCACAGGCTGTTTCCCAATCAATTTCATGCCGAAATCAATCTGGAATCAGCTTTGTGCGCTGCATCTAGCCGCCTCGCTGCCCCGATGCTGTGCCCCCCTAATGAGAAATGTCCCCCAGGTGCCCTTACTAGGAAACCATGTGGAGTGTGCGTATATGGAAAGGGGAATGCGCCCGGAGTAGCGGAAGGACAAGTGCAGGCCGGGGACAAGTAATGTATACTTTACACAGTGCACGGGGGGAACATTTTTCATTGGGGGGGACAGCCCAGGGGTTTCATAATGTTCGTCGATCGTCGCGAAATTGCACCCAATCTATCAAGTCAGCCCAACATGTTGCAGCATGCGCGATCGACAACCAATTTACGGCCCGAAATTGGTCGCATTGTCGATCTGGCATGCACTTGGCGGCAACGATTTTCATCCAATTCAATTATTATAAGAATTGGATGGTCGATCTATCGCCAAGTAACCTGATGCATGGCTACCTTTACTGGTTAACAGGTCAGTCTATCTCAGGCAATCTCAGGGCTCTTTACATCATCCAGGATAAAATTACATTAAATATTTGAATGCATATTAAGGGACTTAGTTGATTTTCTTGAGCTTTAAGAATTAACTAATTGACTTTAGGTAGCCATACATTTAGTGATTCTGATTCAATTGACAAAGCGATCAATTTTATTAGGCGATCGATTTTAGTATGTTTGATTGAAATTCCGTCAACTAGTGGCCCACACACTACAAGCTATATCCTATAGGATTCACCTTCACTAATCAATCTGACCAATGTTGTGTCTCCATGCTCTGATTGCAAAAGTCGATTCAGAGTCCATAGAATGACATTATTATTATTATTATTTAGTATTTATATAGCGCCGACATATTACGCAGCGCTGTACAGTGTGTATATATATATATATATATATATATATATATATATATATATATATATATATATATATATATATATATATATTGTCTTGTCACTAACTGTCCCTCAAAGGAGCTCACAATCTAATCCCTACCATTGCCATGTCTATATTATGTAGTGTAAGTACTGTAGTCTAGGGCCAATTTTAGGGGGAGCCAATTAACTTATCCGTATGTTTTTGGAATGTGGGAGGAAATCGGAGTGCCCGGAGGAAACCCACGCAGACACGGAGAGACCATACAAACTCTTTGCAGATAGTGCCCTGGCTGGGATTCGAACCAGGGACCCAGCGCTGCAAGGCGAGAGCGCTAACCACTACGCCACCGTGCTGCCCAAACAGTGGCTGATTTCTGTGTGATCGATCAATATCTTGCATTCTTCTCGATTGACTAAGCTGGTCTTTTGACATGATATCAGCCACTTTTCCCTCAACTGGGCATACTGGAACAGAGCCGATTCTCGAATCTATTAAATAATCAAATGGTCGATCATACAGCTAAATCGCTAGATGTATGGCCACCTTAAAGGTTTTTAGAACCGAAAATCTTCTGAGAAACGAGGGGAGTCGGCATATAAAGTGACCTGATGGCCACCACTCCCCCCGTTCTGTCCCCTCCTCCTTTTGCTTCTAAAGCCCCCCGGCGGCCTCTACCTGGTCGCTGGGGTCGGGCTGCATTGCGCAGGCGTTAGCCCTGCTTGCTTGTATCCCTCAGCTCATGGCCGGGAGTGTAACATCATATGCATGTGCAGAGCACTCCTGGCCGCAGTCGCGCACTGAGCGATGCGTGCAAGAAGGGCTAGCGCCTGTGCAGTGGAGCCTGACTCTGGTGACCTGGAAGAGGTTGCCGGGGGGCTTTAGAAGCGAAAGGAGGAGGACACAGGAGAACGGGGGAGCTGTGGCCATCTGGACAGGTCACTATATATGCCGGCTCCCCTCCGTTTCTCTGAAGATTTTCGGCTCTGGTATCCTTTAAGTTCACCTGTCCCGTGCGTCCCCTTATTTTGTGCAATTTCACTTGAGCTTTGTTTTATTGTTGCTTAACAGAAATGATCATGGGCTTGAAACAGAAATGCATCTTTAATATTCCAAACAAATATTGTACTTATACAATACTGAGATTCACCAGTAGCAATAAAATAGTGAGTGATTTTTTTTTTTACAAAAATTACTAAAGTATTTTAGAAATGAGCACTGTGGCCTAGTGCACACCGGAGCGTTTCCGCTGCGGTTTGCGATCTGCTTACGGGTGCGGATCCGCTAGGGTAATGTATTTCAATGGGCTGGTGCACACCAGAGCGGGAGGCGTTTTGCAGAAACGCATACTGCCGGGCTGCTGCAGATTTTGGATTGCGGATGCGTTTCTGCCTCAATGTTAAGTATAGGAAAACCGCAAACCGCTCTGAAAAACGGCACTTCAGAGCGGTTTGCCTGGCGTTTTTTGTTACAGTAGCTGTTCAGTAACAGCTTTACTGTAACAATACATGAAATCTACTATACCAAAACCGCTACACAAAACCGCAAAACGCTAGCTGAAACGCTGCAGAAAAATAAGAAAAAGCATTTCAAAATCTGCTAGCATTTTGCGGATCTGCTAGCGGTTTTTGGTGTGCACTAGGCCTATCACTCAGTCTTTGCATCAAGAAAAACTATTTCAACAAAAAGTTCACTGAAGCGATTAATTGAATTCCTTCCATAGAACTTAGGCAATAGTGCTGCTGATTAATGTTCACTTGGTATAGCTAACCAAACAGATCCTTGTGCAAATTGATCCTCATGCAAATAATCAGTTTTTTTGCAGTCTGAGAACAGGAAAATATTAGCTAAGCAATCTGAGATGCAACTGGAGAAACATATCCTCATTTAGACTTTTGTATTTACTCACAAAACTTCTGGTTATAGAAGTTACTACATCCCATGACTGCCTAGCTGGAGCCTGGGTGGAGAGGCTCTGTGGTGCTCTGTGTATTCAAATAGTATATCAGAACACTAATTTTGTCTTCTTCCTGAAAGAGAACCCGAGGTGGCTTTGTATAACGTTAGTGGGGCACAGAGGCTGGTTGGGCACACTAACACCAGCCTCTGTTGCCCCATGGTGTGTGTCAAAGACCCCCCTGCTCGCCGCTATCCTTCCCGCAGTGCTGGCGACACGCAGCGCGTCGCCAGCACAATGTTTACCCTAGCGCTGTCTGTCAGCGCCGCTCCCCCGCCTCCTCCGCATCGCCGCTACCCGCCCTCGTCCCTTCCCTCCAATCAGCGTGAGGGAAGGGACGAGGGCGGGTAGCGGCGATGCGGAGGAGGCGGCGGAGCGGCGCTGACAGACAGCGCTAGGGTAAACATTGTGCTGGCGACACGCTGCGTGTCGCCAGCATTGCGGGGGTATAGCGGCGAGCAGGGGGGTCTTTGACACACACCATGGGGCAACAGAGGTTGGTGTTAGTGTGCCCAACCAGCCTCTGTGCCCCACTAACGTTATACAAAGCCACCTCGGGTTCTCTTGAAGTGAAGCACCATACAAAATAATCGGGATACATATGAGGACAACAAACTTGGAGAGGGATTTAGGAATATTCATCGACAATAAGTTTAATAATCGTATTCAATGCCAATCCGCTGCAGCTAAAGCAAATAACATTTTGGATGCATTAAAGGGGAAATAAAGACTCGGGATGCTAGCATAATATTGCTCCTGTTCTCTAGTAAGACTGCATCTGGAATATGGAATTCAGTTCTGGGCACCGCATTACAGGAAAGATATTGCAGTTTTAGAGCAGGTGCAGAGACGAGCAGCAAAATTGATTAAAAGGATGGAAGATCTCACTTACCAAGAAAAACAAAAGTTTGCTTTCCTAAAACAGAAAGAATTTGCGATAATTCAGGTTGGAGTGAGCTCGAGATGTCTCCCAGAGCACCACTGCTGAACATATGCAAATTAACCATTGTACCCTTAGAAGCTAAACACACCTCCAGAACCGCTGGATTGCAATGATGTGTCAGCTTGGTAATTTGTACAGAGCCATAATAATCCAACATGCATACAGACTGTTTCGGATTGTTTGATCCTCATCAGTGCATGGCATGGATTAATTTGGCTCTATGGAGTAGGGCTTGTAAATCCGAGAGGCACAGACTAACCAGCAAGCTCATGGTGACCCAGAACTCATTGGAGTGTGTAAGGGACTACAATGGTCCTAAAAGCCCCCTTACTAAGATGTTAAGAAAAACAAAAGTTTGCTTTCCTAAAACACCAAGAAAAGTTAGATAAACTGGGTTTATTTAGTCTAGAGAAAAGATGCCTTTGAGTAGATATAATTAACATGTGTAAATACATCAGAAGGCAATATACAAACTTGGCAGATGAGCTTTTTGTCCCAAAGCATTTGCAAAGGACTAGGGAACATGATCTGCGCATGGAGGAAAAAAGTTTTACTCATTTATTTAGGAAATGGTTCTCTAAAATAAGAGTGATTAAAATGTGGAATGTATTGCCACAGGAAGTAGTTATGGTAAATGCTGCGTTTAAGGAGGGCTTAGATGCTTTCCTTTAATTGAAAGACAACTACGGTTACAATTAGTAGGTAATTCCCAGTGGTGTTGACACAGGGATTTTATCTGATTGCCACCTGGAGTCGGGAAGGATTTTTTTTCTCTTTTGGAGGTAATTGGACCATGCCTTGTAAGGGTTTTTAGCCTTCTTCTGGATCAACAGGGATATGTGAGGGTGTAGGCTGATATTGTATTGTATTTACTGGTTGAATCCGATGGACGTATACCATATATACTCGAGTATAAGCCGACTTTTTAGGTCCAAAAAAGTGGCCCAAAAGTGGGGGTGTCGGCTTATACTCGAGTCACCTTCTCCCCCGAGTGCCACCGCGGCATATGCAGAGTGGTGTGGGCAGCGCTATTGACCCCCAGCATATGTAAATTGTGCATAGCGAGCCGGGCTTCTTTACTCACATGTCAGCACCGCGCACCTGGATTGCCCGTCATCACCATGCCTCTTGCCAACCACAGAACAACACAGCACAAAGACTGGAGCCAATCAGGAAATCACACTCTGCCGCTGTGTACTCATCACATAATGAGCACACCGCTCATTATGTGATGAGTACACAGCGGCAGAGTGTACTCCAGCCATGCACGCAGTTCGGGCAATTGCTTCCCCTTCAGAGAGCGGGACACATATCCTTGGTTTCAGTTTCGTCACAAGGTATGTTAGAAGATGTAAAGGCCCTGTGGACCTTATTCATCAAAACTGCATTCTGAATGTTGCCTACAGCAACCAATCTGATCAGCGATCACTGCTACATTCTGCCAGCACCACCAAAAAGTTGCAATTTACTTACCTGGGCCTCTACCAGCCCCCACGGTCTATCAGGTCTGTGCTGCATTCCCTACCCTCGGCTTATACTTGAGTCAATCACTTTTTCCTGGAATTTAAGGGAAAAGTTGGGGGGGGGGGTCGGCTTATACTCGGGTCGGCTTATACTTGAGTATATACAGGTATGTCTTTTTTCAACCCAAATAACTATGTAACTATAAAAGTAACTATGTAACCTTTTGTACAATAATAACAAATATGTTTTTTTTTTTATTTTGTCTCCAGTCATCCTTGTAGCGCTCAATATGAAGTATTTTTCCCTTGACAGAAGCATTTTTTGTTACAGTGTCTGAAGCTATAATTATAATTGATTTATAAAGTGCAAACATATTCCGTGGAGCTGTACAAGGTAGGACACAAACATGAGCTACATAATAATACAGACAATGGAATACACCAATATACATCATTGGTAACAAAATACAGAATCGATACAAAGTACAGAGTTGGTAATTACAGTGGCAAAACATAATGAATAAAAAATGTAGAACACATTCCAAGACACAAAGGAGTGATCTACAGAAAACACATTGGTTGTTTTAGTTGTCTTTATTTATTGAGTAATTCTTGGAGGTTGAGTTGAAACAGAAGAATAAAGAATTTTCATTGTTGCACTAACTGCATAAACACACAGACTTGTTTCCTGTCAGGAGCTGTTTTAACATATACAATTACATGTACCTTTGATTTTATATATAATAACTTCTTCTTTCTTTGTGAAGTTTCATCTTTACAGAAGACCAAGATGCTAAAAATTCAATATGCACAGTAACCACAGCTATGTAAAAGATTTTATTCTTTTAGGTTTTTCACTTGACAGAAACACCCAGTTATTCTTATTTGTCTTTTTTCTAATTATTTACTCGATGACTTTGATGTCCAACTTGCTCATTATCACCCTCATTACATCCCAGAGATCACTGCACAAACCCATGTACTTCTTCATTGGCAACTTCTCATTCCTTGAAATGTGGTATACAAGCGTTACTGTCCCCAAGATGCTAAAAGACTTAGAAACAGGAAATAAAACTATTTCTACCACAGCCTGCATTTCTCAGTTCTACTTTATATTCTTTCTTGGAGCCACACAACATTTTCTGTTAACTATAATGGCTTATGATCGCTTTTTGGCCATCTGCTACCCATTGCGTTATAATAGTCTTATGAGTGGATCCATTTGTGGACAGCTTGTAGCTATGGCCTGGGTGGCTGGCTGCTTGTCCATCTCTGTGCCTGCTGCTATGATGTCAAAACTAGTGTTCTGTGGTCCAAACACAATAGATCACTTTTTCTGTGACTTCAGTCCTCTTCTTCAGTTGTCCTGTACAGACACTTGGTTGAATGAGATCATCTTTTCTGCAGTAGCATGGACTGTTATTCTTGGATGCTTCATCTTCACATTTTTGTCCTATGCTTCTGTGGTCATTACTATCTTAAAGATACCATCCTCTCTTGGACGCCAAAAGGCCTTTTCCACTTGTGCTTCTCATATTGTTGTTGTTGGTATATTTTTTGGTACTGTAATCTTTATGTATATACGTCCAAAAGCTAAGAACTCTTCTCCAGTGGATAAAGTTGTGTCAGTATTTTATTCTGTCATTGTTCCCCTTTTAAACCCTATGATTTATAGCTTACGAAACAAGGAAATGAAGAATGCACTGTGGAGAGCAATGGATAAGCTAAAAGGGAGATAATATATTGTACTTAATTTCTTTTACATGGAAAATAGTAAAGTGGAACTTTACCCAAGATTGTACTAGACAAAAATCTAAAGGCCTGCCCATTTTCCTGAAATGCTGCATATTGGGTTCCATGAACGAGAGAGAGCAAGAAGTATATCAGTTTGATTCAAGCCTGTTGTGAATATAATGTGGGGTTTAATAAAAAACGGGATATAATAGAAAGTGGAAACTTTAAACAAGTTTCCCAAGGTTAAAAAAAACAAAAACAGATACACTTACCTAGATGGTATATAAGCTCTCCAGACAAGTACATGCCATTTCGTGGCAGGTTTTCTTGGTGCAGGGTGAGCCGAATGGTGGCTTACCCTGCTGCTGCACAAATCTGGGTGGTGGTTAAATACTGTTACCATTCTGAGTCATCACAAGATGGAGGGAGAAGTAATCCGGGGTCTGGCATCACCATATCCCGGAATTACACGTGCACGGAGCACAGAGTATAGCATTACTGCTATAGCTGCGGCAAGCTTTGGCGCTTCGCGGCCGGTGCCAAAAAGTCCTGCTTCGTTTCCAGACACCTCCAGGCTCCTTATTGCATCTGGTCTCCCATCCATTTTGCAGCTGTCGCTCCCATTTGTAGCTCCAAATGGAACGAGTCAGAGCCCATCGCATGCATTGTCCACTCTGCGTTCCCTCATGTATGCCTCAAGCATGCCTGTGCACAGCGGCCATGGCCAAGAGCCTCCTGTCCATGTGCAGATCAGAATTGTGCATGCTCACGATGCTCTCAGTGATGGCTGCTACAAACAATAACCCAATAACAATTTGTATAATATAGGTTTCAGTAGTTATTTCCTGCTATAGCACTGCTGCTATCATATGTTACATCTTTCATTCTTTTCAAGGTTCCTAAATTAAAAATTAAACCAGTATTGCAGCATAATTGACCTTGAAGTCCGGTCCACACTGCATGCGTTTTGCCAATTAACATAGTGAAGTTTTTACAGTGGTACAATGTGCTTTTAATCCAATCGCAAGTCCTGCTGCAGCAATTTTCCTGCTTTTGTGATTGTATTATGCAAGAAAATCGCATAGCAAACACAATGCTATGCAGTTTGTTTGGTTTTTCTTCGATTTCTCATTTAAAATTCTTCCAAGGTTTTTTTTCTTTCCCACCGTAAATCGGGATTGCACTTTTAAAACTCGCAAAACACACCCGTGATTGCGTTAGAATGTGTATCAGAAAAAAGTGTTTTAAAAGTAGAGAGACACATTGTTATTTTCAGTGTGTACTGTCTCAAATTGAACTAACATGAATCTATGCTCTCCTGAAGATCTGGCTTACAGCACTTAATTGCTTGCAACACCACCTGTAAGTATGTTAATCTTCTTTCTGTATACATTTGTTATTCTTCCCTGCTTACTCAGATCTGTCATCACACTCTATCCACCAATTATTTGGCAAGTCCAATCAGGTTTTGCCTCCTCTATTTCCAAGCAAACACCTGACACTTTTAAATCCTATATTCACCTCCTCTCAAGGTGTCCATACATGATTCAGTTTTTTGGGGTGTTTTTCAACTGGAGAAATCTGATCGTGTAAAGCCACTCTTTTTTGGGGGGTTACTGGTGGTGACAATTGTAAAAATCCTGTTACGTCTCTCAAACTTCCGTTTCTAGTCAACACACTTTGACCCACAATATGTCACTACTCCAACACTTATAATCCGAACAATCCATTGATGTATCCTTTTCTCCCATGGTTCCAGTTGCAACAACTTGTACTCTTTATAATGTCTGTTCAGTATGCAATAAACTCACACACAAAAATTATGATGCCTAGGGGTTTTCCAGTGACCCTCCAGAAAGGACACGGGAAACCAAGAGCCAATATAGTGTAGTAGTTAGAACAACAGAATATAATTTATTAGATAATGGAGGGGTACTTACAAATCCAGGTTGCTAATATTGCAAATACTGTCAGCATGTGTTAGAAAATATTGTTAGAACGGCAAACAGGGTACAAAATACATGATAATGCGATTTTGGGATGGTTAGGTAGGCCCAGTAATATGAGACTGTCATAGGAAAGGTGCACACGATCATGTAGAGTACACTAGAGAAGGGAGGACCCTGGCAAAGACTTACACTCTAAGGGGAGGGGAGGTGGACTCACTAGGTAAGGCTGTAGAATAAATATTTAGTAGACCAGTGGTTCTCAACCTTTTCAGTACATGTACCCCTTTGTGGGTCATCCCCAAGCAAATGTACCCCCTAATGAAAAAAGCGGCATGCGGAATACAGGTATACAGGTAGTCCCTGGTTAACAATCCCCTCTCTTTTGTCCCCCTCTGTTCTTCCCGTGCCTCTTTTGTCCCCCTCTGTGCCACCTCAGTTTGTGCCTCTTTTATCCCATTCTGTGTCACCTCATGTCCCCTGTCTTATCTCTGTTCTCCCTGTGCCTCTTTTGTTCCCCTCTGTTCCCCCTGTGCCTCTTTTGTCCTCCTCTATGTCCCCCCCCCCCCCCAGCAGAGGGGGGGATCGACTAAAAAAGTTACTTTGGAGGAAGGCATTCTGGATTAAAAAGCTGGATATGATGGAGCCTCGAGGGTTAAATAGAGAACTTGATTTATTACCATTTAATTAATTTTTTGCCCTAGGTGGGGCTGCATCGTATCCAGCCAATTCCAGTAATGTCTGTTTAACTTGCACTATTATGTATAGCTGACCGCTATATATGCATTGCTTTGCATGTATATGCATTTTGCATACCCTGCGTACTCCAGCCCGTGCTCGCAGTATTCCAAATTTTTGCTGCCATTGATGCCCAGAATATCACTATATATATATATATATATATATATATATATATATATATAGTATATACAGTGTTGTCACATATATTTTGTGTACAAGCTTTGGTGCAGACCTATTGGTCGCTACCACTTTGTTTACGTAGCGCTGTATCCCTATTGGTTACCGCCGCTGCCCTAATTTCCATCTGTGACGTGAGGCGGCAGGCGTTCCTGGCCGCCGACGTCACCACATGTCTGATGCATGCGTAGTGGCTGCGCATGTGTACAGCCATGCGCGTTACCCAGCCTGTTCCCTGTCAGGTCCGCCTCCCGCGGCCTGATGTGAGTATCAGTGGAGACATCGGGCATGCAGGGTTGTGGCGGTGACTAAAGGTGGGTGTGATGAGATGGGAGGTTTCCATTTTTAATGTCCCTATCATACAATACAATACAATAATACAATAACATTTATATATCGCTTTTCTCCCATAGGACTCAAAGCGCTTAGGCTCTCTAAGATTCAGTAATTCGTAGTAGGATGAAGTATTCACACAACAAAAGTTATATTTTTGCAAATGCCAAACTGAACAGGTGGGTTTTCAATCTAGATTTAAACACCTCTAGAGATGGAGCTGTCCTGATCTGTTGAGGTAAGGAGTTCCAAAAAGTAGGGGCAGCATCAGCGGCGTAGAAATCGCTATAGCAACCATAGCGTTGCTATAGGGCCCGCGGCAACCCTACGTCACAGGGGGCCCGCCGCCCTCAGCTAAGAGAGGACTTGTTTTTTTATTATAATAATGCCGGCGCTCCAGCCCGGCCCCCCCCCCCCCCCCTGTCTCACCTCGGGGCCCCCCTCCTCCTATTATGAGTGGCGCGGGAGAGCGGCATATAGAGCAGGCTCCGGCGGGAGGTCCAGCAGGCTCAGACGCTAGAGGTCCAGCTGCCTCCGGGCTACGGCGTCTCCTCTGTATGCTGCTCGAATGCGAAGCAGCATACAGAGAGAGGAGACGCCGTAGCCCGGAGGCAGCTGGACCTCTATGCCAGAGCCTGCTCTATATGCCGCTCTCCCGCGCCGCTCATAATAGGAGGAGGGGGGCCCCGAGGTAAGACAGGGAGGGAGGGAGGCCCTACCCCACTAAGCCACTCGTCTGCCCACTCACCCACCCGCCCCGGCTACCTAACTGTCCACCCACCCTAACTGTCCACCCACCCGCCCCAGCTACCTAACTGTCCACCCACCCGCCCCAGCTACCTAACTGTCCACATACCTGGCTACCTAACTGTCCACCCGGCTACCTGGCTACCTAACTATCCACCCACCCGGCTACCTGGCTACCTAACTATCCACCCACCTACCCGTCTACCTACCTGTCCACCCACCCGGCTACCTGGCTACCTAACTGTCCACCCACCCACCCAGCTACCTGGCTACCTAACTGTCCACCCACCCGGCTACCTGGCTACCTAACTGTCCACCCACCCGGCTACCTAACTGTCCACCTACCCGGCTACCTAACTGTCCATCCACCTACCTGGCTACCTAACTGTCCACCCACCTGGCCACCCAGCTACCTGGCTACCTAACTGTCCACTTGGCTACCTGGCTACCGAACTGTCCACCCGGCTACCTAACTGTCCACCCACCCGGCTACCTACCCGCCCACCTGGCTACCTAACTGTCCACTCACCCACCCGGCTACCTAACTGTCCACCCACCCGGCTACCTACCCGCCCACCTGGCTACCTAACTGCCTACCCGGCTACCTAACTGCCTACCCTCCCACCCGGCTACCTAACTGACCACCTGGCTACCTATATGCCTTCCCTCCCATCCGTCTACCTATCTGCCTACCCTGCCCGCCCGTCTACCTATCTGCCTACCCTGTGGGGAAATCTGCTGACAATCTGGTTGCAATTTGTGGGGAAATCTGCCACCAATCTCGTTGCAATTTGTGGGGAAATCTGCCACCAATCTCGTTGCAATTTGTGGGGAAATCTGCCACCAATCTCATTGCAATTTGTGGGGAAATCTGCCACCAATCTGGTTACATTTTATTGGGAAATCTGCCCACAATCTGGTTGCAATTTGTGGGGAAATCTGCCAACAATCTGGTTGCATATTGTGGGGAAATCTGCCAACAATCTGGTTGCATATTGTGAGGAAATCTGGCAACAATCTGGCTGCATATTGTGGGGAAATCTGGCAACAATCTGGTTGCATATTGTGGGGAAATCTGCCAACAATCTGGTTGCATATTGGGGAAATCTGCCAACAATCTGGTTGGATATTGTAGGGAAATCTGCCAGCAATCTGGTTGCATTTTGTGGGGAAATCTGCCGACAATCTGGTTGCATATTGTAGGGAAATCTGCCAGCAATCTGGTTGCATATTGTGGGGAAATCTGCCGACAATCCAGGTGCATTTTGTGGGGAAATCTGCCGACAAACTGGGTGCATTTTGTGGGGAAATCTGCCGACAATCTGGGTGCATATTGTAAGGAAATCTGCCGACAATCTGGGTGCATATTGTGGGGAAATCTGCCGCCAATCTGGGTGCATTTTGTGGGGAAATCAGATTTCTCCACAAAATGTTTGGGTGGGAGGTCTGAGGTCCGTGGGGTTGGAAGGTCGTGGGGGGGGGGGGGCATAATTTTTTTTTGCTATGGGGCCCAGTCATTTCTAGCTACGCCCCTGGGCAGCATGACAGAAGGCTCTGGGACCAACAGTTTCCAAGTGGACTCTGGGTATTACTAGATTATTAGAACCTGTGGATCTGAGAATGCGGGGATTGCTACGCAGCTGCAACATTTCTTTCATGTATCCAGGGCCCAGATTATTAAGTGATTTAAATGTCAGTAGGCCGATCTTGAATAGAACCCTCCATTCTATAGGTAGCCAGTGAAGGGAGTGCAGGACTGGCGTTATGTGGCAGTGACGGGGTTGGTTGGTTAGCAGTCTGGCAGCAGTGTTCTGTATCAGCTGTAGGCCGTAAGTCCTTTTTTGAAAGGCCAGTGTAGAGAGCATTGCAGTAGTCAAGTCGGGAGGTAATGAAGGCATGAACTAAAGTTGGTAGATCTTCTGGGGGGATGAGGTGCTTGATTTTTGCGATGTTCTTAAGGTGAAAATAGGATGATTTCACCACAGCAGAGATGTGAGTTCTGAAGTTTAAATACCCATCAATTAGAACTTCCAGGCTACGCACATGATTAGAGCTGCGTAGATCCGTGCCTCCTATTCCCAGTGGTGAAGACTGCAAGATAAGTTGTTTTGTTGCCATGCGCTGCCCTCCGATCAGAAGGACTTCAGTTTTGTCTGCATTTAGTTTCAGCCAGTTGTCATTCATCCATTGCTGTAGTTCACGTAAGCAGGTGTTTATAGTTGGAGTTGGGTCTGTCACACCAGGCTTGAAGGAAAGATATAGTTCTTATATCATACAGCAGCAGTGAGGTTCCCCATCAGGTCCGTCAGTACAAGGACCATAGTAATTGGTGTAAAGTAATATGATATGTGATTGGCTGCTGAAATACCATGTGGACTATATAAATGTGCGTGATACCATGTTTGTTGTATATGACTTGCAGCATTAGCTTGAAAAAGATGCGGCTGCCTAGAAATGTTGCATTGATATGCTGTAATGCATTATTGAATAAAAGAGCATAACTTTACTTATGGATGGTGCCGACTTGTTCACTACCTACCAGTATAGCCAGGTACAGGTTGTGCCCCAGTATAGGTAGCAAGCTATAGGTGCCCCAGTATAGATAGCCAGGTACAGGTTATGCCCTCAGTATAGGTTAGACTCTAACCGATTTACATAGCCCCGTTCCTGCGCAGACTCTTCTCGCCGGGCTCTCCACCTCTTGCCGTGTCCTATCGCTATGGTTTCTTCCTGCAGCACTTCTGACATCATGAGAGGCCTCACCAGATAACCAAGGGAAGAAGAGGAGAGCCCAGTGAGAGGGGGAGAGCCCGGCGAGAGGAGTCAGCACTGAAACGGGGCTATGTAAGTTATGGCGCCACTTGCCGAGGACACTGCTTGTCACTTCTCTCCTGCGGGGCGAGATCCGCCATTTTGTATGCGGCCCCTGGGGGGACCCCTGACAGGTGCTAATGTACCCCCAGGGGTCTGCGGACCCCAGGTTGAGAACCACTGCAGTAGAGAGTTACTGTGTGGTAGGGTGTGGATAGGCCATCTTAAAGAGGTGGGTTTTGAGGGCTTGCTTGTGTTGAAGGACGGAGCAAGTCTGATGGGCAGTGGAAGGCAGTTCCAGAGGGTGGGGGCAGCTCCTGAGAAATCCTGCAGGTGCGCATGAGAGTGGGAAATATGCAGGGCAGTTAGGCGAAGGTCGTTGGAGGACCAGAGGAGACGGCCTGGTGTATACCTGTAAACAAGCTCCGAGATGTAGGTAGGGCAGGTTTTGTGCACAGATTTATAGGCCAGGGACAACATTTTGAAACTTATCCTGGATAGGGTGCTAGTGTAGGGATATACAGAAAGGGGATGTGGATACAGAGCGGTGAGAAGAATGGATGAGTCTTGCAGCCGCGTTCATAACTGATTGAAGGGGGAAAATGTGTTTCAAGGGGAGGCTAGACAGAAGGGAGTTGCAGTAATCAAGGAGATAGATGATGAGGGTATGTATGAGCAGCTTGGTAGTGTCTGAGTTCGGAAAGGGCAGGGCAGAGTCAAGGGTGACGCCTAGGCAAAGGGCCTGAGAGGTAAGGCGAATGGTTGTGTTGTCGATTGTGAAGTGGAAATCTGGGAGGGGTGCAGCAGCATGGGGTGAAAGGATCAGGAGCTCAGTTTTGTCTAGGTTAAAGTGTACCAGAGCTGAAAATGAATAGGATTGTATACATACCTGGGGCTTCCTCCAGCCCCTCCGTTTGGATCGCTCTCACGCCGCTGTCCTCCGCTGCCCACAGCTGCGTGAACCAGGTCCCGCACTTCTGTCAGTCGGAGCCAGTTTAGCGTAAGAGAAGTGCGCTGTTTGCGTATCTCTCCAGCAGCCGATGTACTGGAGACACAAATAGTCTCCTTTGCAGCGCTTCGGCAGCCATCTTCCCGTAGCCCTGCTCTGCCTCCAGGAGGCAGTCCCCACAGTGGGCTGCGGGAGTTGAACACCTGGGGGGTCCCGGCCGGGTAGTGGGGAAGAGAGGCAAAAGGAGGGGACCCAGGTGAGGGAGGGGGGGGGGATCTGTCCCCCCTCCCAGCCGCTTTCCCCCACCCTTCCTTCTAGCGCTGCTCTTCCCCTACCATGGGGCCTCCCTCCCCGCATTACACTTCGGCGGCCGGTGCCGCAATAGGGCATGCAGGGAGAGCAGCGGGGGGGGGGGGGGGGGGAGGGATTCGGGGCATCGGTACCCCCCCCCCTTCCGGCGTGCGCCAGTGAGATCCACCTGGAAAACGAGGTGGTTTGCATCCGGTGAGCCTCTTTGATGTTGGTGGTGGTGTCACGAGTAAGGGCATGTTTCACACTTGCACGGGTCGTGTTGTAGGAGTGCATTGTTGAAGGCAGAATCACGCGATGTACAGTTTGTTTTCTCCCTAGGTTGTATTGATTACAAGTGAGAGCGCAGTGGATCTTTTCTACTTGTTTCCAGTGATCAGAATCAGAATCAGAATCACTTTATTCGCCAAGTGCGACAAGCGCCGCACCCGGAATTGTTTGTGGACACAAGGCATATTGGCAAGTGCAAACAGTGCAAGTAACATTACACACAGTACAATTTAAAAAGAAACATTTCACATAGCAAAAGACACATAAAGCGGTTGTCGCTGTATTAAGCCGAGATGGACATGAGTGTCCGCCTATGGGCGCGCGTTCGTCCTCTAAGTGCCCCGAGGTGCAGAAGGGGATTAGGAGATGGCATTGGGGATAGAGTCTGAGTTGAGGAGAGTGATCGCTTGAGGGAAGAATGTGTTCCTACGCCTGGTGGTCTTGGTGTAGATGGACTTGAAGCGACGTCCCGAGCGAAGGGGACTGAAGAAGTGATTGCCCGGGTGGGAGGGATCGAGTGTGATTCTATTTGCCCTGGACCTCATTCTGGATGTGTGGAGAAGGTCCAGGGGTGGCAGGGGCGACCCAATGATCTTCTCAGCCACATTGATGACTCTCTGGAGTTTGAGCCTGTCCTTCGCATTTGCACCCGAGTACCAGACAATGATGGAGGAGCAAAGGACAGATTCGATGGTCGCCGTATAAAAACTGGTCAGTAGCTCCCTGGGCATGCCAACCTTCTTTAGTTGCCTCAGGAAGAACAGTCTCTGCTGGGCCTTCTTTTGGGTGGTAGAGGTGTTTACGTCCCATCTCAAGTTCTCCGTGATGGTGGTGCCTAGGAGCCGCGCGTTGTGTACCCTGGAGACTTCGGTGCCATCAATGATGACCGGGCTGGGTGGTGGCGCATACCTTCTGAAGTTCACTATCAGTTCCACTGTTTTTGCTGTGTTTAGTACGAGTTTGTTGTCAGAGCACCATCTGAGAATCCGCTCGATCTCGCTGTGATATTCCAGCTCCGCTTTATCGCCCAGGAGTCCTACGATGGTGGTGTCATCCGCAAACTTAATGACCTTGACGGTATCCGTGGAGGAGGTGCAGCTGTTTGTATACAGGGAGAAGAGCATCGGAGACAGTACACATCCTTGCGGGGCGCCTGTGTTTGTGGTTCTTACACTGGAGGAGCAGTCTCCGAGTCTCACTAGCTGTGTCCTGTTCGTAAGGAAGTCCTTGATCCAGGTGCAAAGGGTTGGGTAGACACCGAGCCGTTCCAGATCGTCATGCAGGATGTTTGGGCAGATGGTATTGAACGCAGAACTGAAGTCCAGGAGGAGGATCCTTGCATAGGTCTTTGGTTTATCCAGGTGTTCAGTGATATGTGCAAGGCAGATGTTAATGGCGTCTTCCACAGACCGGTTTGCCCTGTATGCAAATTGTAGAGGATCCAATAGGGTAGCAGTGTGAAGCTTCAGGTAGGAGAGGACCAGTCTCTCGAAGGTCTTCATGATAATCGGGGTTAGGGCGACGGGTCTGAAGTTGTTTAGGTCCGTGACTCCTGGCTTCTTGGGGACCGGGATGATGTCGGCTTTTTTGAAGCAGGAGGGAACTTTTCCCAGCTCCAGGGATCTGTTGAAGATGGAAGTGAGGACCGGGGCTAACTGTCCCGCACATGTTTTTAGACAGGATGGGGATATGCCGTCTGGGCCTGAGGCCTTCCTAGTGTTTAGCTTCCGGAGGTGCCGCAGCACATCGGTCTCCTGGACTGTTAGCTGTGTTGAGGGGGAATGACCAGCGTGTGGAGGAGAGGAGGGGGGTGGAGGATTCTCGGGTGAGGATGTGGACGTTTGATCCGCCGGGAGGGTGGGCTGGGCCTCGAACCTGCAATAGAATTTGTTGAGATCCTCAGCTAGTGCAGTGCTCGGAGGAATGTGTTGAGAAAGAGGCTTGAAGTTGGTGGCTGCCCTTAGGCCTTTCCAGACCTCCCGGACATTGTTGGACTGTAGGTTGCGACTCAGCTTGTTGGAGTAGTCTCTCTTTGCCACCTTCAACTCTCTTTTCAAGGTGTTCCTGGCTTCCCTGAAACTCTCTGGTGTACCAGATTTGTGGGCTTCCTCTTTTTGCCTCCGGAGCCTGCGTAGCCTTCCGTTGAACCAGGGCTTGTTGTTCGGAAAGACCTTGATGGTTGTCGCTGGTATGCATGACTCCTCGCAGAATCTGATGTAGGAGGTGACATTCTCTGTCCATTCCTCCAGGCAGGGAGCTTCCAGGACTGACCAGTAAGAATATCCCCACAGCAAACTCACAAGACTAATCTGTAGTAGAGACAATGGTGACTGTTTATATTTAATCTTGCCAAAAGTGGCGCAGCCTGTGATATAACAATACTGGGAGGGGCTTATGAGGGTGGGTTGTGTTAACAATGCCTTTATATGCACATGTGTCTTTTGTCAATTTGAGCTATGACTAAAAATTGTGCCTAATCCAAAAAATTTCAGCCTTCAGACTCCTGTGTTGGATTCAGGGCTGTGGAGTCGGAGTCGTGGAGTCGGGGCAATTTTGGGTGCCTGGAGTCGGAGTCGTAGTCAGGAAAAAATTCACCGACTCCGACTCCTAATGAATTTAAACTGTAATTAAAATAGAAAATATGATAAAATGTTCTATTTCTCAGATAATAGTCATCATAAATAATTTATACATACAGTAATAGCTGTGCTTAGTCTACAAAAATGAAATAAACCAATCAAAATTTAGTTACTTGTGCTGCTTCAATAAAGCAGTCCCTGTATTTTTAAAGTCAGATATACACATCTGATTGTGACTGTATATATGATGTGTACACAGGAATCTCTTATATATGTTACGGCCAGAACCCGAACTTTGGCCACTTCTAGTTCTGGCCAGCCACTTCGGGTTCTGGCCGGCCAATGTGCGAAGTGGCCGCTGCTCTGCGGCCAATGTGAGGAATGGAATGAATCATGTAACATTTATGTATCTTCTGACCGCAGCGCAGCGGGCAAACGTCTCGCAACTTAGTTATTTTAATGAAATGAAGCCGGCTTTTTCTCTGCCTCTCTCTCTCTCGTCCCCCCGCCTCTCTCTCCTTCTCTTATTTTGGGCAGCACTTGTTTCCCCCTCCAGAATCGTTCATCGCGCCAGGCAAAGCAGAGCGGGGAGGCTGCAGACATCGCTTCTGCTAGCACCCGCTCTGCAGGAACGGCAGGCTTCCCCTGGCGCGACGAACGACTCTGGAGGGGGACACGAGTGCTGCCCATAATAAGAGAAGGAGAGAGAGGCGGAGGGAGGAGAGAGAGAGAGGCAGAGAAAAAGCCGGCGGCTTCATCTGTTTCATTGCCGCCGGCTTCATTTCATTAAAATAACTAAGTTGCGAGACGTTTGGCCGCTGCGCTGGGGCCAGAATATACATGAATGTTACATGATTCATTCCATTCCTCACATTGGCCGCAGCGCAGCGGCCACTTCGCACATTGGCCGGCCAGAACCCGAAGTGGCCAAACTTCGGGTTCTGGCCGTAACATATATACTAAATAACATCTATGCTGTAAGTATAAAGCCTGATGTGTAGCCTCGTCACTAATAGAGATGGGCAATGAGATGGAAATAATTCTGCATTGATTCTGATTTATGCAAATGTATGCACTCTCTTTGCTCATGAAATCAAATAATTTGATTTGTTGTTAAAATTTGGTTTGGTGACTATGAATTAAATGGTACCTGAGAAGGATGAAAAGAAAAGTTTTATACATACCTGGGCCTTCCTCCAGCTCCCTTCAGGCTAATCAGTTCCTCGCTGTCCTTCTCCACCACCTGGATCTTCTGCTATGAGTCCTGGTAATTCAGCCAGTCAGCGCAGTCCGGCCGCATGCCACTTCCACAGCCAGGAGCGTTCTGCACCTGCGCAATAGTGCTGCGCAGGTGTAGTACGCTCCCGGCGGCGGAGTGTGTGCATGCGCACTACGCCAGACTGGCTCAAGTACCTGGACTCATAGCAGAAGATCCAGGTGGTGGAGGAGGACAGCGAGGGACTTATTAGCCTGAAGGGTGCTGGAGAAAGCCCCAGGTATGTATAAAACTTTAATTTCATCTGTCTCAGGTTTACTTTGTTACACAGTAGTACTATATTCTACATATGCACTCTCCACAGAGCTGCAGGGAATCCACTGAGAATGTTGTGCACATTGAACACAGAGCTGTTGTCTATCACCCATAAACCTGGATCAGAGTGTACATGAAGAATGTGTAATAGAGGAAGAATCTCCTTATTCCCCTGCAGAGTACCTGCACATCACTCTTATGGTGGCCATACATGGTACAATTTTTTCATACAATCTTACCATTTCTATGTAGTATAAGGGTAAATTAAGTGAATATACTGAAAGGATAATTTAGGCAGTTCCTCTTATATTACATAGAAATGGTAAGATTGTATGAAAAAATTGTACCATGTATGGCCACCATAACATGTACTCACACTTACATTGCCTAGGGCCTGATAGATGTTCTTTGTTCCGGCCTGTACCTTTTACAAGTACTCTTACCAAGGACTAGTTTTAGTCTATGACTAAAGGGAATAAATATGGCAGTCTCCATATCCTTCTCACTTCAGTTGTCTTTTAAAATTCCTAAGCGTTGGCAGTTAAGAGACGAATTTCACGTTACATACGTTCAATCAACAACATTGTAATATGCAAATTAGAGGAGTCGGAGTCGGTGGAATCCTAAACTGAGGAGTCAGAGGATTTTTGTACCAACTCCACAGCCCTGGTGGGATTCACGCGTTTATTAATTTGAAATACATGGATAGTAACAGCGCAAACAGCAGTGCAATGGATTTGTATCTTGTTACTCTCCTGAAAAGGTCAAAGACTGTAAGTGCAACTATGCAGCTGGCAGTAGCATTTCTTTTTTTTTCCAAAAGGGTGTTTATTTGAATCAATATAATAAAGTAGAAATACAGTTCACATACATCTTATGTATTTACAACATGAAGATACTGTCAGTGAAACACAATTTTTCCACATTGCTAATCATAAAGCATATCAACAAGCCTTATCACGAATACACTTATGAATTATATATCAACTTCTTAAAGGAATATGCAACTTGCATCAAAAACTATTATAGCAAATGTTTAAAACAAATCTAGAGAAGGCTACCTAGTAGTATATGCATTGTATGAGTATGACACCAACATAGAAGGTTGTGGGTAGTTTGTTTGGATAGGAAGGTTAATACTCCACAGATTCTATGAATAAGCGCAGGTTTGAGTCTGTTGTGCTCAGCACAATTGACAATGGCATTGACTCCCCAATGTACTCATTACTCCGGCCTTTTTAGGAGAACGCTTGTAGAGAAAGGTACTCTTCCGTGGTTTTGAAATCTACCCATTGTGCCCAGGTGATGGCAAACTTATGGATTCTATCAAGTTTGATTGCTCTGAGCTCCTCCATGTAGTAAATGAAGTCTACTTTCGCTAGCCATTCCTTCATGGATGGTATTTTATCCGATTTCCACCACCTGGGGACAAGGGTTTTAGCTGCATTGAGAAGGTGGATCAGGAGGGAGTTCTTATACGTCTTGATGGACATGTCATTATGATGAAGAAGTAAGGCCCACTTACTAAATGGAACCTGGAATGAGGAGATTTTCCCTGCCCATGTATGTATTAATTTCCAAAATCTCAATATTTTGGGACAGTCCCACCATATATGCTCGTATGTGGCCTGTAGGGAATCACATCGCCAACATTTTGTGGGATAATTTGGGATTATTTTGTTTAAAGCCACTGGCGTTTTGTGCCATCTGGTGAGAATCTTATAGTTGGCTTCTTGAATTGAGGAATTGATTGAGCATTTATGGGTGAGTATAAAAATGTTTTCCCAATCCACCTCTCCCGCCTCGTCTCCCTCCCCTTTTTCCCATTTGTCAGTGAATGGCAAGGGCGTTTCGTGATTTAAGTTTTCTAAGGCTTTATACATTAGAGACACTGTATGAGGCACTTCATTTCCTGCCTGACATATTTCTTCAAATCCCGACAGGGATCTACAGAACTGCTGTTTATTCGAGCTGTTGCTAATGTATGAGTGAATTTGACGTAAAGGCCAAGGGGGGATCTTGAAGTTCTGAAATGTGTCGGTAATCTTGCCTTTATCTATGAATTGACATATTTTATATTCACTATTGATTTCCTGCGTATTAAGAAATGGACCCGAAATACCTGGTCCAAAATCCAGGTTATGGGTAAGACTGGTCAGTGGACTTTTTACTGATGATAGTTTAAGCCTTTTGCAGGCCGTCTGAAAGGTTGTTATCATACTATTAATGAGTGAGAATTCACGTATGCAGTTTTTAGCTACAGGATTGGGAATCCATGGGATGCATCGTACGGAGTGACCTAAAATTTGTTCGTCTAGATCCACCCACAATTTTGCTCCTTTATGACATGACCAGTCAATGATCCTGGTAAGAATGCACGCCATATGATATCTCTCAAAATTTGGTAGTGCCACGCCCCCTTTTTGTTTAGGGAGGAATAATATATGTCTATTTACACGTGGTGCGGTTTTGTTCCAAATGAACACTCCCACCCTGCGTTGAATCTCTTTTAAGAATTGTTTGGGCAGAAGGATAGGTATAGCCTGTAGCATGTAAAGTAGGCGTGGAAGTATGTTCATTTTCACCACGGCTATCCGCCCGAACCATGACATGGTAAGTCCCTCCCATTTCTTAAGGTCTATGAAAATCTTATTCTGAATATCTAGGAAATTCTGCCTGAAGAGCAAGCCAGTATCTCTAGAGAGTTTGATGCCTAGGTATGTGATCGATCCCGTGTTCCACTTAAAGGGCATGGACTGTTTAAGTCTCAGAGCCTCTTCATTCGGAATTGTGATGTTAAGAATCTCGGATTTGGTGAGGTTCATTTTGAAGTTAGACAGTGTTTCATAAGTATTAAAAATCTGTAAAGCAGTTTTTAAGGAGGATTCAGGATTTGTCAGAAACAGAAGGACATCATCTGCATAAGCAGCAATTTTAAAGCATAAGTTACCTACTGTCACTCCCTGGATGGAGGTGTGCAGATTTATATGTCTAATGAAGGGCTCTAGGGTTAAAATAAATATCAGGGGCGATAAGGGGCATCCTTGGCGTGTGCCATTGTTAAGCGGGAAGGAGTTGGATAAACTCCCATTTACTTTTATTTGCGCCCTAGGAGTAGAGTATAATGACAAAATTTTTTGCTTCAAGTGGTCTCCTACCTCAATGAAATTTAACACTTCTTCCATAAAGTCCCAGGCTACTCTGTCGAAGGCCTTCTCCGCGTCAACTGAGAGGAGAAGGCCCTCGACCTTTCGCTTTATCATGAACTCTATCAGAGTGATTGCTTTAGTAGTGTTGTCCCTGGCTTCTCTTCCAGGGACAAACCCCACCTGATCCTTTCCTATTAACGTGGGTATAATTTGAATTAGACGATTTGCAATGACCTTACTGAACAGTTTTGTGTCTACGTTCAGCAAGGAGATCGGTCTATAATTGGAACAGCTCGTATCGTCTTTCCCTTTTTTAGGTATGATCGTGATATGGGCCGCCTGCATTTCTGTTGGAAGAGGTGTATCATTTGAGATTTCATTAAATAGTTCAGTCAGATGTGGTAGAAGCTCGTTCTTAAAGGCCTTATAATAAGCCCCCGAGAATCCGTCAGGTCCCGGACTTTTATTTGGTTTGAGGGATTTTATGGCTATTAGTATCTCATCCTCATGGAAAGAGTCTCCCCACTCTTCAACCATCTGAGGGTCAATTTTGGGCATCCCTGAGGTAGTCAGAAATTGGCGTATTTTCTGAAGTCTGTCCGCTACTGCTTCAGGTGAGTTGGTCTCAGGTTTTAGGGAGTAGAGGTCTGAGTAAAACTCCACAAATCTGTTTGCTATGTCAGTTGTTTTGTGTAATAGTGTCCCTGTTTTGTTGCGGATAGCCTTGATATCTCCACCTGTTTGTTTTTCTCTAAGGGCTCTGGCTAGATATTTTCCAGGTTTATTACCTGCTTCGTAAAATATACCTGTTCTTAAAGTGAATTCCGTCTGAAAGCGTCTATCCATTATTTTATTAATGCGAGTTCTGACGTCCTTTATTTTGGTTATATTAGTCTGTGTGGCATTGGTTTTGGAGAGTAATTCTAATTTACGCAGCTCCTCAAAGAGGGCTTCCATCTCTTTCCCCTTTTCCTTTCTGAGCCTGGCCTGCTCTCCAAGCAAGAATCCCCTTATCGTGCATTTGTGTGCTAGCCAAACCGACGTCCTACTGACGTCCGGTGTCTTGTTGGTAGCGAAGAATGCTGTCAGTTCTTTCTTAAGTTTTGAGAGGACTTCAGCGTCTGTTAACAAATGGGACGGGAATCTCCATATGAAGGTTCTGTCTTGTTTCTTGCCTAATTCAATTGTTAGTACTACTGGTGCATGATCAGATCTCGTGCGTGTATCAATCCGTGCACAAACAAACCTTGACAGATCTTGTTGTGATAAGAATATGTAATCGATCCTGGTCGATTTCTCATGCAAGGCAGACCAGAAGGTAAAATCACGTTCAGAGGGATGGCTAGATCTCCACGTGTCAACCAGCCTCAACAATGCCAAGTTCTGCTTGATCCTGTTCAGGATCTTATATCTCGTGGAAGATCTGCCATCTGAGGTGTCAAGAGATGGGTTCAGTGCTACATTGAAATCTCCTCCCAGTATAAGCATTCCCTGCGTGAATGGGAGCAGAACGTCGGTAACCTCAGTTATAAACGTGGCCTGGCCTTTATTTGGGGCGTAGATGTTACCAATAGTAACTGGGACACCATGAAGAAGACCCTTAACAAAAATGTACCTTCCCTCCTCATCCAACCTGCTGTCCTGCAGCACCCAAGAGACCTTTCTAGACATCACTATTGAAACGCCCTTAACTTTTCCATCAGAAGCTGTTGCGTTATACACTATAGGAAATTTGTTATCTCTTAGGCTGGGCGTTTTAGACCTTAGAAAATGGGTCTCTTGTAAAAGTAAAATTTCACAGCGGAGTCTATGTGCTTCAGTTAGTACCCATTTTCTTTTATACGGAGAGTTCAGTCCCTGCGTATTTAGCGATAGTATCGCTATTTTATTTTTGGCCATTTCTCACAAAGTAGTGCTATGAGTTTATGGGGGGTCGTATGCCGTGGTGAGGCCACTCAGCGCTTATGGATACGGCTCTTCTCGTGAGTCAGAGCTCTATCCTGTGGAGTTAAATGCTCACAAACCAGCCTACAGCGATTACTTAACTTCTGGCTGGTGTTTAAACAGAGTAGAGGAGATCTAACACCTCTACAAGTATTCTGTGAGGATGTGTCAGCGTCACACGGTTGTGACGTGGCTTGGGTTGGGGGGTGAAGAAAGAGACTTATCTACTCCTACGCATTATGTAGAAGTTGATATTCTATACTCTGATATGTAAATGTAGTTATTAGTTTTGCATATAGCACTATGGGGAGACAAGAGTCTTCTTATATAGCACATTAATGTAGCTTACTTTCTATTAAATAGCTGCCTTTAGGTGAAGCGGCTATGGATCAGTGGGTTCTGAGGGAGTTCTTTAGAGGCCGTATTCGCGCCCTGTGGGTCCTACTAGGGACAAAATATTTAGCCCTCATGAGAGGCTTCGGTTCTTCCGTGAGACTTATGAAATACCGGGCTTGCTTATCTAAGGCTACTGTATAGGGATTGTCATAAAGTTGACTTCAGTTTATTCCCTCCTTCTTTTCCGCAATATAGTGGACCTATTACGGGGTCTTATGAGCTATAGTTTAGCGTAAGCTTTGCGAAACCCCTCTCCTCTCACAATCTATTCTGTAGCAATAATGAATCATTATCACCTTATCATAGAGAGAGAGGAAACAAACTTATCAAGCATGGGCTGCATAGAATAACATATAGTGCATTGCAACATTTTGAGCAATTAAACCGCTGTGGGAAAGAAAAGGGGGGTTAAGGCATTGCAAGTACGAGTAAGTTAACTTTTCTCCAACAGAATAACAACCCTAGGTAAACTATTAAAACTGACAGTCCGTTGGCAGTGTCTGGATTCTGTGGAGTTCTTAACTTAATACGCTGTAATAAGAATGTCTAATATGGCTCGGAACGATATCCACTGAGGACAGGCCCCCTAAAATCAAGGCAAGCCCCAGAGAAGAAGATGAGTTCCTTTAGAGGGCTGTTGTGAACGTGTAGTTTTCTGTGTGTAGGCACTATACCAGTGACCAAGGGGCGGCTTCAGCTTCCCATTTGTCCAAAGCTAAACGCACAGAACAAGTGTCTTAACGTGCAGGGGGAAATTTGAAAAAACGTATACAAACCAGTTCCCTCCCTCCTACCATGACTGGGACCCCTGGGCTGGTAGAACTTGGGGAGTGTAAACTAAGGGCGTAAGAAGAGAGTCATAGCGGGGCAACATTAGTCTCTTTCAAAAACAGAAAAATAAAGGGAAAAAAGAGACCAAAAATACAAGAGAAGAAAGAAACACCCCATGTACTTAGCTGTCCTCTTGAGAAGAGTTTGCGGAAGAGTCATCCGATGTGCGAGGGCTCCTTTGTCTCTCTTGTCTGTATGATTTTCTTTCCTTGTCCCGGCCACCCTTTTGCTTGCTTGTATTTCCAAACCTACTGGGTTCCCCAGATCTCAGCCAAGGTGAAGAAGTGCCAAATTCCGACTTCCATTCTTTCAGGGCAGGAGCCTTGATTTGTAGTACGTCACAGAAAGATTCCAGTTCTTCTGGTGTTTGCAACGTATGCCACCTCTCTTGATACAGGGCACTAAGACCAAAAGGGAATCGCCATCTATAAACTATTCCTTTATCTCGTAGCAGCTTTAGAAGTGGCTTCAGGGTCCATCTCTGCCTGAGGGTGATAGGCGACAGGTCTTGGAATATGGTCACCTCGGCTTCATTAAAGAAGATCTTCTCTTGAGATCTTGCAGCCTTCACAATTTCTTCCTTCAGGGGAAACGATGCCAGGCAGCAGATAACATCTCTCGGAGGGTCTGACTCACTGCCTCTCTGTTTCAGTGCTCTGTGTAAACGCACAAATTCTATGGCAGAGTCTGCTTCCTTCTCGAGTAGGTTATTGAAGAGTGATTGTAGCGCCTCTGTGAGCTGCGCAGGCTGGACTGACTCAGGCAATCCCTTTACTCTAAGGTTGTTTCTTCTTCCGCGGTTATCTAGGTCTTCCATAATACGGAAGGCTTGCTGGAGCTGGAAGTCTTGTTTAGAGGACTGTTTTTTCAGCCGCTTGATATCACCTGCTTGGGCCTTAGTGGTGCTAGATATTGCTTCCACCTTCTCGGTTAGTGTGTGGATGTCACCCCTAACGGAATCTACTGCTGCCTGAAATGCTGACTTTAATTCCCCCGCAACTGTATTCAGGTCTCCAAGGGTTAGTACCTTAGCGGTTGGTTGCGATCCTCCGCTGCCTCCCCTCCCTGTATCACTTGCCGCCATTGCATCTTTGGGTGTGTTTTCAGGCTCGGGCGCCATCTTGCTTCTCGTGTTAGCTAGCAGTAGCATTTCTGAACATGCTGCCCACTTAGCGTTAAAGTCGCACATTAGAAAATGTTTTAACGTGGACTAACGCACAGCAATATTAAGTCTGTGCAACATTCACAGTGCACACGTTGCGTTGTGTGTAACGTGTAGCAATATTTAGAGAGTGCTGCATGCTGTGCGTTTAGCAATAAATCTGCTGCGTTGTGTGTGTTGCACATGCTCAGTAATGTGTTTTGTTTGTAATGTAATGCATGCGCTGTTTTCGTCCATCACTGTGCGACGAAAACAGCGCACCAAACACAGGGCTAAAGAATGTACTATAACGTCCAAGTTATAGTCTTTCAATGCGTTGCATTAGGGGCACGTTATGCGACCTTAACGTCGCATCAATTACAACATCCCACTGTGAAAGAAGACTTAGGCCTTGTTCACATTATAAATCGGCAAGCAAGTGCTGATCAATTTATAGAGCGCTTTTCAAATCACTTTTCCATGCACTTTGCGTTTAGAAAAGCGCTTTTGTAAGCACTTTTGCTGAGTGATTAAGATTTTCACTTCCTGACTTCAGTCAGGAAGTTATCTCTTTGACCCAGAAATGAATAAATACAATGGGCTTGATTCACAAAGCGGTGCTAACTGTTAGCACGCCTGTGAAAAGCCCCTCAGCACACCTAAAAGAGCTTTTCGCGTGCAAAACTTTACGCGAGTAAACCTTTATGCGCACAGTAAACCTTTATGCGCGCATAAAGGTTTACGCGCGTAAAGTTTTGCCTGCATAACTTTGCGCGCGATTTCTTAAAGCTTTGTGCATGCTAACTACTTTGCACCCTAGTTAGCACGCCCAAAGCCTTTAGGCGTGCTAACTAGGTTAGCACCGCTTTGTGAATAAAGCCCAATGTATTTATTCTTAAAAGCGCTGGGGAAATCGCTATACAAATCGCTTTTTCAAGCACTCTGCAATTTCCCTATACCTTCCATTCAGCAAAAATGCTCAGAAAATGTTACATGTAGCGCGTTTGCGATTTTAATAAAATCAAAATGCTCACATGTGAACACTCATAGGAAATTAAATGGCCTGGGGATGTGGGTGATCAAGGCAATGCTGCAGCCACAAGGATCTGGAGAGTCTGTACCTTCTTGCTCGAAATATGAAGGCTGTCATATTAATTTCCTTAGGGTCCGCCTCCACTACAGCGAATCTGCATGCGTTTTCTGCATGCAGATTCGCATAACCCATTAAAAATAATGGGACTGTCTCCACTTGTGCGGAATTCTGTGCGGTTTGTCATGCAGGAAAAATCTGCACGGCAGAACCATCAGAATTTGCACGCCGCACACCAGCACGCGAATCGTCGGTAATGTAACTAAATAGGAAAACCTATTAGGAAAGCATTAGTCTTGCGGTTTTCCCGGCGTTTCCGCTTGCGTTTTCGGAAAAAAAAACCCATGTCAATGATTGCCGGCATTGACATGGTTAAAATTGCGTTGTGAAAACCGCGAGCGATTCCACGTGAAAATCCGCATAGAAACGGCAACGAAACCGCAGTAGTGGAAACGTACCCTTACTGATGGCAGGGAGAACAAGCTTGCCATAGAAGACACATGAACAGCCCAAAATCTACACCGCTCAATTATGGCCTCTCAAAGATGTTACGATGCACCTCATCTCTGCGAGTACGTACATGCCGCTGGGTCGCAAAGCAGAGGTGCACCACGAGGATGAAGACAGAGGCTCACAGAATGAAGGATGACCAAGCTGGACGGAGAGGTGAGTCCGCTCTGCTGCGCATACTCTAACCCGGGGACCATTATTCACATTGGGAGAGGCCTATGGAAGTGCTGGCCATGGCCATATTTCTTGCCATACCAAGTTCACTGCAGAGGTGTATTCATAGAGGGGCTAAGCCTGTCCACACTGCTGACTGATGTCGCCTGTCGGAGATTAGCTTTTGATCCTTTGGGCTACATCACTGGGCCAACACTGAGAGATGCAAAGTCAGCTATGTAACTAACAACACACTCTGTTTCTTGGGGGGAGGGGGGGAGGGGCGGAGAGAGGGACATTGGAGCGGCGCATATGTGACATCATGCAGTGGGGAGTGCGAGGACAATGCAGTTGCTCGGGATACTTGATCTGCCGGGTGGATCACTTGCGAAGTGGCAGTTTGGGGGCAGCTGTATAGACGCAAGACTATCGGCTGAGGCGGCCATTATTGGCCACCTCAGAGGACTACTACGATTTTGGGTAGTTATCAACACAATTGTCGACTGGAAACAATTTGCATGCCTACACACGATGCAATTTCTTATCAGATCACCCGTCGATCAGATGGAAAATTGTACCATGCGTATGAGGCTTTAGTCACCTAATAACCACTGACAGTAGGTTGCACAACTAATCTCACATGCATTTCAAAGCAGTCTATGTAAACAAGGTTGTATAGAGATGGTAAATTAAATGCAAATAATGCAAGTAATCCTGGCTTCTATGCAAACTGTATACAATTTAAGTTCAGTTGTTTGCCTCATTTCCATGCTACTTAAAATTGTCATCTGAGACAGAATTGTTTGCATTTCAATGCTTACCTTTATGTGTAAAATACAGATAGTCCCCTACTTACAATCAACTGGAGTTACAATTTTTCATACATACAAACTAAGCTATCTTCATGTACAAATACAATATACTAAACTGTTAAGTACTTTAAAACAAATTAAAAGCACATTAGAACCCAAAAAAACATAGTCAAAGTCAAAGAGAATGTGTAAGGGAAAATAGTACCCCTCGGGAGGGGTAAGCCTCTGGATGCTAATGAGGCTTCCTCTGTCCTCCTGTGTAGCCCTGAACCAGCCCTGGGTCCCCCCCAAAAATTCACCGACAATGCGCGCATGCGCAGTAGCGCCTGCAGCACCTTGTGATCTTTACCTTTGGGATCCTGCGCAGGCACAGCACCATCATCTCCCTAGGGCTCTAGCAGAAAGAGCCAAGCCTGATCAGGTCCACTCTACCGTGCAGGCATGAGACACCTGCGCAGCAAAGTGGACCTGATCATGCTTGGCTATTTCCAACAGAGTGCGAGGGGGAAGATGGTACTGTGTCTGCGCTGGATCGCAAAGGTAAATATTGCCATCTGCGGGTGTCCAGGGGTCCCAGCACTGGGTCCGTGCTGCACTAGAGGACTTAGACCTCATTAGGATCCTTCCCCTTCCTGAGGTAAGCACTCCACATGGGCTCTTTTTTTCTACCAGGTTCTCTTTTAAGGGAAGGTTCAGGGACTGTCGAAAAAAAAATAAAAATCCAAATCCACTTACTTGTGGCTTCCTCCAGCCCGTGGCAGGCAGGAGGTGCCCTCAGTGCCGCTCCGCAGGCTCCCAGTTGTCTCCGGTGGCGCGCCCGACCTGGCCAGGCCGGCTGCCAGGTCGGGCTTCTTCTGCGCTCCAATCTGCGTGTCACTGGTGCGCACTGACGTCATTGGACGTCCTCCGGGCTGTACTGCGCAGGCGCAGTAGTTCTGAGCCTGCGCAGTACAGCCTGGAGGACGTCCGATGACGTCAGCGTGCACCAGTGACACGCAGATTGGAGCGCAGAAGAAGCCCGACCTGGCAGTCGGCCTGGCCAGGTTGGGCGCGCCACAGGAGACCACTGGGAGCCTGCGGAGCGGCGCCGAGGGCACCTCCTGCCTCCCACGGGCTGGAGGAAGCCCCAGGTAAGTGGATTTTTTTTCGATAGTCCCTGAACCTTCCCTTTAACACTATATGCCCAAATTCTAGAGCTGTCCGAAAGTAAATTATTCACGTTTCACTATGTATAACAAATGACTCAATTTACAAATAAACTCAACTTACAAACAAACTCCTGGAAAGTAACCTGTTTGTATGTAGGGGAAAGACTGTCAAGCCTATGCTGAAATTTAAATTAATCCCCTTACAAAATTCTTCATCAGTAGGAAAGAGGTGGCTTTGCACTAGAGCATACATGTCAAACTCCGGCCAGCATGCCAAATTTGGCCCTCAGAGCCATTAAATTCAGCCCTCAAGGGGTTTCCCCACTTTGCATTATGTTTGGCCCACTTTAGACCACCAGGGAACATGCCCGTTTCTAGGGACATACGGCCTGTGCCGCCGCCCTGAGCGCTATTGGGAGGGGGGAGCTGTACTGGAGGGGGGAGCCGCAGCCGCGAGGAAGGCAGCCCAACCTCTCCCTCCCTTCCTCTCCCCGGGCCGCCCTCCATGCTCCCCTCTCAGAGTGCAGAGTGAGCACGCAGGGAAGCGCTGTACACAACTACTCACCTCCCTGGTTCCAATCGCCGCTGATCCCTTCTGCATAGACGCTGATACACACGCTGCTTCCTGCTAAACAGGAAGCAGCGTGTGTATCAGCATCTATGCAGAGCAGGAGGAGACCGGCGGCGATTGAGCGGCGATTGGAACCTGGGAGGTGAGTAGTTGTGTACAGCGCTTCCCTGCACTCTGCACTCTGAGGGGGAGCATGGAGGGCGGCCCAGGGAGAGGAAGGGAGGGAGAGGTGCGGCTCCCCCCTCCATTATGGGGGGGGGGGGCAGCTACCTAACCTATGCAGGGGGGCAGATACCTAACCTATCCTGGGGGGTCAACTACCTAATCTAACCTATACTGGGGGGCACCTACCTAACCTATCCTGGGGGGCAGCTACCTAATCTAACTTATACTGGGGGGCACCTACCTAATCTAACTTATACTGGGGGGCACCTACCTAATCTAACGTATACTGGGGGGCACCTACTTAATCTAACCTGTACTGGCGGCAGCTACCTATCTAACCTATACTGGGGGGCAGCTACCTATCTAACATATACTGGGGGGCACCTACCTAATCTAACATATACTGGGGGGCAGCTACCTATCTAAACTATACTGGGGGGCACCTACCTAATCTAACCTATACTGGGGGCAGCTACCTAATCTAACCTATACTGGGGAGGGCAGCTACCTAATCGAACCTATACTGGGGGGGCACCTACCTATCTAACTTATACTGGGGGGGCAGCTACCTATCTAACCTCTATTGGGGCACTTACTTATCTAACCTCTATTGGGGGCACCTACCTACCTACCTAGCTAGCCTATACAGGTGGCAACTATACTGGCTACCTATATTGGATGCACCTACCTAACTAACCTATACTGGGGGCACCTACCTATCTGACCTATGCTGGGGGCAACTATTCTGGCTACCTATATTAGAGGCACCCACCTAGCTAACCTGTACTGGGGGCACCTACCTATCTAACTTATACCAGGGGTGCCTGCCTATCTAACCTATACTGGGGGCAACTATACTGGCTAGTTACCTATGCTGGAGGCACCTACCTGGCTAACCTATACCAGGGGCAACTATACTGGCTCACCTATGCCTGGCTACCTATACTGGGGGAACCTATAGCTGGCTACCTATACTGGGGTACCTATTCTTGGCTACCTATACTGGGGGGACCTATACTGAGTGCAACTAGACCTGGCTAACCTATACTGCGGGCACCCATACCTTGCTCTGGGGGGGGGGGGGGGGGGGCACCATTTTTACACCCTCGCCATGGGTGCATTTTAGCCTAGAAACTGCACTGCCAGGGAAGCTATTGGATGTGAATCCCTAGATCACCAGGGAAGCCATATGGGGAGGTAGGGGGAAAGCACTAGACACTAGGGAACTGTATAGTGGAAGGTGGGGGCCACTAGATGCGTGGGGACTGTATAGGGAATGGTGGGGGTCTCTCTCTAGACACAGGGGAACTGCTGTATAGGGGAGGACCACTAGACACAAGCATGGCCGGATTTCAGGCAAGGCCACATAGGCCATGGCCTACGGCACCAGGAAAGCAAGGGGCGGGTAGTGGGCAGCAGTAGCACTTAGTCTGCTACACATAGTTTGCAGATAGAAGTTTGCAACCAACAGCCAGATCTGGCACTCGGAGGATGAAGGGCAGTGAACGGGCACTTGCAGTGATCACTGAGCTGCCTTTCACTCACCGAATGTGCCATTCGCCAAGGAGATTACAATCTAATTCCAGCCATCATGTCACTAACTGTCCTCAGATGAGTTTATAATCTAATCCCAGCCATCTCTTCACTAACTGTCCTCGGCGGAGCCCACAATCTAATCCCTGCCGAGTTGGGGGGGAGTTTAGGATGCTGTTGGAGTGGGGGCAGCTGGTGATAGTGGCCTTGGGCGGTAAAAACTACAAATCCGGCCCTGGACAAGTGAACTTTATAATGGAGAAAGGTGGCCAGTAGTCATTGAGGTTGGCCCTCGACTAGGTCCCAGTGTACAATTTCGGCCCACTTGATGTTTGACACCCCTGCACTAGAGCATAGCAACTGCGCTGGTTACACTTTTCATATCTGGACTGGAACCAGTGGCGTAGCTAAGGTGCTGTGGGCCCTGATGCAAGTTTTACAGTGGGGCCCCCCAAGCACTCTATACATAATTGCCACTGCGCACCAAAACCTGCCAATGGCAACTACAGTGTCAGAGGTGCAAGAAGGGGATGGGGAGCAGTGTGTTGTTGATTACCAACATTCAAATCATCTATAGAAGTGATAATTATGAGCACAGGACCAATAGAGAGCTAATACTGTAGTTGAGGGAGGGCCCTTCGGGGCCCCTCTGGCCCAAGGGCCCCGATGCGGTCGCTACCGCTGCACCCCCGCCCTATTGCTACGCCCCTGACTGGAACATGGTATAAAACTTAGTTTTCAGTTTTTACAACAATTCTTATAAAGCAACCCTAGGTTGTTTGTTTCTTTTAACAACACACACTGGAAACAGCATGTAGCGAACTCTGATTAAACAGTATTTCCATAAACATAATAAACGTGCACAATATCTTTTTCTATACACATACTGCATATACACACAATAGGCGGGCGCGAGGCCGCTTAATTCAACAAGTAAAGTAACTGCCAATCACCGAACCACGCCCTTGCCTTTCCTTGGAAACGCAATCCCCTTGACGTCTGCTAGGCGGCATAAAGGAAAAGAAAAACCGGCCCCGTCCTCCATTGTCATTGGCTGCCAAATTTCCAAGGCGACGAGTTTGCATGCAAAGCCCGCCTCCTACTTTTGATTGGTAGAACCAGCCCTTGTCGTCGTTAGTGGTGGTTCCGTTGCCCAATCAGCCATCGAATGCCTTTTCGGCTGTGATGACGTCTATCCCTTGCTGAGCTGCGCAGTAAGAAGGTTAAGTGACCGCCATTTTATGACATGCTAGAGGCGCAGGAGGAGTTGTCGTCTGTGTGCTGAAATTTCCCGATTGATTTCCCCCCCCAAATCCTTAGCTGCATCACTGTAATTGTCGATCAGATCGGTTTTACTGCCGTATCGTTTATTAATTTGAAGATAACAGGTGAGTGGACGGCGCCGGCGGAGTCTGAAAATGGCCTCCTATGCAGAGGCCGCAGTGAGGCCTGGGCGGCTGCAGCACGCGTACATTGCTAGATCTCTGTGTGGTTGCGTCATTGCATGGCGTATGGTCGCTATGGCGCCTGTACCGTGTGTAGGCGGATGTTTCCTGCTCACAGATGAGCCCGTGTAGTATGTTCGGGCCGGTGTGTGGCGCGCAGGCGTGCTCGTGGTTCACGGAGCTACCCTACATTCCTTGTCTTGGCCTTCAACAGCCAAATGGTCCCAACAGTAGTGCTTATATGTCGTTACTATTGATGCTCTGCTTCTGCTACTAAAGGCTAACTGCCGGGCACGCATGTGGTCATTGAGGGCGCTTTCGAGTTCTTATTTGCATCCATAGACACACAGAAAAATTGCCAATGGTCGCTCATTTGTGATGTTTTCGATCAAATGCACATGTGTATTGAATAAGAGAGCTGGGAAGTTTGAATCTGAACATTTTTATTTTGCAACACTGAAATAATGTTCAATTTTTTTTAGTAACAGTCCTACAAGTGGGATGGACAGTATCAGGCTAGCCACACATTGCTATTTTGTCGGGTATGCTAAAATGTTGGAACACCTGTTGTATTTTTATTTGAATTTATATGGCACCGATATCCACTGTAGCACTTTACAGCATATATATTTGTTTTGTGACCAATTGTCCCTGAGAGGGAATTCACAATCTAATGCCTACCATAGTTTATGGTGAATTTTATGAGGGGATGCCAATTAACTTATCCGTATCCGGGAGGAAACTAATCTACTTTAGGGGATGCAATGAGAATCCTTATAGCCAAAATGCTGCTTGCAGCAAACTCACTACATCAGGTTGTGACCACTATTTGTAAGGAATAGGGGATCCAGGGGGAAACGCTAACCATAAAATTGCACATCTGACCTGCATCCTTTGGCTGCTGGGCTTTGGGTTATGTGCTCGCTTTGGCTACCACCTCCACTTGGGCATCTTTGCTAAACCTTTTCGGTTGGTGGCATGGATTGTGATTTCTGCTTGGTTTCCCTATTTCTTGCAAATGGAAGCTCTACTCAAGAACTGTATCTGTGAAAATTGATAATTTAAACTATGGGAAATCTGGAAAGATTAGAATAGTTTGTTTAAAACAAAGTCATTTTAGATTTAATTTGCTAGTTTAAGATTACATGTTAATTTATCCATGTAGTCAGTATCAACATGATTGGTTATTCAGTATTCTGAGCCCTCTGGAGCGTTTGCCTTACTATTGTCCTGGAGGCATGCAGCCTTTGCGTTAAAGACCAGTCCCTTACCTAAGGCAATTTTAGTGGGGGCTGGTATGCTAGGTTACTGTTGGTTTCCTGTTGCCTTAAACCCAACATGTAAGTAGGAAATACTTTGTAAGTGGCATTAGGTGTCTTTATAGAGCAGTTCGATTTCAGTTTTAGAAGCAAGTCTAAAGTGAGAAAAGGAACTTTGTTTGGTACTTAGTAGAGCGAAGGCTCTGGATTAGCCCAGATGCCTCCTTTTCCAGATCTGTCCTCCAGTGTAGCTATTATTTTTTGGGGGGTGATGGGGAAACTACAGCATACACTTGTAGACGGGTGTATGATATGGCTGGTCCTGCTTCTGCAAAAGTCCAGGCCGTTTTTAATTACTATTCCCCCTCCGGGCCTCCATGTATAGTGGGGAATGATATATAATTCGGCTTCCAGCGGTTGCTGGGGGCCGAATTATTGTTTTAAAAGCAACTTCGGCTCCGTCTTCTGAAGGCGGCGACGTTACTCACTGAGCGCGCTCTAGCTGTGATTCTTATTACAGTCTATGTTGGCGCACCGGCTGCGCCCAAATCTACCTGCGCTGAAAAGCACTGCTCTGGAACTGCAGACTTCCCTGAGGTGTTTAGTGTAAAAATGCTTTCCTGATGGGCATGGGCAAGTCCTGCCTGCACATGCCCAGAAGGGAATACGCTCCTCCTCAGAACTACTCATGTCCCCCCTTGGGTCATATAGACTAAAGGTCAGAATTAGAAGCATGTGCCG
Organism: Hyperolius riggenbachi; assembly: GCF_040937935.1. Taxonomy (NCBI): domain Eukaryota; kingdom Metazoa; phylum Chordata; class Amphibia; order Anura; family Hyperoliidae; genus Hyperolius; species Hyperolius riggenbachi. Next base: position 473,648,191 of record NC_090646.1, on the reverse strand, counting down.
GAAGCCATCGCTCTACACCCTCTACTAAACATAAGGACTGGTTCAGATTGGGGCGGTAAATGCGGTGGTTTCGGCAGCCGATTAAAGCATTGTTTTGACGGATCAACCAATGTTTCATTTAAATGAATGGTAGTGGAATCAACCAGTGTTCCAGTCAAATTAATGGAAGTGTTCATGTCTGTTCACAGAAATGCCCTGGTAGATCCTAATGTCCAGCGTCAGCTATGTTCGATATTTCCATGTCCCCCTAGGGGCTCAAAATGTAATGCCACCATGAAAAACTGGGAACCGCTGCCAAACTCATTATCTACTTGGTAGCAGAAAAGCCTTTAGCATCGGCTGAATGTGCCGCTGCTAACCATCCTGCAGAAACCAGTCTAAACCATCCCTAAGTAGTTAAGGACCAGCAATCTAATTTATAAGTAAAATCACAGTTCTGGTTTACTTTTACAGTATGTCTGTAGCCTCTTGTACCAGCTTTTACACTTACCTGGGGCTACCTCCAGCCTCATGCCAGCTGTGGTCTCCATCACTGTCCTCCCGGGCTGCTCCGTTCCTCCGCCTCGGCCGGTACATTCCCCATTCATGCTCCTTTGTACATGAATGGCACGTTTGTGCACGCACCCCGATCACACTTCTGTGGCTGGGAGCGTTACTAGAGCGCAATAGGGGCAGGGAGGTCTCACGCCGTCCATCTGGCTCTTCTTCCTGAAACGTCGCGGCTGGCGTGACAGTACTGCGCATGCCCAACACTCGGGCCCAGTGCCGCCGGGGATCTATTTTTGGCCAGGCTCTGTGAGAAGAACCAGATGGACGTCGTGGGACCTCCCGACCTCCAAGTTGAGTACCGATTTCGGTTTTATTTTGAGCTTGGCGTCCCTTTAAGTGCTCTGCCTGCCCAAAAGTTCATCCTTCATCCCTCTATCCACCATAGACTAGCAAAATTGGGACCTAAGGGATCGAGTTTTGACTTCTATGAGCAACAGTAATTATGTGGGTGTATGCACCATAAGTTTGCAGTGAGTCTGTCAAGTACAGTCTGCAGTCTTTCTTGGTTTTATAGAATAAGTGGACAAGCAACAAAACTGATTTGGAATGCAAATTTAATTTTAGCATGTGCTGAATTATACTTTGACTTTATTGTAAGTGCTGGATCTGAGAATTTTAGATTTCTTGAGAACTCAAATGGGCACAGCGCCTTTTTTATATTAATATTTATTTCAGGATAAGCCTGCCTTGTGAAGCCTCAATGGTTAAAGGACTTACGAGGCCAACTGCGTAAAAAAAGTTAATTACTTGCCTCTCCGTTTCAGGCACGGAGGACGCCGTCCGCGCCCTCCGTGCCGCTCCGCCGGGTCCCCCCGCTACGTAGCGTGGATCGGAGGGGTTGGCCCTAGAGCTGCGCAGCCGCATTCGCGGCCAGGCGGACTGCGCAGCCGCGGCCATCTTTGGAGGGGAAGGAGAGCCCGGGCCGTGGGGTCGGGAGCCGGCCCGGGGGGATAATGAGCAGGGGGACCTGGCGGAGCGGCGCGGACGGCGTCCTCCGTGCCTGAAACGGAGAGGCAAGTAATTAACTTTTTTTTACACAGTTGGCCTCGTAAGTCCTTTAACCCTCTGGGCGATACAATAAGCTCGCCCAGGAGGGGGCGCAGCACTTTTTTTTTAGTTTTTAAATCATACATGATAGCCGCTGCCCAGCGGCATCCCCCCACCCACTCCAATCGCCTTCGGCGATCAGAGTAAGCAGGAAATCCCGTTCAGAACGGGATTTCCTGCTGGGCTTCCCCGGTCGCCATGGCGACCGGGCGGGATGACGTCACCGACGTCATGGGCGTCGTGACGTCAGAGGGAGTCCCGATCCACCCCTCAGCCCTGCCTGGCACTGATTGGCCAGGCTGCGCAAGGGGGAGGTGGGGCTGCACGGCAGCGATCGGAAGTTACACGCAGCTAGCAAAGTGCTAGCTGCGTGTAACAAAAATAAATTATGCAAATCGGCCCACCAGGGCCTGAGAACTCCTCCTGCGCGACATACCCCGAGCTCAGCTCGGGATTATCGCTCAGGAGGTTAAAGAACAAGTGACACCCATGCTAACCTAGAAATAAAAAACACAAGTAGATAAATACTAGTTCTACTTACATAACAGATGTATTGCACTGTCCACATTATGATTCCTGTGAATTTTAAAGGAAAAGTAGAGAATCCTATTCTAGGCAGTTTCCATTTTTGTTACCTTTGACCTGACATCATTTCCTCCTTCACTCTTTTCCTCATCTTGTTAACTGTGTATGCCTTACCTGCCCTCCTCCCAGAGTCTTCAGGCACTCCCACTGAGGTCTATACTAGGAAGTACACTGTCTTATGGCATTAGGAGGGGGAAATAAAGGGAAGAGTAGGAATATATTATAGATAAAGATCCCCCAGCATGTAACTTTTTGGCAATGGCTATTAAAGGTCCAGTGCTCCTAAGGTTTGTTATTAACCAAACATGTTGAGCAGTTGAATAGGAAAATTGGTGTGTGTGTGTGTGTGTGGTCTGCCTGCTTTATACTACATGGACCAGTATAAGGGCGGTTTTCCACTTGTGCACGCCGATTACGCATCCAAATCCCTGTAGCTGTTAAATGCATGGCTATGGGGATTCAGACGAGTTGTCCAGAATTTGGAAGAAGCTGACTTATTTCAATAGGCCAGAGATTCTGGATCCGTATTCGTGTGCATGTAATCGGGTACAATTACAACAGATTTTTGCTGAAATCTGGGGGGTGGTATGTTTTGCATAGATCCAATAGTGTGTGCCTGTTCTTAAATATAGTTTCCCGCTCTGGAATCCTTTACAATGGGGGAGCAGGCATGTATCATAGGCAGTCCTCATGCTTACTGCCCCCCCCCCCCCCCCCCCACCCTGTTCTCCTCTGTCCCACTCCTTAGTGCCCTAATACCTCAGTGGCAGCTCAGTCCAGGTCACTGGAGTCGGGCCAAGAGCACTTTGGGTGTGTGCACAACTGCACAATGATGTTATAATGCTGTTGTGTGCACACGCAGAGCACCCCTGGCTGTGCGCACCTGTGCACTACCACCCAACTGGTGCGGTGGGCATGAGGACTTCATGATACTTGCCTGCTCTACCCGTTTTTAATATCCATTCCAGCTCTGGTATCTCTTAAATCTTTTTTCCCAAAGCAGATTACCTGCTTATTTGCCTCCTGAGCTCATATTGTGATGTTTTGACTTTGAGGTATAGGAGTAAGCTTGTACTGTTAAGGTGATTTGAATTTTGTATGTTTGTATGTATGAGTGGTAGAAATGCTACATGTTTACTAGTGGTTTGTTTCTCCTACCCCAATATCCCTTAATCCAGTTTCCCTAATTCTGAAACTATTCTCCCCTTCTCCTTTCCACAGGACAGAGATCTGAGCAGTTCTCCAAATTCCCCCCATCCTCCCCTGACCTGTTCTGGCTGAATTTTGATAATGTCCACTCTTTGCCCTTTGGTGCTGTGGTAGTTTCTTAGGTGCACATCTGGCAGTCTAGTTGCTTCTACAAGTTGAACCAAGATTGAGCGCATTTTACTCCGAGGGTTTGCTGGGATCCAGCAGCCTAACCACCTGGCTTAAATCTCCTGTCAAGTCAATTTTAATTTTTATTGAAACTGAAGAACTAAAATGTTGCACTTTTTAAGTGCTCAAAACAGCCTTTCACCTCCTCCCCACCCCCCACCCTCCCTTTCCCATTCCTCCAATGCTGAATTTTTGGGGTGTGTAACCTGATTGATGATAAATGACAACTTTGCTAACATGATTTTTTTTTAAGAATAGCTAGTATTTTTAAATGGACTTTTTAAAGAACTACTCATTTTTTCTAATTTGGATTATTTTCATGATTTTTCCCCTTTTTTTTCACAGCGAAGAATTTTTTTTGAAACGTCAACTACAGTAAGTCTCGCTTTCATGTTTTTTTAAAAAAAAAAATGTTTTTTTTTTATTTTTGTTTTTTTTTATTTTTCCAGAATTTTCCTGCCTTACTGGTCTCCTTTTTAACAATGCTGTATTTCTGATTTTTATTTTTATTTTTTGTTTTTATATATTTGTCTAAATATTGGTACTGATGCTGATTTTTCTCACTGCTTTTATTTTTCATTTTTTCCTGGTGGGGGTTAGATTGGGAAGGAGAGACTTTCTATCCTTTTTAACATGCATAATCCATTTTTGTACTAAGGTTTGAAGTTTTTTCTCCCCAATTACTATATGCAGATGTCAGTATTTTTCTTGCTTTGTTTTAAAGCTAGATTCAATCTAAGTGTTAGTTTTGATATTGTTAGTAATACTGTTGAAAGACTTTTCAATGTTCTCCTATTGTGCATTACCACCTGTGGGCAGTGGAATTTTTGCAAGTTAATGCCCCTTCATGTAGGCCCTTTCCCCTTCCCCATTCCACTTCCCTTTCCTGTGCCCCACCGTTGATCACCTGCATCAAGGAAGGGAGCAAGACTTCTGGCAATCCGTTCTTCTGACGCATGGTAAGGCTTGGTTAATAAGGTAAAGATTTAGTTTTCGGCTCCTAACACACATCATATGGATGTATTAATGTTTGTGTACAAAGCAGGACAGGTTCCTTCCCCCATAATAACCCAGTAGCGGTTCCAGTAGCAATTGTATGAAACTAGTTAAACTGAAGAAACCCCATCTTGACATGGTTTGCTTAGAGGCAATGATGTGGTGCATACATGGGAAAAGGGCGCAGGGATTTGCCGCTTGTATAATCCCGCTAAAATTAGTGACCATTTTTTTAATTGTGAAATCTGATAGTAAAATATCGGCAATATTTACTGATATTTTACTATAGCTAAACCTAACCCTTCTCTCACACAGAACCCTCCCTCTACTAATGTCTAACCCTAAGACACTCCAGGTGGCCCCTCCTCCTGCACCTAAGACCCCCCCTCTCCCTGTAGTACCTAACCTTAAAACCCTCCCTGGTGGCACTCAATAGAATCCCAGGCATCAGGGCTTGTGGAAATTCAAAGCCCCAGCATCCAGGATTCTATCGGGTGCAAATATATGCTGGACCGAAATCGGTAGCTGATATTTACCTATTTTTATCATTACCACTAATATTACCTTATTTGCGGCATATTGTGGCCATTACAAAATCCACAATTTGCTGCAACGGTGGTGAATTTCAACGGCCGCCGACGTGCAGTTAAATTTAATTTCTTTGCCACTGATCGCTGCTTTAATAGGTGCCTATGGCAGCGCCGGTTTTTGTCTGAAAGGGCTCCTGCGCCCTTTTTTCTTGTTTCGGTGGTGGTGAAGTAGTAGTTGTGAGTTTGGAGGGTTCTTAAACCCTCTTTCTAATCCGCTATATAACTAGGCTGTACACATGCCCAAGAGATAACGAGAGAGATTTATTTACAACTCTCCAAATGGGTGTGGTCTGCCTTACAAAAACTTCACTTCAAAAATGCATCAGGGGGTACACAAGTACCTAATCATTCCATAACCAACCATGCCATAAGTATTCAAGAAAAACAAAATGCAATGGCAATAACCTGTAAATTGTGATATATTTATGGATCATGGAGTTCTTCCCTCACACAGATCTTAGCTTGTTTTGGTCATAGTTGAGTTTAAAGGGGGGGTGTGGTCACTGAGCCTGCTATAGCCTATGGACCAATTCACACTGTTGCATGCAATATATTGCCAAAATACACTGGTACGCAGCACAAAATGCCATCCATTAGACAATGCTGTCTATGCAGATGACCCGTCCCTGCTTATTGCACACTGATACGCTCTGCTGCAATCAGCTCAGTAATGCTACACTGTGCATAGGCCCTTCCTGTATTTTTCTTTTTTTCCCTACCCACTTTCTTCTGGACTTCATGTCTGCTTTGAATGCAACCTTTCATGAGAGAGATGAGGATGTTGACCTTCTTCCAAACAGTACTAGTTGCCCGATTGTAATGCTGTTCTTCTTGCTGTAATACTATGTGAAGTATTTGTGTGAAACAAATCTAAAGATCAGCATAGTTAACAACAAACTATACTGTGTGCTTGTGCACCATTTGAGATTGATGCATGGTCAGATCCAGTGAGCTGTGTAACTCCACTATTGCTGAGAAAAAGGCAGTCCTTTAGTTCAGCTCTGTTTGTGGCACAGTTTTACAGCAGTCATTATTTCCATTAGCATTTATCAGTGTAACATCACGCTACCTTAATTTTACTATGGGGGTACCATAAAATGTACCTGTCTGGAGAAAACACTGGGGTTGGTTCACTAAGAGAAATTCAGCGTACCTTAAAGGGACTCCGAGCTCAAAAAAAAAAAGAAAGTTGTACTCACCATGGGCTTTCTCCAGCCCAGTGCTGGTCGGGAGGTCCCACGCCGGCGTCCTGGCTCCTCTCCTTCTCCCCGCTCCGGAATGGCTGGCAGGCCGCAGCCCGGGCGACACTCTCCCGAGTGTCGGGCTTCTTCTTCCGCATATGACGCGGATTACGTCACACACCGGCCGCCTCGCGTCATCATGGCGGCCGGCGTGAAAGTACTGCGCATGCGCGAACAAAGCGCGCATGCGCAGTACTTTCACGCCGGCCGCCATGATGACGCGAGGCGGCCGGCGTGTGACGTAATCCGCGTCATATGCGGAAGAAGAAGCCCGACACTCGGGAGAGTGTCGCCCGGGCTGCGGCCTGCCAGCCATTCCGGAGCGGGGAGAAGGAGAGGAGCCAGGACGCCGGCGTGGGACCTCCCGACCAGCACTGGGCTGGAGAAAGCCCATGGTGAGTACAACTTTCTTTTTTTTTTTGAGCTCGGAGTCCCTTTAATTGCATGCTACACACGCTATTGGTTGCGTAGCGCGCGTAATCAACCCCACTGTCAGATGCGCGAGCAGATACAAGCGCTAGTAACTTAACGCCGCTCCACTCCTCCTGCCCTGAGCCCCTTCGGTTCCACTCACGTTAAAGGACGTGATTCCTGCACTCTGATTGTCCCAATAGGCTACTTGTCAAGTGACAGGCAGCCTATCTATTGGGCCGTGGAGTGGTGTTAAGTTACTTGTGCTTGCTATGCTGCAATACAGCAGCATAGCGTGCGCTACTGACAGTGGGGTTGAGGCATGCTACGCAGCCAATAGCGCGCATAGCGTGCAATTAAGGCACGCTGATGAAATAGCGTAAGTAACATGTGGTTACCCCCGCTATTTCTCTTTGTATATCAACCTCAATGTATTTTCCCCTTTCCCTTTAAGCAATCCTTTACTTGAAACCCAGCATCTGAAAACTGAAAGGGCAAATTCTCAATGAATTGTGTGCATTTGAAGTATTAGCTTTGGTATTTAACTTTACAATTCAAAAATATTTTGTATAGCTTTGCGCCTTTTATATACATTAATCTTGGCAGATTGAGAACCTAAAATTGCTCACTGCCTACTTCCTGCGCAGGGTTGCCTCCTTACATAAAGCACACATGGTTTATACTGTTATGTAGGTCATGGCAGTGCTGGGCCGAAATTACGCATGAGCGTAATTACGCATCGTAATTCAATGTAAATTTACGCGTAAGCGTTACGCGTAACTTACGGTCTTACGCGTAATTATTTACGCGTAAGACCGTAAGTGGTATCGTAATTACACTGTCTACCGTAATTGCTAGGCATGCGTAATTTTACGAACATTTACGCGTAATTACTAACGTAAAATCTCCCATTTTCTAAGAGTAGCCAATCAGTCAACATCCTAAGCAACCAAAAGTATCTTCTCCCGCCCTTCAGTATAAGCGTACGTTTTGACGCATACGAATATGTACGCAATAACTGTCACATTGACGGCTATTGCGTACATATCGTCCGCATGCGTCCAAAAATACGCATTAATGGTCATTACGGCACTACGCGTAACATCGTAGTGTAAGCGCCTTAATTACGGTATCCTTACGCGTAATTGCGTAAGTTTACGCGTAATTAGTGATTTACCGTAGATAATTTCCTACGCCGTAACCGTAATTGCGTAATGCGTAATAGCGTAAAATTACGCGTAATGATCCGTAAGCGTAGATTTTTCCATTACGAGCAGCACTGGGTCATGGTAGTCTGGCATCTATTTTATTCAAAAAGAGGAAGCAACCTGTAGCTTGGCACTATGCTATGAAACTTGAGTCTGTCCTCCACTTTGCTTCTATACAGTACACTTTGTGGTTACTTAGCAACCTAATTGCTATTAGAACTTGCTTTGTTCAATTGGGTTTAGTTGCGCTTTAAAGTATACTTAATAGTAACCTCTACATCTTGGTGTAACAGACATAGTAACCAGAGTGTTTTCACTCTTACTACTTTTCCCTACCTGATTTTGTTTTTTCAGTCTGTTATTTTACCTGCATGGAATTGCCATGTTGCCGATGGCAGTGCACAGCCTGCGCTATAACCTCATTCAACTGGAACAAGTGACTTGCAAGTTATAGGCATTTTCCTATTGCTTATTTTTGTGCCAGGTAGGCTTAAGGCTCCGGGTAAACTGGAAGTGGTCATAAAAAAGCCAGTAATTCACTTCTGTTCATTTCATGTTAACATTTTCAAATTTTTGCTGGAATAGAACATTTATCTGCAGAAGTGCCTCTATAGGAAGCATTCAAGTATTACTTTAATGCTTCATATCGATCCTGAGCCCATTCCTGTAATTGCAGGAAATTTATACACTTGGTGCCATTGCAAGGACTTTAAAAAGACAGCAATCACTACTAATGTGGCTGTTATGTTCTATTGCTTGTGATAAAACTAGGCCTTTGTAGCAGCACTCAGGGGCAAACCTAGTTTTTTTTCCAAGGTGGAGGGGGATTTCTGAAAGGTCTCCCTCAGTCCTCTCTAATATGATGGGACATAATGCTGGGTATACACCAGGGGTGCCCACACTTTTTCGGCTCGCAAGCTACTTTTAAATTTGCCGAGGCCAGGAGATCTACCAACGACCCAAATGCTAAGAACGCACCCCCCTCTGGCGTAGGTTAGCCAGGTGTATGTGCCTGCAGCATAGGTTACGTGCCCTCAGTATAGGTTAGCCTGGTATATGGGCCCTCAGTATAGGTTAGCCTGGTATATGGGCCCTCAGTATAGGTTAGCCAGGTATATGGGCCCCCAGTGTAGGTTAGCCAGGCATATGGGCCCCCAGTGTAGGTTAGCCAGGCATATGGGCCCCCAGTGTAGGTTAGCCAGGCATATGGGCCCCCAGTGTAGGTTAGCCAGGCATATGGGCCCCCAGTGTAGGTTAGCCAGGCATAGGGGCCCCCAGTGTAGGTTAGCCAGGCATAGGGGCCCCCAGTGTAGGTTAGCCAGGCATAGGGGCCCCCAGTGTAGGTTAGCCAGGCATAGGGGCCCCCAGTGTAGGTTAGCCAGGCATAGGGGCCCCCAGTGTAGGTTAGCCAGGCATAGGGGCCCCCAGTGTAGGTTAGCCAGGCATAGGGGCCCCCAGTGTAGGTTAGCCAGGCATAGGGGCCCCCAGTGTAGGTTAGCCAGGCATAGGGGCCCCCAGTGTAGGTTAGCCAGGCATAGGGGCCCCCAGTGTAGGTTAGCCAGGCATAGGGGCCCCCAGTGTAGGTTAGCCAGGTATAGTTACCTGCAGCGTAGGTTAGCCAGGCATAGGGGCCCCCAGTGTAGGTTAGCCAGGCATAGGGGCCCCCAGTGTAGGTTAGCCAGGCATAGGGGCCCCCAGTGTAGGTTAGCCAGGTATAGTTACCTGCAGCGTAGGTTAGCCAGGGTCCTCTGGACTCTTGGAACTTCCGGCAGGCAGGCCCCTCACCAATAAGAATGGCGAGGAGAGAGGCGGCGCAGCCGCTACGTCATGGCTGGGGGCGGCGCCGGGCATGTTACAAGCACGCACGTTGCAGGCTGCCCGGCGCCACCCCCAGCCATGACGTAGCGGCCGCGCCGCCTCTCTGCTCGCCGTGTCTTCTGACTCTTCTCCACCTGCATTCTTAATGGCCGGCAGCTAAACATGCTGCTGGCCGCAAAATTTAAAGAGACTCGGAAGGCGGTCGCGATCTACCGGTAGATCGCGATCGACGTATTGGGCAGCCCTGGTATACACAATGCCATTTCCTTTCTGACTGGATCTGACAATTATTTCTGACATGTCCGATCTGCTCCCGATTGACAACAGGATTGATCGGTAGCAGTTTGGATACAAATAATGAGGAGAGTCGACATCTGTAATGAAGGGGAAAGTGAAGCATTCTATAAGGTCCCAACTTCCTTCTTTTCTAGCCTATAGCAGGGGCACAGGGCTTTGCTCAAACCTGGCTCTGTGCTCTAACAGTGGTAAATGTGCATGGTTTTCCTGGGAAGGTGGTCCAGACATGAAAATGTTTGACCATGCATCTAGGAATTTATTTTAATTTAGAATGGCTGCATCCTTATTTCTCTCATGACTGGTATACTTTCATGCTGGACTCCTGACAGCACTTCAGCTATCTAAATAGTTTGGATTTAGTTATAACGGTGACATTTTTAGAGCCACTGTGTCCCATGTTTGAGAGCTCTTCCTTTTCTACCTGACCCAATTATCCCAGAGACAACATAGCCTCCGGAGACAAATGGAGGGGATACCTCCACTATCGGAGGGACAGGTAATGAGTGTAAGTCTTATTGGGAACACAGTCACACCAAACCAATTCTTACCCTTCACTATTTTATTACATACGGTAAAGTTTTACCTGGAGGTGCCCTTTAAGTTCTCAAACATGAACCGTTTAGACATCACAATTTATCAATGTGCTCGGTGCCTCAAAAATATATTTTGAAGCTTGAAGGGCAACTGAAGTGAGAAGACTATGGAGGCTGCCATGTTTTATTTCCTTTTAAACAATACCAGTTGCCTGGCAGTCCTGCTGGTCTGGCTGCAGAAGTGTCTAACACCAGAAACAAGCATGCAGCTAATATGTCAAATCTGACAACAATGTCAAACATCTGATCTGCTTCATGCTTGTTCGGGGTCTATGGCTGAAAGTATTAGAGGCAGAGGGTCAGCAGGGTTACCAGGCAACTGGTATTGCTTAAAAGGAATTAAACATGGCAGCCTCCTTATACCTCTCTTCAGATGTCCTTTACGTTTTCATTTTCCCCTGGTAATTCCCGTAAAGCTTGGCTGCTGGGTTGGATTTTTGCTTTATTTTTATGAGAATGCTCTGCAGTGATACTTCCATCTTAAACCTACTGGACCTTAAACTGAAGTCAAAGAAAGAAAGAAAATGGCTCAGCAAAAAGTCCTTGCAATAAAATATTGAAAATCATGCCTTTTCAAATAATTGTTTTAAAAACCTAATTAAAGAGACCCTGTAAACGTAAACTGTCTCCTGGGGGGGTACTTGGGATCTTGTCGAGGTTTTTCCCGTCCTCTTCGTCCCATGGTGACATCGCTGGGCCCCTGGAAGCCATAGCCGACAAGGAAAAATCGGCTGTGGTGCAGGCACAATAGCGCCTGCAATATTTGCTTTCCCGGCTCCAGCGCAGGCGCAGTAGCGGCTCCCTGATGGGCTCAGGCGGAAATAGCTTAGCTATTTCATCCCAAGCGGAAAACTGCAACTGCACCTGTGCTGGAGCTTGGAAGGTAAATATTTACATGCCCTCTGTTCAGGGACTTCTAGCGCTGCCATCATGGGATGGGGAAGCCTCAATAGGATCCAGAGGCTTCCCCCTTTCCAAGGTAAGTACCCCCTTCCCCCCCCCCCCCCCCCCCCTCCCCCCAGGGGACGTTTTTCAATTTACAGATTCTGTTTAATAGGTGTATTCAGCAGGTTCATAGTTTCAATCTCCCTTATTGTCCTCTATCAGACTAGGGAGAGGTACACTGTACTCAGGTGGACTGAGCCACAAGGAATGGTTGCTGGAAAACAACCCAGGACCTTAAAGGAATCATGCAGCACTGGACTATTACTGCAGTAGGCAATCTTTCACTCTATATGTTGAAAGCTGCCATTCTAAGAGCTGAGACTTCTAACATTGTTACTACTGGTGAATGCCAAGCTGCTTTCTTTAATCAACTTTGGTTTTGTTGTTAAATGAATGGAGTTCAGTTGTAATGTAAAATTAGGAATTTGTAAAAAAATAAAAAAAAAAATTTTTTTTTGATTGACCTGGCCTCTTGTTTTCCTGGCTTAATACATTTTTTTTTTTTTATCAGTGCTGTTTCTTATCATTGTATTTGTCCTTTCCTCTAGGCTGTGTTTAGGGCATAGCAGGATGGCAAGCAACATCACTAATAAAACAGACCCCCGTTCTATGAACTCCAGAGTGTTCATTGGGAACCTAAACACATTAGTGGTGAAAAAGGGAGATGTAGAAGCAATCTTCTCCAAATATGGCAAAATTGTGGGCTGCTCCGTGCACAAGGGCTTTGCCTTTGTGCAGTACAACAATGAGCGCACTGCCCGTACAGCCGTAGCAGGAGAGGATGGACGTATGATAGCGGGGCAAGTCCTGGGTAAGCTAAAGCTTAATGTTGTGTAAAGTCATTAAAGATTTTGTGAAGCTGTTATTTTTTAGGGTACTTGGTCTTTATTTGGTGGAATTAACGCTTTTGGTTGTGATAATTGTAATGATATTTTGGTGCTATACATTTTTTTTGTTGGTCTGTCACAGCCCAACTCCACCCAAAAAAAATATAACTAGAAGTCTGTTACAGTGTTCATGCTGAGAAATGTTTTTCATTTCCTGTGCAGACAAGAAGTCGGTGTCTTTAATAGGGCTAGAGATTGAAATTAGTAGAAAAATGGTAAAATAAGGAAGAGGCAGAACCTCCCTCACATCTTACAGGATACCAGAGGCAAACCTAGAAAAATGGGGGGAGGGGGGGTATAGCAGGCATATACCATGTCCTGTCCTGATGCCTTCTGCTCCCGCACTCTACCTAAATGCCTCTTTAGCAGCCTCTTCCTGGTTGCTGGCGTTGGGCACTACTGCACTGGCCGGGCAACGCGTTGCATACACAGCTGACTACATGTATGTTGCTATGCGAGCAGCTCAGAGGGAAGATGAATGACGGAGCAGTTTCTGGTGGGAATGGGAAGTGGCGATAACCATGGCGATGCTCAGGAATCTCTAAAGATCCGGCAGGACAGATCTTTAGCGATCATTGTACAGCTACTGTACACACTTGCTGAGGCCCGCTGATATAGGAATGATCCGTCGTTCATCGGCCGTTTTGTGCAATCTAGTCTTTTCTGAAGTATGGACTTTTATTGCTGCCACTTGCTTATCCCAAACTGTCCAGGGTTTTATCTCTTTAATTCATACATAGCAGAAAAGTTTTGGGTAGAGTTTGGTTTTCATTTATCACATCCCATTTTATTTAGTCTGTGATAGATAAATGTTAATAGACTGCTATAGCTACTTAAAGAGACACTTTAGCCAGAAATAAAAAATGAGTTTTACTCACCTGGGGCTTCTACCAGCCCCCTGCAGCAGTCCTGTGCCCTCGCAGCCACTCACTAATCCTCTGGTCCCCCGCTGCCAGCTAGTTTCGTTTTTGCCGACAGGCCCGTCAGGACTGGGCACGTGTAGCTTTTTCCGCATTCCCGACTGTAATTAGCGCTATTGCGGACCGCAACACGTAAAAAAATACGCGTTGCCGCATTACGCACGCATAGATATGCGGCAACGCGTATTTTTGTACGCATTGTGGCCCGCAATAGCGCTAATTACAGTCGGGACTGCGGAAAAAGCTACGCGTGGCCAGTTCTGACGGGCCTGTCGGCAAAAACGAAACTAGCTGGCAGCGGGGGACCAGAGGATTAGTGAGTGGCTGCGAGGGCACAGGACTGCTGCAGGGGGCTGGTAGAAGCCCCAGGTGAGAAACTCATTTTTTATTTCTGGCTTAAGGTTCACTTTAAAGGGGTTCTGTGGGGGGAACCTGAGGATAAAAACCGCCACTTACCTGGGGCTTCTATCTGCCCCATCTAGCAGTAATGTGCCACGCCGTCCTCCGATCTGTCCTCCTTATTCGTCTGGCATAGTTGAATAATGCGCGGTGCCGTAAGCTTCCAATTACGCGGGAGCGAGCAGGACACGCAGCCGCAGTTGGACGGCGTACCGCACTGGACCTGCGGCGGAGGAGGACGACAGCGTGGGACATTACTGCTACAGGGGGCTCATAGAAGCCCCAGGTAAGTGGCCGTTTTTATCCTCGGACCGCCCATTCCCCCCACAGAACCCCTTTAAAGAGTCTGTTGGTGATTTTGTGTGCATATTTAGCAATGTCTTCTATATGAAAGTATTTAGAAAAAATAAACTGCTCATATTGCCCTGTATTTCTTTGCTGCTGCTTTTTTTTTTTTTTTTTTTTTTTTTTTTTCTCTGGACTATGACGTTTTTAATAGTGGGACAGTAAAGCAGGACCAGTTCTCTGGGCGGCATATTTTGCAGCTTTTCTGCTTTTTTTACTTTTTTTTTTTTTTCCATCTTTATTGAAGCTTTTTTTTTTTTTTTTTTTTTTTTTTGTGTGCAGGTTTTTTTTCAGATTTTATGCAGTTTAAGTGCATCACTAACTTCACAATCTCTCACCCTGTATCCCTATAAGTGTGAAGTGGATATAGATAGTGGTTGTATAAAGAAACAAACATTTGTTTTGCTTTTCTAACATTTTACATTAATTTTTAGACATAAATTTGGCAGCTGAGCCTAAAGTTAACAGAACGAAAGGGGGAGGAGTCAAAAGAACAGCAGCTGACATGTACGGGTGAGTAACTTGTTTCTTTGAAGCAAGTTCTTACTATATCTGCACATATTAAAGCACACCTGAACTGGATATGGAGGCTACTATGTACTTTAAACAATACCAGTTGCCAGGCAGTCCTACTGATATCTTTGGCTGCAGTAGTTTCTGATTCACACCTCTGAAACAAGCATGCAGCTAATCCAGTCAGGCTTAGTCAGAAATATCTGATCTGCATGCTTGTTCAGGGTCTATGGCTAAGGGCAGGTTCACACCAAGAGTGCTTAAGACCAGAAACCCACTAGGAGCGCTTTTCTGAGCGCTTTGTGTTTTCAAAGCTATTGCTAATGTCATGCTATGAGTGTGATCCCACTTGAGCAATGTGATTTTATAAAAATCCTCCATAGCATTGCGTTAGCAAGAGCTATTTCAAATCACCAGCTCTTTGAAAATGCTTCTAGTGGGTTTCTGGCCTTACAAAGCACCCATGTTTTAAAAAGCGCTTAGCTAATGCAACCCGATGTGGATGTCACCGCAGGCTTCATGTAGCATTTTTTTGCAGGGATTCAGCTCGAATTCTTGCAAAAAAACGCTTTGTAAAATCGCAATTGCTAAGCCTCAGAGTATTAGATACAGAGTCTCAGCAAAGCACCCAGGCAATCTGCACTGTTTCAAAAACAAGAAATATCAACCTCCATATCCCTCAGTTCAAGTGTGCTATAACAAGATTGGCTATGCTATTCAAGCTTTTAATGTATTGTGCTAGCTTGCACCTTAGAACCAATTTGAAGGTCTACAGTTTTGTTGTTTTATGTTTAAACGTTATTCAATATAACAGTGAATGTTTCTTCATAGTACTTAAAGGGTATTGGTGAATTTAAATGACAACTGAAGTGAGAGGGATATAGAGGCTACCATATGTATTTCCTTTTAAGCAATATCAGTTGCCTGGCTGTCCTGCCGATCCTCTCCCTCTAATTCTTTTATCCATAGACCCTAAACAAGCATGCAGCAGATCAGGTGTTTCTGGCATTGTCTGTTTGTGATTCATACACTACTGCAGCCAAATAGATAAGCAGGGCTGCCAGGCAACTTGTATTGTTTAAAAGGAAATAAATGTGGCAGACTCCATATACTTCTCACTATAGTTGTCCTTTAACCTCAGTTTTACTGACTGCTTTCTGCCGTTGCGCTCCTCCCTCTCGCTCTGGTCCTGCTGATGCAGACGCGCTGCTCGTTCCCGCCTGCCGCTATACAGCTATGACCCATTCCTTGTAGCCTCCATACTTCCTCATGCCTGGTTGTTACTGTAACAGCAGTGAGGGGGAGAAGAGCACGGCGGCAGGATCAGGTGACAGCTTAAAGTAATCGTTTAACGGGTTTGCATTCCACGAAAAGCCATGCAACTAATTTATTTGTCATTTTATGGGGAAAAATTAGCCATAATTGCAGAAAATACCCATTTTGTTAATTTTTTTTTTCTTTTTTTTTTACCCATCCTAATCTTCACACGACACATCCCACAGTTATAAAACACCCCATCCTCTAATAAAATCCCAGTGTCCCTGCGTCCTCTCCTGTCCCTGTGTCCATGCGTTTGCGCTACTGCGCATGTGGGCGGACGTTGGAGAGCAGGAGGATGGTTGCAGGAGGAGCGCAGGTGCACATGCGATGGGGAGCATGGCATGGGCAAGGTGGTGGTGAGGGGGGTCGCGGCTGAGCCCTAGTGCCAGTTTTAAATGGATGGGCTTATGATTACTAGCTGAGCATGTGGTGGACAGTTATCCCAAGCCTGCACGTCTGTGGTTATCCGATGTGTTAGCTTGGGCGACAGTTCGGGGACCATAGTTCTGTACAGACGGCAGCATAACATCTGTAGAGCATTGGGGTCCCAAACTTTCGCCATAATGATCGCATCCCATCGCTACAGGTGGCAGATATAAACATGCATAGCTATTGCATGGGTTAATAGGCTGGGGTTAAATATTCGGGATTTAAAAAAAAAAAAACCTTTTGACTTGTATGCATGTAACTTAAGGCCTCTTTTACAGCGGGACGGTGCGTTTGATGCGACGTTAAAGTCACTCAACGTGCCCCTAACGCAGCGCATGTAGGTTATGACATTGGACATTATTTTGTACTGCATTGTGTCTCTTGGTGCGCCGTTTTCGTCGCATACTGATGGAATGAAAACGGCGCATGCGTTAAATAAAAAAAAACCATTACTGAGCATGTGCAACACACAACACAGCAGATTTATTGCTAAACATACAGCACTTTCTAAATATTGCTACACGTTACACAGAACGCAACGTGTGCACTGTGAATGTCGCACAGACTTTGTATTGCTGTGCGTTAGTCCACGTTAAAACATTTTCTAATGTGCGACTTTAACGTTGCACTGTGAGAGAGGCCTAAATGCAACTAAAGCCTGAAGCTCATGACAAACGGGCAGCTGGCATTGTTTATAAAGAAATGAAGATGGCAGCCTCCATATTCCTCTTGCTTCAGGTTCCATTTTTAAGCCCCTTTTTATTGCAAAAGGCAAACCGTACCAGTTTACTTACTACAGTCCACATGGCATGAGTTTTTATCCCTGACTAGCAGTCTACAATATGTATGTTTTTTTTTTCTACTAGATCTACTTTTGACCTGGACTATGATTTCCAGCGGGATTATTATGACAGGTATGCCTGTGTCTGAGTAAATAAATTAACCTTCTTCAAACAGTGTAATTTTTGCTTATTCTGCCTGTGTTGTGCTTGTGTACAGCTATTCTGCAGCAAGAGTACCTCCACCACCACCTATTGCTCGAGCCGTGGTACCATCTAAACGTCAGAGGGTTTCTGGGAACACCGCAAGACATGGAAAGAGCTTTTACTCCAAGAGTGGTCAGCGAGGTGGTTCCTCTAAATCCAACAGATGTGAGTGTCAAAGTGATTGTAAAGGGGATTATTGCCTGTCAGTGATAGACCTTTACCCCCATGCAAAGTATTTTATCTTCAAAACTATTTGGTTACCTTGAATTACTTGAATATATTAAAATTCTTCTTCCTTTTAAAAAAGCTTAAATATTCTGAATGCATTCCTGGTAGCTCTCAAGCCAAGGTTCTCGTTTTGCTGCATGTGGTTATCTGTAAGGGCCCATTCACACTAGAGCGTTTTTGCCATCGATTTCGGCAAACCGCTCAAGCACTAGCTCTTTTTAAAGTGCTAGTGCTATAATACCCTGTGGGCCCGTTCTTACTTGGGCGATTTGCTTTAATCGCCGGCAATTAACGCAAATCGCCAAACGCACCATTTTCAGCCGATTTCCCGGCGATCGCGTTTCAGTGCTATAGGAGCGCTAAACACGATCACAGAAAAATCACTGCAGTGTCCAGTGATTTTTTTTTTCCGCGTTAATCTCAGAAAAATCACTCCGCTTTTAAGTGTGAATGGGGCCTAAGCCTTGTACTAATAGTTTGTGTGCCTCTGGGAATCTTACTTTCATTTTTCTTTTTTTTTTCATAGGTTAGGTAAAATGCACTTCTGTCAGACATAATGTATTGAAATAGTGATGTTGTTTTTCTTTTTTCTAGTGAAGGGAGATGATCTTCAGACAATTAAGAAAGAACTCAGTCAGATAAAACAGAGAGTAGATTCTCTTCTGGAAAGCTTAGAGAGAATTGAACGTGAGCAGTCTAAACAAGGTGAGTAGTTGGTACTGGTTATGTAATATTGCATTGCATTAAAACAGATTTGGCTAACTGCAGCATCTCTGTGAAACAGATGAATCGCTAGAGATGGCAGTGGAGATGATAAAAATAAATTGATACCGTAATAACTTTCTTGCATGCAAATTTAATGCAAGTTGCATATGATTTGCATGCAAAGAATTTATTGCATCTCAGTGACCATATCTGTAAAACACAGTTAACGTTTTCATCTTCTGTTTGGCGGTTATCACAAGTTGGGGTGGAAAAAACAATACAGTTTATTAGACCGTTTCCCTGTTAGACATGCAAATGTGTTTTATACATATATACAGACTCAGGGACTGGCTGGACCTAGCAAACTGACACATTCATTGATATGTAGCATTTGGCAATGCACCGGTTTGTTGGTGATGATCCATTAGTGGAATGGGCCTGCGAGGGTCTTTGCTGATCCCCCCCACAATTAGTATTATAGTGGGGTGTAGCTAGCTGGCAGTTGATCCACCCTTTATGGTCCCCCCCCCATGGAGCTCTGACTTGAGCGGGGTGCTGGGGGAAACTCTATCGGTCGGGTGGAGGGCTTGTACATATTGTATATATTTTGATGCTGTGTAACACAATCTCCTGACGCCTTGCTTTATAGGCGAAACAATTGTTGAGTGGCACTTCTATTGCTTCAATCTATTTCACTGCTAACACCCTGATGGTGACCACCATTCCACCCAGCCACCTTCTGTGAAGGAAATCATGTCCCCTATGGGGACGTTTTGATATAATTTTAGACACGCAACAGTGTATATGTGCTGACGTATAACGCATGCACACATGTATTTTTTCTACCTAGCGGTCACATCTGACCACACATTGTTAGCAACTGCACTGGTGGCAATCTTTGGGGGGACCATAAAGGGTGGATCAACTGCGAGCTAGCTACACCCCACTATAATACTAATTGTGGGGGGGATCAGCAAAGACCCTCGCAGGCCCATTCCACTAATGGATCATCACCAACAAACCGGTGCATTGCCAAATGCTACATATCAATGAATGTGTCAGTTTGCTAGGTCCAGCCAGTCCCTGAGTCTGTATATATGTATAAAACACATTTGCATGTCTAACAGGGAAACGGTCTAATAAACTGTATTGTACATAAAGGTCAAGCCTGCATGGCAAAGTGTGAATAACATTGTTTACCTGTACATATTGTTTACCTGTACACAACTTCGGTAGTGAGAAAGTGGAAAAAACAAGCCAGGAGCAGTAACCCCAAGCATGACTCGTAGCAGCCGGCAGCCTTGCGTAGAGCATAGCGCACAGGGGAAGCCATTATTTCCTGTCCTCTGAGTCTGCATCCCTCGGGTGAGATCGTTTTGTCGTCATGACAGCTGGTGATCTCATTGCAGGGTTACAGCCACCCAGAGGAAGGAGAAAGAACTGCAGGGCTGGGTCCCAAAGAGGTGAATAAACGCAGGGGCTGCTGCAGGCTTTCTAGCAGCATGAATATTTTTTCCTACTTTTAGGGTCTAAAAGCCTGCAAAAAATTGCACTTTTTGGACCCTAATCCCAGGCTCACATTTAGCAGAATCACATGAGTTTTCCAATGTGACCCTGTCCTAATGAATCCTAATAAGCTTATCTATTGTAACTTCCAAACGCAGGTGGCCATCTGATCAGAACACAACCTCTGCCCGATTGCATGGCATCTGCGCTGCTTTGCGTTCTGCCGCTTATCCCATTCACTACAATGAGCGGATCAGCGCTGTGCTTTGCCGAAAAATGCAATCAGCAGTGTGAAAGCGCATTGCACTGCTGCCCAGAGCAATGCAGTCTGAATATCAAACAATGAAGTCTATGCACTTCTGATTGTCACACACCATACAATGTGTTCTCTCCAGAGCCATTTACCAGGGCGGGCCGCCCGGCTGATCTCCCCCGAGCGCCCGGGTAAAGTTATCCCGTTCTGTGCGGCTCATTAGTGTATCATTGCAGCCAGCCGCTGTCACTCAGGGACGCTGCCTCCGCCCTCCTCCTCAGCTTCCGTCTGTTGTGTGGAGGGGCGGGGAATGCAGGTGACGTCACACGCAGCTTAGCTGAGCAGGAGATAGCAGAGGAAGCGTGGCTCAGTTCTCTGTGGAATGTTTAGCCAGACGCTCTGTTCCTCCTCTCGCTGTATTCATCCTGCTTCCAGCTGCTGCGTGTTTGTGTGTATGAGAGTTTCGCTGGCTTCTGCTAATGGAGGAGGGGGGTGTCTAACTCAGCCCCCGCCAGCTAGAACTTCAAGATGCTTAACCCTTTCACCCCCCTGATTATCCTGTCCTGTGACTTTGTCCCCTGATCTCTGATTCTTGCCAGACTAGACTGGTCTGAGGGGGGAGAGTGAGACGCTGTACTGAAAGCCACAGACTCATACAGGGCAAAGGCAGGCAGCGAGTGATTGATGCACCCTGGCCCCTTGACAGCCACATAGCCAGCAATATCCCTTGTAACTGTCATTAGAACTAGCAGCCAGGTTTGAAAATGAAACTTAAGATTTTTTTCCCATGTTTCCTATATACATGGGTGGTTTAAGGGGATATCTGGTGCCATAGCATGATATTGATAAGCTGCCTGCTTATCAATATCATGCTATGGCCCAGAAATTCTCTTTTTCACACTGGGATCACCCATGTATATAGGGAAAACTGCTAGTTTCATTGTCAAATCAGCGGAAGGGTAGATTAAACTTTAAAGACACTTTACCTGTTAAAAAAAATGGCCAGCTACTTACCTGGGGCTTCTTCCAGCCTCTTAAATTGTTCTAATACCTTGCAGTAATTTCGTGCTGCTGCTTTATTCCTCTGACTTGCTTCTGAACGCTGCATGTGTGGCCATGACTTGTCATTCGCCTCTCCCATCACCTTCCCATGACTGTTAGCGTTCTGCACTTCGGGGTAGCTAAAAATTGCTATTGTGCACCGGCAAAGTGCTCTTGGCCACAGCAGCACGATCGTGTTTGTGCGAGGTTAAGGAACAGAGCAGCATGGAATGGCGATGAGGGCAGCAGGAGGACTTTTAAGGGGCTAGAAGAAGCCCATAACTAGCCTAATTTTTCTTCAATTAAGTTTCCCTTTAAGAGATTCCAGTACGGAGCCTAGCCTGTCATTTTTTTTGGGGGGGGGGGGGGGTGGCAATAACCCACCTAGTGGCAATCAGCATGACCGTCGCCACCCGGCTAATTTTCCATACCACCCGGCTGGAAAAAAATTCTGGGGAGAACACTGCATACACACCATGCACATTGCCGAAATGTGCATGGCAACGCGTATGGTGTGAACAAGGCCTGAGGGCCGCAAAATGCTTCTTCAAAGTCCCGAGAATGACATTTGCTTTTCCCATGGCAAGTTAAAGTGAACAGATTGTGTTTGAAATAAGCATTGGTAGAATTTCCAAGTTGCAACCTACTTTTGCCTTGTGCCTCTTTGATCTTATTATTTCTAAATTGTTCAGACTGTATCCACATCTAAGTAGCCATACAGCTATGCACCTGTAAATTAGTTGTTTTGTGTATTTTGATTTTGCAGAGACCAGTGACCATTAATGCCCTCCTTGCTTGGTTCGTGAGTAATTCTATTGTTAGCAATAAACACTATTATTTTTTAATTTATATTTTATTCAGGCACAAAAGCAGATGACGAGCAAAGCAGCAGCTCTGTAAAAAAGGATGAAACAAACGTGAAGATGGTTGCAGAGGAAGGAGGAGATTCTGCAGAAGAGGGAGACCTTCTTGATGATGATGAACAGGGAGAGGATACGGTAAGCATTCATGACCAGTAAAAGAAATCAAAATGAATAATCACTGGGAAGTCCCTTCAGTTATTAATATAAAAAAATGTGCTATAGTGCAGTTATTCTGCAGCTTGTTAGGGGGAAGAGACCAGTGAAATGGTGAATCCCTCAGTTTGCAGCCCACAATGACAGATGAGGATCTGTCAGATTTTTTTTTTTTAAATTTATATTGATTTTACTTTGCTACTATTAGATGAATGATTATTCAGTCAGCTGTAGTAGATTGTCAGGATTTTTACTTTAGCAAACCAATTTAATTTTGGTTAGCAGGTACTAGAACAGAAACTGTTAAATTCAAACACTCATGATCAGTGAAAAAACTCTGATGTACACACTAGTCTCTGGATAGCCAAAAATGAGCCACTAAAGCCTGGTACATACCTTCAATTTTGATTGGCCAATCACTAACCAATTTTACCATCTCCATGTAGTATGAGCAGTCAACTACACAACCTGCACTGTTCATCATATTCAGAATTTAGCCTCATGCTACATGGTGGAAATATGGGTTAGTGATTGGCTAGTCAAAGGTGTGTACCAGGCTTTAGCTGAAGAAAATAAATGTGTGGGGGCATTTAAAGAGACTAAGCCCAATAGCGTAATACGTTTTAGTATAAGGTCTATAAGTGGTATAATGAAAACCACTCACAAAGGCGGGTTGCAGAGGGGCAACCGACCGCAAGAAGGAGGGAGGAGACCATAAACCAAACTCAGTCGGGGTGATCCAGCTGGACCTGATGACTGTCGCTCTCTTAGGAAAATCGAATGTTGTCCCCTGTGGTGTGAACCACATGCAGTCTGTCTGAACCCCTCTAACGGGGTATGTCGGGGGGTATGTAAGCAAAATATGGGTGAAAAGGGTGCCCTGGTGTGTATAAAATTCTTAAAAACAAAAATGAAAGGGCGGTAGCTTACCTTAAATAACAAAATCTTTGTAACAAAAGATTTTTATTAACCTCTTGACGACCAGCTACAGCAAACTGATCGTCTGTGGGTTACCATGGAAACGGCCGCTCGATCGAGCGGCCTTTCCCTCTCAGTTCACGGAGGGTGTCTCCGTGAACAGCCGGAGAGCCGCCGATCGCGGCTCGCTGGCAAAATGTAAACAGGCGGGGAAGAAATCTCCGCTGTTTACATCATACGGCGCTGCTGCGCCTCTGATTGGCCGGGGATCGCCGGCATATGAAAGGCTGAAGCCTATCCTTCAATGCGCAGGACGGAAATCCGTCCTGCGCAGCTCACAGGGGGAGGGAGGGAGCGGGCGAGACGGCGGAGAACGATGCGGAGGGGGGCTTTGAAGAGCCCCCCCCCGCTAAGCAAATGCAGCCGGCAGCAATCAGACCCCAGCAGGACATCCCCCTAGTGGGGAAAAAGGGGGGTAGTCTGATCGCCCTGCTGCACTCCTGATCGGTGCTGTGTGCTGTAGAGCCCACGTAGTACCGATCAGTGAAAAATCCCCTGGTCGGCAAGTGGTTAAGCACAGGAGACGCGTTTCACGGGTCTAAAGCCCCATCTACATGATACGATTCTTTGTGCAATTTGATTACGATTCTATTTACGATCCGATTAAATCAGACATGTTCGGGATTCGATTCAATTTGACTTGCCATTGTTTTGCAATTGCGAATCGAATCCTGATCGAACATGTCGGATTTAATCGGGTCGTAAATAGAATCGTAATCGAATCGCACAAAGAATCGTATCGTGTGAATTGGGTTTAAAGGGAAGGTTCAGGGACGCTGTGAAAAAAATAAAAATCCAAATCCACTTACCTGGGGCTTCCTCCAGCCAGTCGCAGGCAGGAGGTGCCCTCGTCGCGGCTCCGCAGGCTCCCGGTCTCCTCCGTTGGCGCGCCCGACCTGGCCAGGCCGGCTGCCAGGTCGGGCTCTTCTGCGCTCCAATGTGCGGCTCACTGGTGCGCGCTGACTTCATCGGACGTCCTCCGGGCTGTACTGCGCAGGCTCAGAACTACTGAGCCTGCGCAGAACAGCCTGGAGAACGTCCGATGACGTCAGCGCGCACCAGTGAGCCGCACATTGGAGCGCAGAAGAGCCCGACCTGGCAGCCGGCCTGGCCAGGTCGGGCGCACCACCGTAGGAGACCGGGAGCCTGCGGAGCCGCGACGAGGGCACCTCCTGCCTGCCACGGGCTGGAGGAAGCCCCAGGTAAGTGGATTTGGATTTTTTTTTTTTTTTTTTTTTTTTTTTTATAGTGCTGCATAAAGGGTGGTTGGGTTGTATAGTATGCAATCTTGCCTTCAGTTGGCTGTGGCTTTTTCCAACAGTTGTTTTTGAAAATGTGGGTAGAAATTGCAACTTGCATATTTGTATTTTGGTAAGCTACTTTTAAGCCTCATTATTTTTTTTTTATTTTTTTCAGCTTGAAGAAATTAAAGATGGTGACAAAGAGACAGAGGAGGGAGAAGATGAAGGCGACAGTGCAAATGAAGAAGACTCTTAAGTGTTTTACATCCCCCACAATCCCTTTGCCTGTTGTGTATAGTTGGTTCATAGCTCCACTCCTCATAACTTCCTCCACACCACCAGCTCTTTAAGCCTGTTTATTAAGCGCCCTGCATTTCCTCTGCCTCCTTTTTATTTTGATACCTAAAATTGCGACTTCTAGAATAAAAGTGTATTTTTACCTGTCTTGCAGTCTTTTTTGTTTTGTTTTTTTTTTGTTTTAATCTTCTTTGTTTTAATTTTAGTATCTAATTTGGATGCACGTTTGTTTTAATCTGTAGATGACACCTATTACGGTGCCCTTTGTATTTAAACTTTCATTTGCTGACAGGTAACTTCAAATGGAAAAAGTGCTATAAATATTCAGTAATTTGTGTTAATAAAGATTATATCTTTGTTCGAAAATGAAGTGTATTGAATGTAAATTTTGCACTGGCTATGTCTGAATTCTGGGTTAGCAGAATATGTGGGTCATGTTTTTTTTAATAGGTTTAAAGGTCAATGCAAACAAACTGAATGTAAATTTAAAAAGCAGTTAAGTTGACAACTGGATACAAACAGTGAATAAGAGTCTAGAATAAATTTCTTTCATAGACCCAGTGTGATTATTTTATTTTGTTCTGCTCTTCTAATCTTTTGCAAGTGTAGCCAGGGTGGCAGGGTCGTTAACTAGGTGTGACAGTGTGATATTCAAAGTGTAAATGTACAGTAAATAGATGCCAGGCCAACTTTCCATAATTTCTTCTTTACGGTAACATTTGTATAACACAGGTAATGAGAAGGTGGGGACAGGGGATGGTATTTTGGGTATAAAGGTTAAAGAGGCGGTGTCAGCCATACTATCTCAGGAAAAAAAAATTCATAAGTAGATAAATACTTGCTTTACTTACATATGTATTGCACTGCCCACGTTTGGATTTTAGTGATTTTTTTTTTCCTACAGTAAAAAAATCCTCAGCATTTCCCATTTTAACTGTGGCTATTTTTAAGCCAATCCTGATGTGATATCTTCTTACTCTCCTCTGCCTGATTTGCCCATCCTTCACTATAAAAAGTGCATTGTCCCAGCATGAGAAACATAGGTCAGTCAGAGAGGAACAGAGGTGTGTGGGGGGGGGGGGGGGGGGACACAGGAGGGAAATCGGGCTGCATTAGTTAAGTCTGAGGGGAAGTAGAAAAGCAAAAAAAGGACAGCCCAGCATCAGAATAATTTATTTCGCCAAGTACAACGGGGGTTGTACCCGGAATTATTTTTGGCACATACAGGGTCCGTGATGGTACAGCAAATACAGTAAGAACATACAATAGAATATACATAGCATATACAAAAAAAACATAGCTTAGGAGGACTAGAGGGGCCATTTGAGTGCTATGTTGAGTGGAGCTGCCACAATCCTGTTGCAGTGCTCAACCGCTCTGCAGCAATTCAGATGCCCTACAGAAGGTCTTTGGAAAGGGATAGTGCAGAGAGGATAGAGAGTAGGAGAGAGATAGAAGAATAGATGACAAATAGTCAGAGAATCCCCTGGGGTTTCATTGGTGGCTGGCCGATTGGATAATTGCTTTGGTTGGAAGAAAATAAGTCCCCAGCATGCCCTGCAACTTCCTTTTTTGTGTACCGAATAAGTGTCAGGTAAACTGGGGAATGATCATTTATCAACAAGAAAAGTAATAGTGATTTTTAACTTTTGGATTGCCTGGTTAGCAAATCTGTATTACTTGTTTACCAGATAATTGATTTTATGCCCGACAGTTACACTTTAATACCTGCACATATCTGTGCAAGTCTGTTTTAGGGGACCCAGCAGGAAGCCTCGGAAATTCAGCTAAAGTGATTGGGTGGGCGACATCTTGAATTGCTAGGTTTCCAATAGTAAACTATGCCCACACTATTTGGCCAATCACAACGCATTGTGCTATAAGAGGGTACTTTGATCAAAGAACTGTTACTTATGAGATTTCCTGCTGGATCCCCTAAAGACTAGTGCCCACATATCTTGTGCTCACTACATGATATGTCTTGAGGTGAGCAGAGCCTGTATGTGCCGAGTAGTGATGAGCAACGGATACATTCCGAATAGGTTTTATTTGGAATTCATCCTTGTAATTGGCACACCTGAGCGGGGGTAACCTGAAACGGGCATACCTTATAATAAGCATCTCGCCTATCTCTAGTTACTGTGTATCCTCTACTCAAGCATACTAGTGTGTAATTTATAGACAGTGGGTAGTGAGAAATTGTAACACCACAATTTCCTGATGAGAAATTACCTGGTCTCTAGAGGTCTTATGGTGCCCATCAACAATCCGATTGGAAACTATAGTTCACCCCCACCCATGGAGGGGAGAATAAGCGATCCACTCAAACTAGAAACATTCTACGATTTGAATTGACAATGATTGATTGGTCAATTTGTTTAGAAGATTGTACTGGTAATGGGAACCTTTAAGTCTGTCTTCAACTGTGCAACTTCACACAAACACTGCTTTTTGGGGGATTTGCTAACCTTAAAGTCCAGTTCAGTGGACTTTGCTACTCAAATACAGGTGCGATCACAAGTCCGGTACTTGGGAATAAAGCTTACCAGAGATCCCAATTAATTATGCTCATTGAATTATGAGCTGCTGATTGGAGGTTTTGCATAACCTCCAATCAGCAGCTCATAATTCAATGGTCGAATCTGCCCATAATCGTTCTAATGTATGGCCACCTGGCCATACATTAGAACGATTATGGGCAGATTCGACCAGGAGACAAATTTGACTCTAGTCAAATCTGCCCATACGCTACAGGCCGATTCCCGTCCAATTTCATCAGGGAATTGGCTAAGCCGCTGCGTCTTGCCCGCCGCTGCCCCCAAAATGTATAAATGTGTGTAGTGCATTTATACATTACCTGTCCTGTAGCAGCTTCCGCACGGTGTACATCCATCGCGCTGGGTAGCAGCCGCATACACGCTAGTGGTGCATAGCGTCAGCCGTTATGCGCCGCTGGCGTGTATGTGGAAACTGTGTGGAGGCCCTCATGTACACATTTTTATGGATGCCTTATATACTTTTTCTGGTTGTTGTGTGATTTTGTGAGGCAAATGTAAAGGGTATATTTACATTGCCATTGAGACAATACTGCAATTATAATATCCTGACAGTTGCATTGTTTGGCCTTAGCCAGCCAATCACCCACTGTACAAAGCAAGCATGTACTAATGCCAGAAAAGAAATTTGAGAAGTTTTTGGAAAAACTCTACCTAAATGGATACAATTGAAGAGGAAATGTTCCCTGTGATGTGACTGTTGACTATGCAATACCCAAATGTCTCTCTGTGCTGCTCTTTGGGTGAGTGACGATATCAGTGAGAATTGGGGGGGATATTTGTGAGGAAATATGGCCATAGTGCCAGCATATTAAGAGCTGCGTTAGTTAGTGGTACAAAGTTGTATGATAAAAACAAGGTTAGCACAGTCATACAGAATAACAGGTTCTGGATTCCTAGCAAAAAGACAAGAAAACAAATACTGTAACCCATTTGAAGGGGTGGTCCTGCTCTGAAGACAAAATGAATAGTTATGAAAACGAAGATGAAGGGAGGCTGTAGTTCCCTGACTGGGTAGCAAAGAATATGATGATCAATAATATGCTTATAATTCTGACTTGCACACATATTGTACATAGCTGGGATCTGGGCCAATGAAAATCATCAGGAAATGTATGCAGTACTGCCCTATGGGGCTCTAACAGTGGCAGTGCCACAGCCTCCCTCCCCTTTTTGGGCCCACTGTCCCAGAACTTGCCATACTACTATTTTTCCTCCCTTCCAGAGCAGCTCAGCGCAAGATCTCGCCTGATTTCAGCATGAGTCCTTTGCTCTTTCCTGCAGCTCACTAATCTTTTAGCTCTGACTCTCTACATGTTGGGTGAACTATGCTGCATGCAGGAACAGCATAATGATTGGAGGGGTGCCGGAGAGCGAGAGAGAGAGCAAAGAGGACTCTCACGCTGGAATTGGGTGAGATCTTGCGTTGGGCTGGTCTGCTGTGGAAGGCACAAAGAGCAGTATGGTCTGGGGGAGGAGGCAGTCCAGAAGGAAATGAGGGTAAAAAAAAAGTGAGCCAGCCTCCACTTGGGGGAGAGTAAGAAGGAACACTAACCATAGTAAGTGCCTCCATGGCACTGTCTGATGTCCACACTTGTGCTCTGCGCAGCATTTGAGTGTGTTGGGCAGTGTGATCGGATCAGCAGCGTGGCAATAAGCAATGAAGGAGCTGTGCAGCACCCAGCTATTGCTAGCCAACACTATAGTGTAGATTGGCTCTTAAAGAGACACTGAAGTGAATTTTTTTTTTATGATATGATTTGTATGTGTAGTACAGCTAAGAAATAAAACATTAAGATCAGATACATCAGTCTAATTGTTTCCAGTACAGGAAGAGTTAAGAAACTCCAGTTGTTATCTCTATGCAATAAAGCCATTCATTTCTACGACTTTCTGGAGAGGGGTGTTTTCTGACTTTTATTATCTCAACTGTTTACTTTTTCTCTGCCAGAGGAGAGGTCATTAGTTCACAGACTGCTCTGAAATAATCATTTTGAATGCTGAATGTTGTGTAATCTGCACATATTATAGAATGATGCAATGTTAGAAAAAACACCATATACCTGAAAATAAAAGTATGAGAATATTTTCTTTGCTGCTAATCTTCTAGTAATTATTCATAGTACACAACCAATTCATTATATCATATATTTTTTTTCGCTTCAGTGGCTCTTTAAAAGAGACACTGAAGTCTTTTTATTTTATTTTTTTTACCTTATTTTCTTATAATGTCCTCTTCAGCATTAAATTGTAAGCTGATTCGCCGCATCCCCGCGGCAGAATGAGTGATTTATGGCCCAGAAATAGCCTTGTAAAGATTTTATCTGCCTGGGGGAGGCAGAGCTTTGTGAAGTTGCTCTGCCTCTCCAGTCAATCTCTGCCTCTCCCCGCCCCTCTCAGTGAAGGAAGACTGAGAGGGACGTGGGGAGGCGGAGATTGACTAGAGAGAAGGCAGAGCTACTGTGCACAGCTCTGCCTCTACCAGGAAGACAAATCTGTGAGCCCTGAAACGTTGCAGGGCTATTTCTGGGCCATAAATCACTCTTTCTGCCACAGGGATGCGGCAAATCAGCTTAGAATTTAATGCTGAAGAGGACTTTATAAGAAAATAAGGCAAAAAAAAAGAGACTTCAGTGTCTCTTTAAAGGGATACTGTAGGGGGGTCGGGGGAAAATGAGCTGAACTTACCCAGGGCTTCTAATGGTCCCCCGCAGACATCCTGTGTTTGCGCAGCCACTCCCCGATGCTCCGACCCGCCTCCGGTTCACTTCTGGAATTTCTGACTTTAATGTCAGAAAACCACTCCGCCTGCGTTGCCGTGTCCTCGATCCCGCTGATGGCACCAGGAGCATACTGCGCAGACACAGACCATACTGGGCTTCTGCTATACACTCCTGGTGACATCGGCGGGAGCGAGGACACGACAACGCAGGCGCAGTGGTTTTCTGACTTTAAAGTCTGAAATTCCAGAAGTGAACTGGAGGCGGGGCCGGAGCATCGGTGAGTGGCTGCGCCAACACAGGATGTCTGCGGGGGACCATTAGAAGCCCCGGGTAAGTTCAGCTCATTTTCCCCCGACCCCCCTACAGTATTCCTTTAAGGCTAAGTTCTAGCAATGGCACTTCCATTCCTGGCTGTTGTACTGACCCCATTCATTTACACTGAATGCGATTTTTCTGTCCAGCACACAGAAATGCAGCAGGGCTTTGCAGCACACAACTGAAGACATCAGACATCACTTGATTTGTCAGCATTTGACAAAGGCCTGTGTGCCAAAACGAACTTTCTGTGGCTATGGGACCATTAATAAATTAAGCTAATATTGCAAAATTCTTTATTCTTTGCATCCGATTGTACACCCCTGTGGGATCCGGGTGTGTGCTGGTTGACTCCCTAGTGCTACGACTGTCAGTGGTTGGAGCTCTGGGGCAATCCTTTTTTGTCCTTGCAGAATGCACCATGCGTTGCATTGCTGAATCAGCTGTGCGTAAGTGTAAATGGGTCCTATCTTTTTTTTTTTTGGAGGGAGGGTGGAGGGATTCTGGCTATTTATGCTGGGAAGAGCTAGTTAATTTTGTAGGGGAAATGATAGCTAAGCTGGCTGATTGGGGGAGGGAGTGCTAGCTAAGTATACACGGGAAGTGCTGGCTAAATGTGTGGGAATAGAGCGGAGTAAGGGAGGCCCAGCAGGTTTGCCCAGTATGGGGCCCAGAAAATTCTGATGGTGGCCCTGAGGTAGGGACACAGGAGAGGTTCTAACCTTATTGCACACCATCCAAAATTGGAACTGGAAAAAATACTATTTGAATCCTGTTGCACCCCAGAATAATATTGCTCGCAGCTCACAAAGAACATTGTGAATGGCTTTTTCCATCACTTCTGTTGGAAAATAGAAAACATGTGAAGGCATCCTAATGTTTTCCAGACATGCTGGAATGATGAAACCACTCACTCCTAAATGCCAGCAGCAGACTGAGCAGAGGTGTATTTCCCTCCTCCGGATTACATTGGTTTACCTCACTTAGGAAAACTGCTCCAACGGTCTTTAGCAAGACAATGGTGTTATTCTTCCACAACAGTGTTATTTGAGCTGCATTGCTAGGTTATCACCTACAGTCCTACACCTTTGAGATGTCAAATGGTATCCTCTTGACCCTGTAGTTTGTAAAACCGTGTCGAAAATTGTGCTTAAACAGATAATTTACAGTGTTCCTGTCGGTCTAGAAACAAATGTATTTTGTTTGCTGTTATTTACATCAAGTCCTGGAGAAGTTGTTTATATCATTGAAGAATTGAGCAGTGTAGTGAGGCTATTTTACATCACACCTCTAAAAGGCATTTAACCTCTCTTAGTACACTACATAAAATCTGTTTGCTTTGGTAACTCAATAACCTAATAACCTTAATCTAATAATAGTACCAACATTTGTATAATGCTTTTCTCCTGTAGGACTCAAAGTACTTGGGAGCTGCTGCCACTAAGGACTCAATAGGCCACCCGGCAATGTCAGGGAGTCTTGCCTAAGGACTCTTTACTGAAAAGGTACTTGCTTACTGAAAAGGAACAGCAAACATTCAATTCCTGTTCTCTGTGTCAGAGGCGGTGCCTTTAACCAGTACACTCTCCAATCACGAGTTTGTGATGCTACTCAATGCGTTCAACTTACTAATGGGTGTAGCTACAATTTACGGGGCCACCACCAAAACTTAGCTGCCCCCCCCCCCCCAGTCCCAGTGGCCACACCCCCTCTTTTCTGTTATGATTGACACAGCTTGGGGACTATCTGCCAAGGGATATATAGATAGCAATTACCATGACCTCCTCCCAGAAAGAGGGCAC
Organism: Hyperolius riggenbachi; assembly: GCF_040937935.1. Lineage (NCBI taxonomy): Eukaryota > Metazoa > Chordata > Amphibia > Anura > Hyperoliidae > Hyperolius > Hyperolius riggenbachi. The sequence goes on along the minus strand of NC_090646.1, from coordinate 473,616,075 downwards.
AGTTGCGACTTCCCCACAAATGTAGCCACAACGATGCTCACTGTAAAAGGAGGATTTGTATTGGAAGAAGTAATTGAAAAGGGCTGACAGACATTACTATTGCAAAAGAATCTTTCACACATACGTCAGCAGCATTTTCTGCTAAAGTTACTTCTGTAATATTTTATGGCCAGTCTGTACCTGCTTTGCACATCTCAGTCTTGCATCTTTTTGTCTGCTCTGCAAGATTACTCTAGACACTGTGTGTCTGCCCTCATGGGTACAGTTGCTGAACATCAGTGTTTATGGTTTCTCACAGTATCTCAGACTGAGGTCTGGTCTTTGGGCCATACCCATGCTGAGAGCAGCTGAATTAAACAACCTTCTTCTCCCTAGAGCAGGGGTTCTCTCTCAGAAAGGCTGCCGTAGTACCCTGATGCACAGGGAGCACTTGCCAGGTTGTGCCATTACATTCTACCTCCTCCTCCGTGCCTTACCGTCAGGTGGTGGCTGGATAGTGTAGGAGACCTGGGTTCAAATCTTGGCTCTTCCTGTTCAGTAAGCCAGCACCTATTCAGCAAGGAGTCCTTGGGCTAGACTCCCTAACACTGCTACTACCTACTAAGCTCGCCCTAGTTGCAGCAGCTCAAGCGCTTTGAGTACACAATGCGTCTGTATTATCTGACAACTTTAAGTCGAAGAAATAGCCCGCAAGGCACTACCCCTTTAAACCATTCACGCTACTGCCAAAAATCTAACAGGAGCTAACCATTTGTAATTGACCAGCATGAAACAATATTCTATACAGTGCTCAATGGGGTGTAAAGATTTGGATATTTGTAAATATATTAGGATTAGCTGCAACCTCCACCCCCTGAAAACATGAATTGGCAGGACGCTGCACCTAACCTAGGCCTAGAAAAGTCTTCAGGTCTGGCCCCACATGCACATCTACCATGCATACTGCTGACCACATTCAACACCGCTGCCAGAACTCCAGCACCGTAATCTGCTGCCCACTTGCTGCAATGGTATGTTGCATGAATCGTGGGAAAGTAAAGTGTTTCTTAGGGGGTGGGGGTAGCAGCTAATCCCTGGATTGTTTTGACACCCATTGTTAATTCAAAATAAATGTCCCAGCAGCCGTGCTCAAAGTTGGACATCGGAAGAGGAGGAGGAACATGAGAGCCAAGGAAGAAGGGTGGAGCGACAGACTTGCCTGGCTAGATAGGTAAAGAAGTATTTGCTCAGCTAATGGGGGTCAGTTACTGTCTGGAGGGGTGCATAATAAATGGAGGGGGGGCGGGGTACTGGCTGCAGTTCCTATGTGGAGAAACTTCTATGTGCTCTACTTGAGTGAAGAAGGGGGGTACTGGATATTACTTTAAGGGTGGGGTGCTGTTTAATGGAGGTAGGAAAGCTCCTTACTTTGAGAGGGATTACCCTATACCCTATGGGATTACTCTCACTGCAGTGATTGCTGTGGGTGAAGTAAACACAAAATCGCAATTGATCGCGATTAGCGTTTACAAGAGGTAACAGGCCTAAATCACTTTGACATCAATGTAAATGTTTTTAGCCATTTTCATTTTATGCAACATTTGATTCATCTTTTTGTGTCCCTTTGGTGAATCTGATGAATCTCTTATAGTTTACCAAGAAAGTTTATTGCATGATTAACAGAATATAGTATAGCTACAGAAAACAAAAAGAAACACAAATCTTCACAGTATTCTACTATAGGTCTACTGTAGGTCTTTTTGGTTAAAATGTATGATCCAAGACAAGAGTAGCTGTAGATTACTCTATGACCACTAGGTGGCAGGCAGGGAACGACAAACAGGGTTATCTTCATTTTTTTAATGTCACTTGCTCATTGCCAGTTATCATAATGAGGAAGTTAGGGCCCTCTTCCACTAGCAATCGCTAGCGTTCACGCTGAACGCTAGCGATTGCTGAATCGCAATCACCGGCGATTCCCCGACGTTCGCGGCCGCGATTTTGCTATGCTATGCACTGCATAGCAAAATCGCGGCAATTATCGCTCCGCCGCGCGTTCGCGTTCCTGGCAAAAACGAATCGCGGTAGTGAAAATGACCTACCGCGATTCCTATGTTAAAAAGCAAACCGTAGCGATTGTAAAATCGCTAGCGGTTTGCGTTTCTGCGATTCAGCCAGCGCAAACACGCTGGTGGAAAAGGGCCCTTAGGTGGTTTTTGTTGTTTTAAAAGAGAAGAGCAACAGGGCAGTTTCTAGGCCATAAAGCTCCCAGGGTGAAGGGTGTATAAATTGTGCCGCCCTCCCATAGACTCGTGCACACTATTGTGGTGCAGTAATCAGAAGTGCTTTTCAGTATTGGGTAGCACTCAATATAGCTAGCCAGAGGCTCCCACTGTTAGGTAGCCAGGCGTAGCCCCCTCTCCCCTACTTGTAGCCAGAGGAGCCCCAGTTAGCCAGGGGTAGCCTCCCAGTATTGGGTTGCCACATGCAGCCCTCTCCAGGATAAAATGTCCCCTATACAGGTAGTCAGAGAGCCCCCTGTTTGTAAATAGGGAGCCCACCCTGTAGGTAACCAAAGAGCTTCCATTTAGGTAGCCAGAGAGACCCACATTGTTTAGGTAGCCAGAGAGCCCAACCACTTTGGTAGCTAGAGAACCAAAGTGCCCCGCATTTTGGTAGTCGGAGAGCCCCCCCCCCCCCTTCACACACGCAACACACACACGCTTTGGTAGCCACAGAGTTCTTGTTTTGGTAGCCAGAGTGGTGGTTTGTGGCTCAAACAACTTGTCTCATGGGTCAATGATCCCACTTCATCAGGTCAAAATCAGAGCCAGAAAATTGTGCAATCACAGAACCAAGTGCAAATGAATTGCAATCTTTTGACCTGATGAGGAAGATTTTTTTGACCCATGAAACGTGGTCGTATCTATAATCAACTAATACCCATTATTGGTGTATCTTATTTTGTAAGGTCCACCAATTCCTTCCTTTTAAACATCATTTTAATTATTTTGCAATTTACAGTACCTCCTACATACTACAATTTAGAGACCCAACCATGGGGGTGGTGTTGGGTGCCTTATCTGCCTTTGACTTTGAAGTGTGACTTTCCAGAGGGCTCCACAAGCTTGAGTGGGGTCAAGCCAACCCCCACCTGCTGTGTGATTGGTCACCTTTCAGGTGATTTCATTACCCCCTTTCATAAACGCTTTTGTCCATACAGTTAAACAGTATTGCACAAAGTTGGCACCTGGTCTTGTCTTGTTTTCTGGCCACAGCAATTAGTTAAGGTATTTTTTATGCTGATGATTTACACCTTTTCCTCTCTGTTATCCCCTTTTCATGTGTGGAGTAGATCCCTTCTCAATATAGCAGTCACCCCTTAAATGTGCAGCATCTCAATCTCTCTCCCCATTCCCCCACGCATTCTATATACAGCAGCCCCTCTCTTTCATTTAATTTATTTTAGGCAGCAGCTTTCTTCTTCTATTTGTTTCACCCAATTTACAGCCTCAATATTCCATCAGCCTACTTTACCATGCTTAGCTGTCCCCTTAGGCAACAGCTGCCCTAGACCGCAGCCTATATTGCCTTCGCAGAAATCCAGCCCCAGGAATATTAGAATAGTGGGCATAGCTTACTTCTTTCCATTTGTGTTATCTAAATGTAGTATGCTGCTATGTTAGGTTAAAGAGAAACCGTGACCAAGGATTGAACTACATCCCAATCAATAGCTGATACCCCCTTTCCCATAAGAAATATTTTCCTTCTCTCAAATGGATCATCGGGGGCTCTGTATGGCTGATATTGTGGTGAAACCCCTCCCACAGTGTAATGTCAGGACCATGGCGCTGACATCGCACTGTGGGAGCCTTGTTGCATTGTGGGAATTAACAGCTGTTTCCAACTGCCCAAAAAAAGCAAGCAGCATCTCCTTCCAGTGAAATCACCTGCCAGCAGTAAAAATGTCACCATGTGATAAATGTCAGAATGTAAATCAGGGAGAGGAAAGATTTTACAATGGGCAAACACTGACTAAATCATTTATACATACGTAAAAATTAAGCGCTTTTGTTCATTACAATATTTTTGAACTGATGTTGTCTAATACTCTTTGGATTCCAGGTTTAGATCCATGACATGGAAACATCTGCATCAAGTTTGTATGTTCTCTATATGTTTGTATTTGTATGGTTTTTTGGGGTTTTGTTTTTAGGAGTTTTGCTTCCTTTCACATCCCAAAAACCTGATACAACTGATTTTCCACCAAACCGGACCCTAGAGCATGATAGGGACACCAAACTATGACACTGACTTAGGGACAGCGGGTTAGATCTCTCAAGGCAGGTACCAAGAAAACTGGAACAAAGGTGGAGCAGTTGCACAATCCGATTTTAGCTGTAAATCAAAATGCAGATTCTGAATATATACTCTGGGCAACTATTTCATGTTTTCCACACTCTCTTTGCTGCACCTGACTTAACCACTTGAGGACCCACCCTTTACCCCCCCTTAAGGACCAGCGCTGTTTGTTTGGATCTGTGCTGGGTGGGCTCTGCAGCCCCCAGCACAGATCCGCGGCCACACAGAGCGATCAGATCGCCCCCCTTTTTTCCCCACTAGGGGGATGATGTGCAGGGGGGGTCTGATCGCTCCTCCTGTCTGGCATGTTGCGGGGGGGGCACCTCAAAGCCCCCCCCGCGGCGACATTCTCCCCCCTCCCTCTCCTACCTGCTCCCCCCGGAGATCTGGGCTGCACAGGACGCTATCCGTCCTGTGCAGCCAGTGACAGGCTGTCTTCTGTCACATGGCGGCGATCCCCGGCCGCTGATTGGCCGGGGATCGCCGATCTGCCTTACGGCGCTGCTGCGCAGCAGCGCCGTACAAATGTAAACAAAGCGGATTATTTCCGCTTGTGTTTACATCTAGCCTGCGAGCCGCCATCGGCGGCCCGCAGGCTATTCACGGAGCCCCCCGCCGTGATTTGACAAGAAGCAGCCGCTCGCGCGAGCGGCTGCTTCTTGATTAATTAAGCTGCAGCTGGCGACGCAGTACTGCGTCGCTGGTCCTGCAGCTGCCACTTTGCCGACGCACGGTATAAGCGTGCGGTCGGCAAGTGGTTAATAAATCAGCCCCTGTGAGCGATAATGTGATCACTGCTCAATGGGACAGACAAATAGAATGATGCACACACTCTACACAGGGTATGGAGAATGGTGATAGTGATGAAAGAGTAGCAAATCTCTGCACAAGAGCTGAATACAAATGTGTTTGCTATTAATACTGTTGCAAGGAGTACCAGTGCCATCTGCTGACCAAACGTAGTAATTACAACTTGTTGACAACAGGTGGACTCCTTGTGATGCCAAGTAATGTATGCGCTTGCCAGAAAAGGTGATCAACTTTGCACTGACTGGGAGAAGTAGTGAAATAAGCACCCAAACTAGATGTTAACTTGAGATTCTGTAGAAACGACCATGGCTTTGCCATTCCTGTGCAGGGACAGAGTGCTTGTATTTGTATTATCATTGATTTATAAAGCACCGACATATTCTGTGGCGCTGTACAAAGGAAGAAACACACATGGGATACATAATAATACTGACAATGGTGTACACCAAATATAGACAACTGTACATAATACAGAGTTGGTCATTACAGTGACAAATGTAACATGAAGAGTAACGGGCAGGGTCAGCCTCCTAATGTTTACTGTTTTTGTTGCAATCTTTGTGCTGCTTGAGACTCTGCTGTATTTGTTTAGGTTGTACCTATGTTCCCTGTGTTGTCTTACTGTGTTTTGTAAAGCGCTGCGGAATATGTTAGAGCTATATAAATAAATAAAAAAATAAATAATAATAATAACGACACAAAATGAATAACAAATTCCAAGACACAGGGGTGAGAGAGCCCTGCCCTTGTGAGCTTACAATGTAAAGGACAATTGAAATGAGAAGAATATGGAGGCATATTTATTTCCTTGTTAAACAATACCAGTTGCCTGGCAGCCCTGCTGATCTATTTGGCTGCAGTAGTGTCTGAATAACACCAGAAACAAGCATGCAGCTAATCTTGTCAAATCTGGCAATAATGTCAGAAACACCTGATCTGCTGCATGCTTGTTCCAAGTCTATGGATAAAAAAAGGATTAGAGGCAGAGGATCAGCAGCATAGCCAGGCAACTGGTATTGCTTAACCTTTTCGGGACCGGCCACCTACCCCCCCTTAAGGACCAGGCATTTTGCGCGGGAAGGGGGTGCGCGCGTTTGGGGGGGTCAGGCGGCCGGATCCCGTCTGTGGCTGCCTTGCATTGTGTCCCCCCTTGGTGGCCTGGGCCCCCCCCTTCTGCCAGCAGCCTTCACTTACCTTCCAGGCTCCAGCGATGAGCCGCACGGGACCCTCTTCTCCGGCCGTCATCTCCGTTCTGTCTGACGAGCAGTTCCGGGTCGCGGCTTGATGACGTCATCAAGCCGGGACCCGGCGCTGACGTCAGATGAAGCGGAGATGCCGGCCAGAGCGGAGGGGGGCGCCGATCGTCGCTGGAACGGCAGGGAGGTGAGTGGATCCTCTTCTTTCCCCCCTGCCGCCGCCGCTGTCAAACAGATCACTACGATCCGACGGCGATCGTAGTGATCGTGTGATCAGCAGCCATACGCGATGGCTGCTGATCACTCGGGGGAGATGTCGGCTGTCATATGACAGCTTAATCTCCCCCTCCGGGTGCGCACGATCGCGTCGGGAGCGGAAATTGCGGGCCGGCGTAGATTCTACGCCGCATCAGGCTAGAACAGCCACAAGTGCGGCGTAGAATCTAATGCACGTGGTCCTGAAAAGGTTAAAGAGAACCCGAGGTGGGGGGCAATGTTTACTTAGCTAATGTCACTCACGCCGTTCCCCCCGCCTCCTGCAGAGCGCCGGTCCCCGCCCGCGTCCCTTCCCTCCAATCAGCGGGGAGGGAAGGGACGTGGGCGGGGACCGGTGCTCTGCAGGAGGCGGGGGAGTGGCGTGAGTGACACTAGGGAGGTAAATACAGCTCGCTGCGACACGCTGCGTGTCGCCAGCGCGGCTGTAATTTATGGGGAGAGCGGAGCGCAGGGGGGACTTAGGGGGGATTCAAATAGCAACAGAGGCTGGGCACTATAGCCAGACCCAGCCTCTGTGTATAGATTTCGTTCTAAGATCCCCACCTCAGGTTCTCTTTAAGGCTACTTTCCCACCAAGACGTTGCGTTTTAGGGGAAGTTATGGTCGCATAACGTGCCCCTAACGCAACGCATGGTGGTGTTAAAGTTGGACGTCAGATTGAGCTACGTTATGCAGCTCTCAAAGCAGCCGCTCCAGGTTAGTGATAGGAAGTCTGGATCTTTTTAAGGATTCGGATCATTTGAATTGGATCATTGAAAAGATTCCAGATCTTTGAACCGAATCATTTGAATCATTTTACTAGGGAAGCAGACTGGGTGAAATGACTAGCAGGACAGGACTTTCCCTGCACTGTACAATCTGTATGTTCCTGTTTCTCCCAGACAGACATCCACTGTGAACCGAATCTTTCATTGTGATAAACCGGATGATTCGACTCTCAAAAATTCAACTCAACACTACAGTCCCACCACAAGTCACCACAGTGCAGTGAATATTAATTAGCCATGTGGCTGGCTGCGGAGGAAGAGGGGAGACCTCCTCCTCCAACATTACTGAGCATGTGCAAACAGTCTAACGTGGCTTAGCCCAGTATAACGTACAGCAAGCAGCACTTTGTTTAAATGTGCTGCGTTACTATGTAACGCAACGTGTGCACTGTGAACAGCACGTTGATTTTACAGTGCTGTGAGTTAGGCTGCGTTACTGGCTGCTGTAACGTGGGACTTTAACGTCCCACTGTGAAACCAGCCTAAAAGAAAATCAACTTGGCAGCCTCTATATACCTCGCATTTCAGTTGTCCTTTAAAGGAATATGGCAGAATGAATGGATAGAAGGATGTATTTGCTGGCAGAATGGATATATTTGCTGATCTTCAGAGGTTTACAGCTTATGTGAATGTGCTGTTACACTATTTTAGTTTAAAAGCAGGAAACAGTGTCATCCAAACATGCTGCTGATAATTGTAGTGGTATAGTGCTGTGCACGGTAATTGTCTCGTAGATCTGTTGCATTGGTTATATACCGATACCTTCCCATCATATTGTGATACCTTAAAGGGAAGGTCCAAGCAAAATAAAAAAATGAGTTTCACTTACCTGGGGCTTCTACCAGCCTAATGCAGCCATCCTGTGCCATCGTAGTCACTCACTGCTGCTCCAGTCCCCCACTGGCAGCTTGCCGACCTCGGAGGTCGGCGGGCCGCATTGCGTACATTTTTACGCATTCCCGCTAGTGCAGGAACATTAACACATACATTTTTACGCGTTAGTGATGCAATGCGGTTTCACAATCTTGCGTCATCAAGGGAGCTCCCCTGATGACGCAAGATTGCGAAACCGGTCGGGAAGGCGACAGGCGGCACCATTTTATTTGAGGTCTTCTATTGACCATTTTATGCGCGCTACTTTTTCGGGGTTCCCAGTGCACGGGCCCCCTATGTGAGTTTTTCTTTTAGCCTTGTTTTTAAATTGTTTTACTCGTTATGTAATAAAGATGGTTTACACTTAGATGTGCCGTACATCTCTTTCATGTCACTATCCTACTGGACTCCCCTTTGGCGAGTCTCTGCGACCTCAGGATATCTACTATATTCCGGAGGAATCTGTGGTGTGCAACATCACTGGTGAAACGACACCATTTGAAAGTTCTGCGGACCATCCATCAAACTCGTTTACAACCTTATAATGTGGGTTGTTGGAATCTGGTAAGCCTTGCTTCTTTACCTTTTTGTTCGAAGATTCTGTATACCAGAAAATGACGAAAGCTGTATTACTATAGACCTGCGCTGACTTTATATATTTATTGCTTGTGTGGACTTTTGGACATTGTTCTTCTCGGCTGCGGTCGCCTTCTGCCTTGGCGCTGACACTTGTTGTCAATTTAATTGTTCATACCCCTGGCAAATTTTGACTTAAAGTTACTTTTATTCAACCAGCAAGTTAATTTTTGACGGGAAATGACATAGGTGTCTCCCAAAAGTTAATAAGACGATGTACAAGAGGAATTATTGTGGGAAAAAAATATCTCTCAGCTTCTATTTACATTTGAGCAAAAAGTGTCCAGTCCAAAATGATTCATACCCTTCTCAATAACTAAAAATGAATAAGAATAAACAAGCTTTCGGCCTTGCAGCCTTCGTCGGGCTTAGCCAATAAATGGTATCATCCTGATTTAAAACTTCTTGCTTTTACTGATGGCTAACACGGTACAATACCCTACTCCTTCTCAATAATTAATAGAAAAGCCTTTATTGGCTATTACAGCAATCAAATGCTTCCTATAATTGCAGATGAGGTTTTTAAATGTCTCCACATGTATTTTTGCCCATTCATCATTAGCAATGATCTCCAAATCTTTCAGGTTGGAGGGTCTTCTTGCCATCACCATGAACTTTAGCTCCCTCCTCATATTCTCAGTTGGACTCTGACTGGGCCACTCCAAAACGTTAAAGAGACTCTGTAACAAAATGTTCAGCCTTATTTCTTCTATCCTATAAGTTCCTATATCAGTTCTAATGTGGTCTGTCTTACTGCAGCCTTTCCTAGTTGCACAGTCGCTGTAATATCTCTGTTATCTAATCTAATCTTCTCTCCTTTGTCGGCTCAGGCAAGAATGTGCTGCTCTGCTTGTGATAGGGAGAAGCTATACACACCCTCTCCACGCCCCCTGCAGGCTCTGTATGAGTCACAGACTGAGCTTCTCTGAGCCTATCACAAGCTGGTTAGCAGCCATGTCTTTTGTTTGTAAACACTGCCTAAAACTGGCAATTACAAGCCAAGATTGCAGCAGGGAGTGGCAGAAACAGCACAGAGGGGCCCAGGAGAACATAATGAATAGGATGGTATGCTTTTTATTGTAAGAATTTTAGAGTGCAGATTCTCTTTAATGTTGTTGTCTGCTAAACATTTCTTCACCACTTTTGCTGTGTGTTTTGGGTCATCGTCATGCTGAAATGTCCACTGGTGCCCAAGGCCAAGTTTCTCTGCAGACTGCCTGATGTTGTCATTGAGAACCCTTATGTATTACTCTTTTTTTCATGGTGCCATTTACTGTGATTAGGTTCCCTGGTCCATTGGCTGAAAAACACCCTCAAAGCATTAGGTTCCCACCACCTTGTTTGACAGTGGGGATGGTGTTCTTTAGGTTAAAGGCTTCTCCTTGTTTACGCCAAATGAAGGAAACATCATTCTGACCAAACAATTTAATTTTTGTTTCACAGAAGACCTGAAGTATTCTTCTTTGTCTAGATGAGCATTTGCAAAGGCCAAGCAAGCTTTCGTGTGCCTTATCTGGAGAAGTGGCATCCTCCTTGGTCTGTATCCGTGGGACGCAGCAGTGTGCAGTGTCCGTTGGATTGTCTGCCTTGAGACATTGCCAACAGCAGAGCCCAGATTCCCTAGGATTGCCTTGGTGGTGATCCTTGGATTCTTTTTCACCTCTCTCACTATCCTCCTGGCCAGCACATGTGTCACTTTTGGCTTCCGACCACATCCTCTGAGATTTTCCACAGTGCGGAACATCTTGTATTTTTTAATAATACTTTGCACTGTAGCCACTGGAACTTGAAAACATTTAGAAATGGCCTTGTAGCCCTTTCCTGACTTGTGAGCAGCCACAATGCACCGCTGCAGGTCCTCACTGAGCCATGACTGTCCACAAAACAACTCCAGGGAGCTGCTGTTTTTCACCTGTTGAGTTGATTAAAACAGCTGTTCCCAATTAATCAGGGTAATATACATTTAGGTGGAAAGGGAAGGTCGCCTATATAACAGAACCACTCCAAATATAATCAAAAGTATCAAAAAAGTTTATGTAGCAGCAACAAATCTCCACAAATACGTCTACACAGAGGTACCACAGGGGGACTGAAGGTGGCACAAGGAGACAGAAAGAGGTAAAACACCTGTGAGAGCAGGGCTTCATTTGGGAGGTGTGGCTTAGTTTGGGGTTGGGGCTTAATCAGAGGCACTGTACAAAGTAAGAAACAAACATGGGGTACAAAATAAGACAGACAATGATATTTATACTCATGCACAAATTGCACCTTATTTGCTATGAATACCGGTAATCACTATTATTGTATTTTGCGTATTGATTAGCACCTTGTATATGCACTTACCTTGATAGTTGTTGATTACAATTTTATACTTGATTATCACTTTAGCACTTTGGATATATTTTTGTACCTTTTTATCACCCATCCTTTGTATTGTATGTATTATTAAACATTGCATGATACACTTTTATACAGATCCGATATGAACCTGCCCATCAGCTAACTATGCCGTCACTCCCCTCACAGTTTTGTTTTTATTGCAAAGCCTTGACAATAAAGATTATCTTGTCCTTTATACTTCTTTGTTGATACATCTTTAGATTTATTTATGATCTTTTGAATATTTGCTACCTTGGTGCTCAAATGGGGAATCTTCCTCCTTAGTGTACATTATGTTTCTTCCCTGACAGGTAATAAGGTGCCTCAACTTCCTAGTGTAACTGAAATGAGACAAGTGGAGTGCCTCCCAGAACAAATCAGTGGTAACTGTGAGGCAGGGGCGGCCTTAGGCATATGCCATCTGTGCATGTGCACAGGGCCACCATTCCTGGGGGGAGAGGGGCATCACGTGCACTCACCGAGGTACGACTGGGTCACTATGGCCAATGCCTCACGTCACTGCAGTGCAGCAGGTCACAGTGACATTGTGTCCATGTGCTGTGCTACCACTTGTATGTAAAAATTTGCATTCACATGTGGGGCTATTGATTTTCATTCTTCCTCAGTAATCAGCTGCGCACTCCAAAGGTGTCCCCTTACAAGAGATCACTAATCATAGCGTGATACTCTCCCGCATGTGTATCACCTCCGTGCAGGTGCAACTGTGCTCTCACTCGTGAATCCACACCCCCAATGTACAAACGGCTCACTGGATAGTTGCCACCTCTGCTTTCAGGTGAGAGCTGAAAAGTTATTTTAAACAGAAGATTAAAAATTACCTCTTGGAGAAAACTTAGGAGAAACAGTGAATTGAATAAAGACTGTGATGTCTGATGTCACTGCCTTGTGCTCCTCCCAACTGGTTTTGTAGCAAATTTCAGCAGGGAACATTAATGTAAAAACTTATTTAGAGCTCGTTTCCATTCATAGTGGAACTGAAATGAGAAAAAAACAGTGCTGCATGGCTCTGCGCTGTGCCGGGGGGCGGAGCTCGAGATGCCATACTGAAAGGAATTGCAGGCGTAATCGTCCCGAAATACAGGAAACTATGCACTGCGATACAAAAGTGAATTGCAGCGCATGAATGGAAACAGCAGGCAGTGCAGTCTATGCACTGTCTACTGTCCCTGCCATCACGTTTCCATAAGTGCGCCTGAAATTGCGCTATATGGAAATGAGCCCTTATTTAGTGCGCCACCTGCTGGTTTCTTGAACAAGCTTAGATAATATAAAGAAGGCTTCATTTTGCTGCACTGCAAAATGTACAATTAACATTTTTGTGTTAAGCTTTAGAAATAAAAACATCTGTAAGCTTTGTACTCCATAGAATATGTAGGCCAAGTCAAGCGTCCCGACTCCCTACAGTATCTATGAGGTAACCAGCCTTGAGGGCAGCTGCATTTTGCCTCCATAAACAACCATCCTATGATGTTTATAGGCTATGTACTTTTTCCATATGAAAAAATAGTGTGAGCAATGAAAGGGTTAGTAGCAGCGCTGTGTGTATTTAAGCACTCCCTTAATGTTGTTGCAAAAACATTTTTAAAGGTCAAGTCAGATTCTCCTAGAGCTAAGCCTTTTCTGTCCTTTCCAAATCCCCCACCTTTGGGTCCCAGGCCATTAATTAGCAGTTAATGAGCATTCTCTTGCTAGCAGCTTGGCAGGGAAAACAAAAAGCCCACAGTGCCAAAGCAGCGGGGGTGTTGTGGGATCCTGATGGTTGCCCAGTTCAGAAATTAGAGAACTCCTGTCAGGGACAGATCTGTAAACAGTTTAATTTAAGTCTGACAAGCAGTGAAGGGGGTGGGGCCCAGCAGCAAAACATAATGAATTGTATCCTCTACTTCCATTACAATGCAATATTGGGCAATGTTCTGGTGTGTGTGCGAGCTTTTAGCTCTGTGCATTACTGAAACCATTTTCAGTTTATTTGCTACAGCAGTTGCACTAAAGGAGATGTTATGTAAGTCAAGTATTTATACATTTGTATGATAAAAATATGCAAAATTCATACATATTTATCATCTTTCATCTTAATATGACAAAGGTTTGCAGAAGGAAAGTGACTACAGAAGCTGGGCAACAGTTTTGTCCATTATGGGCAAGTAAAAGCAAACAAAATATTTGTAGTATTTTACATGAGTTTATTATGCAATGCAAACTACATTAAAGCTTAATTCTCTGCAGTTGTGTAGATGTTAAAACACATTTCTTTGCTTATGGGGACCTTTAATCACAGAGTTTAGTCTACGGATTAGACATAATTAATTGTTATGATAAGACCGATGGAACAGGCAAGCCTTACATACTGTGGCTAAAGTACAGGGAGGAGGGATGACGTGCAGCACACAACAGTGCAGGGAAGGCAAGGTAAAGAGTAATGATCTCGGACTACGCTCGGCCAAGATGAAATGGCACTCCAGATCTCTCAGCAACACCTCTAGAGGTAGGAGTGCAGCATACATGGTAAACACACTATGTCTTCTGGGGTGAAGGTGAGTATTTCTTTCACACCAGCATGCTCCTCCACTCATGTCACCATATGGGTATTGGTGGACTTCTGCTTTTATACTGGTGGGAAACAGCTTTACAAAGGTCTGAGGTGATAAAATGTTGATTTGGCAAAATAGGATATTCTGGGGTTTAGCAAAAGTTACAAAAGGGGTCTAGATGGCAGGCAGTCTTCCACAGTAAAACTGAGCAAGTGAACCAATCTCATTTGTTTATTGTCACTACAGGTATGCTTTAATGCATTCAAGGAATTTGGGACCTGTGATGTAGATTTACTGGGGCCCATCATTACAACCATGGAGAAAAGGGACTTTCACACTTCTGCTCTCTAAAGAAGGAGAAGAGTATGTTAGGAAACTTACAATGGGGACTTCTAGTTGCAGAAACGTTTTGTGCTAGGTAAAGGCTGATTCAGAGACCCGTGGCTTTATAAAATGTGTGATTCAGCCATGGAATGAATGTGTGATGGAACCAATGGCATTCATTTCTTTTTGATCACTTAATGTAATGGAATAATGATAATGTTTCAGAATTTATTTTAATATTGTAATATTTCTTCTATGTGATGTAAAAAAATACTATCTCATCAGAGGTGTTGGCAAGAACAACTGGGTTTGTGTAGTGTGGATTAGAGTCAGTGGCAGAAGGCCCAGGAGGCACTTGGAAGTGTTTCTCCACAACTGACACAAGCCATTCTTTTGGTCTGCTTAAAAAAACTTTTGCTAATAATGCCTTAGATTAATGTTATATTTGTAATGCTTGGTAATGCTGTTATAAACTTTTATAATACTGTTATATTTTTTTGTATTTAATGCAATACTAAATAAAGTTACTGAGTACATCCAGTAAGCCTTATTTATCTACCATCTCCCCTCCTCTGGAACACTCTCCCTCAACGCATCTGCCACTCAGCTCTTCAGGCAAGAATACTCTCTTACCTAGGATGCTTTGGCCACTGACCACCATTTCTGCCACCTCATACACAGCTTCCCTTTACGTACTGGCCAGGAGGTCGCAATAGCAGCATAGGGGGCGATATACAGGCTGGGAACGCGAAGAATCACTCGTGTTCCCATGCCTGTCGGCCGGTGACGGCCAAACCGGAAGTGTTCGCCGGCGGGTGCAGAAGCATCTGAGCGGGGCTGCGAGGGCACCGATCGTCTGCAGGGGGCTGAGGGAAGCCCCAGGTGAGTTAATCTCATTTTTTTTTGTTCACTTTAGGTTCACTTTAAACCTTTAGACTGCAAGGCCTTTTGGCCAGGGCTCTCTTCCCCTTTTGTCTCACAAAGTTGTGTACTGTTTGTGCATATCATCCACCCCTGTGTAAAAATATGTAGTTCATTTGTTCACTGCATTAGAGCAATAATAATAATATTAACAATAGGCACTGAGTAAGACTAGGTTAGAGATTATAACTAAACATGTGAACTGACCTTGCAAATGCCAGTCACCAACTCCTTTGCTACCTATTGGTGTGCATATATGGATTTTATAGTCACTCATCTCCACCTTCCATTCAGTGGATCAAACGGGATGTTTCAGTATAGTATAGGGCAGTGATGGCTAACCTTGGCACTCCAGCTGTGACAAAACTACAAATCCCATCATGTCTCTGCCTCCCCGAGTTATGCTTAGAGCTGTCAGAGTATTGCAATGCCTCATGGGACTTGTAGTTCCACCACAGCTGGAGTGCCAAAGTTAGCCATCACTGGTATAGGGAATGGTAGAGAGAGGAGGCAGCACTATGATATTGGTGCAAAGGTTTTTAGGATTCACCCCAGGGTTTGTGTTAGGGCACACAGCCAGCATGCCACTCAACCTTCTGCCTGTTCTGTCCCAGAGGAGGGAGATGTGGCCCAGGAACAGAAGCGGAACTGCAGTAGCATGATCAAGGAACACTGTTAAGGAGAATACAGTCAGTTAGTTGAGAGAATGGGGTCATGTGACCTCCAAAGTTGATGTTTGCTGGAGATTTTGGGGTTGAGTGTTTGGGAGTTTTGATATGTTTTGGTTTAAAGGGGCAGAAGGGACTTTTTACTCTGGGAATTAGGCATTAAAGAGGAGCTGTTAGGTATAGGGTCTCAGAGAAAAAACACATATATCAGTAGCTAAATATTGGCTGTACTTAAATTACATATGCATTTCACTGTATACGTTTGGATTTCACAGAATTTTTATATACCTTCTTTCCCCTAAAATAAAACCTAACCCGAAAATAGGGCCTCCCTTATATTTCAAGCATGCTTGAAAAATAAGACCTACTCCGAAAATAAGGCCTAGCTGGGGGGGCACTGTGTGTATGGGGGGGTGTGTGGGCACTTACCGCACATCCCTTGTTGCTGCGTCCCCCTCCGTTCCAAGTAATTTCTCCAGTGGTGGCGGCGGCGGCATGGTATTCAAGCTATGAGGGCGCCCTTTGACCCTCACGTGGGATGCAGTACGCTTTGCCGGCTTTGCGCTGACGCTCCGCTCATGTAATAATCAATGTGCGCCAGGCGCACGATTATGATAGGAAGGGAGCGCCAGCGTAAAGCCGGCAAAGCATACTGCATGCAGCGTGAGGGTCAAAGGGCGCCCTCATAGCTTGAATACCATGTTGCCGCCGCCACCACCGGAGAAATTGCTTGGAACGGAGGGGGACGCAGCAACAAGGGAGGTGCGGTAAGAGCCTCCCCATACACAAAGCATCTAGCCCCTCCTCCCCCCCCCCCCCCCCCCCCGAAAAAAAGCCCTAGCACATATTTCCTCCCCAAAAAGAATATAAGACAGTGTCTTATATTCGGGGAAAGACCGTAGTACTTGCAGAGATTGATGCTCCTGACAGCTCATGGCAGGTTCCATGTTTGACTGTCTTGTATGAAGGCAATTGTGGTGTAATATCCTCCCTTACCCTGCTTCCTGATGATTCGACTCACAAAAAAGATCCGGATCAAAGATCCTAATGGTTCATGATCCGGACAACACTACTGTGCAGTGAATATTAATTAGCCATGTGGCTAGGAACAATAGCGGACTATACTCCGCAGTATACTCTAACGGAACATGTGCCCTGTGAACAGCACATTGATTTTTCTGTGCTGTGAGTTGGGCTGCGTTACAAGCTGCTGTTACATGAGCCTGTAACTTCCCACTGTGAAAGCAGCCTTAGGGCGGGATAGGGAAATGAAGGGGAGGACCAAGGGAGTGCAGTGGGGAGAAGAAGCAGCCCCAGCATGCTTTGCAGTATCTGTTATGCAGCCTGCCGACCTCCTTAGGTGCTTGGGAATAAAGAGGCTTGCTGTTCAGCAAACATCAAAGTAAGAGAGATTTTTAACTTCAGTATTGCCTTTTTGGCTTCCTTCTAAACTGTTTAACACAGGAGAATAGAGGTTTAAATTAGCTTTTGCAGCCTGACAGTTACTCTTTAAGGGCATGTGACCAACCCAAAACTATAGATCACCACACCTCTTTAACCTCACCAAACGTATTCCATTTTGTATATGCAATGTTAATATATAGGAAACAAGTTTCATGCTTCATCTGTGAGTATATACTAAATCTGATAAATATAACACGGTGAAACTTTGGACTTGAGCCTGTGTGGCCTTTCCACAAATCCAGGCCTGATGCCAACCCTTGCACAAGATATAACAGAACAATGGCACATTTATTATAATTTGGAATTCAAAGCTGGCATTTCATACAATTTGACCAGCTCAGTCAAGCCCCAACATACACACTCTACAGCGCACTTAACAATATTCCAGTTTCTTAAAGGCTTCGTGTCCTATATATTATTTACCCAAGTCCTTATTATGGCCCTACTTGCCTCACCCTTTCTAATCTGTAGACACAATAAACATAACATAATCAAACCTCCTTTTGTCAGATTTTCAGTGAGCATCTATATCTGAAAAGTCTTCTCATCATATACCAAGATTAACTGGTTTAGGACCGATTCTTTCCTTGCATTGAAGGGCATCTACGGATATAAGTAATAGGTGATTCCCAGGATTTATCTGATGGCCATTTAGAGTCGGGAAGGATTTTCCCCTTTTAAGAATAATTGGCACAAATGTTTTCACCTTACTCTGGATCAACTGGGATATGTGCAGGTTTAGAACAGTGATCTTTTTTTTTTTTTTTTTTTTTTGTGTGGTTGAACTTGATGGGCAGATTTTTTCAACCAAACTATGTAACTAACTATTTAACTATGTAAGAACTGGTAAGCTCAAATATGCCCAGATTTGACAGTACAGGATAGTCCTGAGTGAGCACTGCCAATCCTTTCCATGTTAATTACATAGTAACTATGTTAGTTAACATAGTACCGACCACGCTAGTGGAAGTAACGAGCGTAACCAAGTAAGGCACGCTACGCTGCAAGGAGTGAGTGTAGTGTGCATAGCAGCTGATAATTGTTATGGTAAAACTAGCTATAAATCGCTAACATGAAAGATAGTAATCAGAAGGAGAAAATATAACAAAAGCCACGCATCATTTGTATGGAGAGTCTTTTTTTCCTTGGTGTAGACATAGACACCCTCATATTTGAAGCTCTGTAGACACGTAAGTTACACAAAACGATCACCATGCTCAGCCATGCTGCTTTATTCTTTTGTAACTGAGGATCTGAAGTGCAAGTAAATAAAACCCATGTTAAGCTGGTACCCTTCTTTAAGGGTCACTTAAGCCACCTGAAAAAAAATGAGTTTTACTCACCTGGGGCTTCTACCAGCCCCCTGCAGCTGTCCGGTGCCCACGCAGACTCGCTCCGATGCTCCTGGCCCCGCCGGCAACCACTTCTGGTTTTGGCAACAGGAGCCTACAGGCCGGGAACGCGAGTGATTCTTTGCGTTCCTGGCTGTAATAGCGCCCTCTATGCTGCTATATGCCATATGCTATAGCAGCATAGACGGCGCTATTACGGAAGTGGCTGCCGGCAGGGCCAGGAGCATCGGAGCGAGTCTACGTGGGCACCGGACAGCTACAGGGGGCTGGTAGAAGCCCCAGGTGAGTTTTTTAGGTGGCTTAAGTGTCCCTTTAAGCAATGTCTGTGTCACCCACTGCCATGCTTTGTGACAGGATGAACCTCAGTTTGCAACACACAAAGCAGCAGCATTTTCATGGGGAAGATTCACTACCTTTCCACTTAAAGTATTTAGAGAACTGCCCTAATGATTCTAGTTTTAAAAAGCTGTAATTAAACAAAACAGTAAAGACACAAAACAGAGGTTGTTCACATTATCCCACACAGTGGGAGTTATTTCATTGAACATACATATGAATAACAACAGATTTCTCTGCAGATTCACATCTGATCATCATATTAAATATTTTTTTTGAAATGATTCTGTTGATAGCATGATCATAAGTCAGGATTTATTTCTACTTGCATTGTAGCTGCCCTAGCTATATTTTGGACCCATGTGTGCTTTGGATATTTAACCCCCTCCACTTTATTTCCCAGTAGGAATAAAGCAATATCCTTTGAGAACCTCTTGCCCAGCACCTCTGATTGGAATGTGTCAATTTTAGAGAAATTGGCACCAGTCTTTGGACATTACAGGAGAATCTTCCTTACTTAAAGGGAACCCGAGATGAGAGAGTTATTTAGGCTGCCATATTATTTCCTTGTAAACAATGACAGTTGCCTGGCAGCCCTGTTGATCTGGCATATCTAGTGTCGGAGTCAAAACACTGGAACAAGCATATGGCTAATCCAGTAAAACCTGAGCCAGCTGAGTCAGAGTACCTGAGCATGCTTGTTAAGGGTAAGTGGCTAAAAGTATTAGAGACACAGGATCAAGAGGACTGCCAGGCAACTGGTATTGATTAAACGGAAATAAATATGGCAGCCTCCATATCCTCTCAACTCGGGTTCCCTTTAAATGACAATAAAAGCTGCCCTTAGCCTGCTTCTCATTGTTAATGACCTAATGACCACGTCACGCCAATGGGCATGACCGCGGCGGCAGCCCTAGGACCACCTAACGCCAATTGGCATCAGGTCCTGGAGCCGGATACTGCAGGAGATCACGCTCTGGCTGTGCGCGCATCTCCTGCTTGGAAGGCGTAGCTCTACCCCACCTTCAGTCTCCGAGCGTCGATCGCCGTCTTTCTACTAAGTACAGCGCTGCGATCCACGGCTGTCCCCCTGGGGCACCAGAGAGCGATCGGCTGAAGCCTATGACAGCCGATTGCCATGATTGGCTGGCAGGGGGTGGGCAAAAGGGAGAGGGAAAAAAAACAAAAAATACCTTTATTTAAAAAAATAAATAGAAATAAATATTTGTAAAAAAAAACCCAAACAACTGGGGGTGCGATCAGACCCCACCAACAGAGAGCTCTGTTGGTGGGGAGAAAAGGAGGGTGGGGGGAATCGTTGTGTGCTGTGTTGTGCGGCCCTGCAGCTTGGCCTTAAAGCTGCAGTGGCCAATTTTACTAAATATGGCCTGGTCTTTAGGGGGGTTTAGCACTGTGGTCCTCAAGAGGTTAAGACAGCAAGGAGTGTATATACCCACAGTATGAAACTCCATTTTAACTCACTTCATGATATGTAGTATTTTCAATAACATTGCTGTTTTCAGTAATATTTCAAAGCTTTATACAAGCAAAGCACAACTTCTATTTAAAGGGAAACTTAAGTGGCGTGTGACATGATGAGATGGACATGTGTATGAACAATGGCAAGCATACAAATAACTATGCTGTGCTCCTTTTCTTCTTTCTGCCTGAGTTAATATTCAGCTATGCAACTTTCTCTTTAAAGTTGGGACCCTGTTGGACAATAGCATTCCTTAAAAATAAGAAAGTACAGCCAGTAAACTCTTTCCTGGCAAAGAACAGCTTCTGTGACCAGAGGATAGATTAAAAGGTCCATAGTTCATATACAGTGGGATGTGAAAGTTTGGGCAACCTTGTTAATCATCATGATTTTCCTGTATAAATCGTTGGTTGTTATTATAAAAAATGTCAGTTAAATATATCATATATGAGACACACACACTGATATTTGAGAAGTGAAATTACATTTCTTGGATTTACAGAAAGTGTGCAATAATTGTTTAGCTAAAATTAGGCAGGTGCATGTTGTCTGTTGTCATTGTATTGATTCTAAAACCGTTAGAACTAATTATTGGAACTCAAATTGGCTTGGTAAGCTCAGTGACCCCTGACCTACATACACAGGTGAATCCAATTATGAGAAAGAGTATTTAAGGGGGACAGTTGTAAGTTTCCTTGCACTTTTAATTTTCTCTCCTCTGAAGAGAAGCAACATGGGGGTCTCAAAACAATTCCCAAATGACCTGAAGACAAAGATTGTTCACCATCATGGTTTAGGGGAAGGATACAGAAAGCTGTCTCAGAGATTTCAGCTGTCTGTTTCCACAGTTAGGAACATACTGTATTGAGGAAATGGAAGACCACTGGCTCAGTTCAAGTTAAGGTTCGAAGAGGCATACCAAGAAAATTCTGGGATAGACAGAAGAAACAAATGGTGAGAACAGTCAGAGTCAACCCACAGACCAGCACCAAAGACCTACAACATCATCTTGCTGCAGATGGAGTCACTGCGCATCGTTCAACCATTAGGCGCACTTTACACAAGGAGATGCTGTATGCGAGAGTCATGCAGAGGAAGACTTTTTTCCACCCACAGCACAAACAGAGCCGCTTGAGGTATGCTAAAGCACATTTGGGACAAGCCAGCTTCATTTTGGAATTAGGTGTTGTGGACTGCTGAAACTAAAATTGAGTTATTTGGGCATAACAAAGGGTGTTAAGCATGGAGGAAAAAGAACACAGCATTTCAAGAAAAACACCTGCTATCTACAGTAAAATATGGTGGTGGTTTCATCATGCTGTTGGGCTGTGTGGCCAGTGCAGGGACTGGGAATCTGGCCAAAGGTGAGGGACGCATGTATTCCACACAGTATCAGCAGATTCTGGAGACCAATGTCCAGGAATCAGTGACAAAGCTGAAGCTGCGCCAGGGCTGGATCTTTCAACAAGACAACGACCCTAAACACTGCTCAAAATCCACTAAGGCATTCATGAAGAGGAACAAGTACAACATTCTGGAATGGAAATCTCAGTCCCCAGACCTGTATATAATTGAAAATCTGTGGTGTGAGTTAAAGAGAGCTGTCCATGCTCGGAAGCCATCAAACCTGAATGAACTAGAGATGTTCTGTAAAGAGGAATAGTCCAAAATACCTTCAACCAAAATCCAGACTCTCATTGGAACCTACAGGAAGCATTTAGAGACTGTAATTTCTGTGAAAGGAGAATCTACTAAACATTGATTTCATTTCTTTTTTGTGGTGCTCAAATTTATGCACCTGCCTAATTTTGTTTAAACAATTATTGCACACTTTCTGTAAATCCAATAAACTTCATTTCATTTCTCAAATATCAATGTGTGTGTCTCCTATATGATATATTTAAGTGACATTTTTTATCGTAACAACCAACGATTTATACAGGAAAATCATGACGATTAACAAGGTTGCCCAAACTTTCGCATCCCACTGTATTTTAGCTTTCAGAGACAGGGCACAGACTTTACCATTGAGCTGAGACAAAAACAATAAACCTACCTTTTTAAGTTGTTAAACATAACCTTAAACAGTGGGATATTGCTATGGAAGATGTTGGTGCTCAAGAAATAAAAAAATTATATCTGAGAGTCATTTTTTATCTTATCAGTTTATCACTTTAAAACCACTTGACGACCAGGGTAATTTCCAGTGATCGGTGCTGCGTGGGCTCTACAGCCCGCAGCACCGATCAGGAGTGCAGCAGGGCGATCAGACTACCCCCCTTTTTTCCCCACTGGGGGATGTCCTGCTGGGGGGGATCTGATCGCCGCAGGCTGCTTGCGCTTGCGGGAGGGGGCTCTTCAAAGCTCCCCTCCGCAGCGCTTCCTGGCCTCCTTCCCCTTCCCTCCCTCTCCCTCCCCCTGTGAGCGGCGCAGGACGGAATTCCGTCCTGCGCCTGATAGGATAGGCTTCTGCCTATCAGATGCCGGCGATCCCCGACCAATCAGAGGCCGGGGATCGCCGATCTACGTCACGGCGCTGCTACGCAGCAGCGCCGTGTGATGTAAACAGCAGGGATTTCATCCCCGCGTTTTTACATTTTACGGCGAGCCGCGATCGGCGGCTCTCCGGCTGTTCACGGAGACACCCTCCATGAACTGACATGGAAAGCCTGCTCGATCGAGCGGCCGTTTCCATAGTAACCCGCAGACGACCAGTTTACGCCAATCGGCGTTAGCTGGTCGTCAAGAGGTTAACACTTCCTGGACTCCTGGATTTCTCCTTAAATTTTTAATTGTAATTTGTTTTGAAGTGCTAGTAAAAGCTATACTGGGTCAGCATAACTTTTAAGCGTATTCTACCTAAAGGAACTGTGTTAGCAATTATAAGAACATTTCTTATGGTAAGGAAGGACACAGCCATTCTTTTGTTTCAGAACCAGTCTCTGTTGTGTCTGGAGATGTTATTTAAACATTAAAGCAACCTTCAGACATTCAGTGGTAGTTGGATATGCTAAACACATCTGAATGGGAAAATATATCTGAATAAGTATATATTTGCCTCTGGTGGAAGGAGGTAGGAGAGAAATGGAAGGATTCCCATCTCGGGTGAACTCTATAACATTAGGACAACCTAACCTAAAATGAAGCTTATAATGTGAAGATAGCTTTAAATGTTTCCTACAACTTCTGCATTGATACTAGTTTATGCATGTTGCTTTTCGTGCATTGTTTTTGTTTTTCATACCGGTTGCGGTTGACATTTGTGCAGAGTTCTTTAGAAGGACTTCTGGACAAATAGATAAGGTAAACTATTTGGACATTCCAAGGTACGGAGAAAGTAGTATCTTAGAATATGTATTTCACTGTTATGCTATGGAAGGGGTTAATGGGCTCACTAATGTTGTCATTTCCTGGTTGGGCCAAACTGGTCTATATAAGGTATGTTTGCCCATTGTAATAATATGCCTGATTAAGGATAGTTAGCTGTGACATACACGTTGACCTTCGTGTTGTTAAATAATAATGGTCAGTGAGATGCAAATAATTTCCTAGTGGATTCAGAATCATGAATTTTGTGAATGGAAATTTATGCAGCCTGAACATAGACCAATCAAATCCCATTTCAACTTTTTTTTTTCGATTGGTCCAGTTTTAAGCTACATACAGTGCATGTGCATAAAAGGTGCATAATACTGCATCAACTCAGAATTATTTGTATCTCTTTGACCATCCCTATCATTGAATGAAAGGATGTTTTGAAGCCAGTGGTGTATTACTTTGTTCTTCCTTTATCAAGATCCCCAAAGCCTCCAACTATCTGGAGGTATAGTGGTCCTATTAAAAGTTATCCAAAGAACTTGTTTTCAACTGACATTGGTGATGGGTAAGACAACTGCAACTAATGCATTTTACATTGTACTAGAGATCAGTTTAGGGTCACTTTAGTGCCAGAGAAGAATTTCACCTCAGATCTTTCTTAAAATTGTTTTTGTTCATTAATTTCTTGAAGGAAGTTTTAACCTCTTGATTCCTCAGACTGTAGATCATAGGGTTAAGTAAAGGAGTTATAACACTATATACAAGGGCGATTATCTTGTCACTTTGAGGAGAGTGGCTTGATTTAGGCTTTTGATACATAAAACTTCCAGTTCCAAAAACAGACATACTGAGGTAATGTGTGAGGCACATGTGGAAAAAGCCTTCAGGCGTCCAGCTCAAGATCTTGTATGTAAAATTGCATAAAGGATATGTGAGTATGAAGACTATAATAAAAGAGACGACCACCAACATAACAGTGTATGCAAAGAGGTCTGTTTCTACCAACGAGGTGTCAGTACATGCCAATGACACAACAGGTGGTGTCCCACAGAAAAAATGGTCAATGACATTTGCCCTACAGTATGGTAAGCTAAAAATATAGCTAGTGTTTGCAAGCGAATGCAAAACTCCACTGACCCACATTCCTGCCACCATCTTGCTACACAAAGTCCTGCTCCTGGTGACAGCATTGTGCAAGGTATCACAGATGGCAGGCGATCATATGCCATGACAGCAAGAAAGTAACACTCCACTGTATCAAGAAGAAGGAAAACTACCATCTGCGTGGCACAGCCAACAAATGAGATTCGGTCATTCCTTGAGAAGCAAGTGTCCAATACCTTAGGGATGATGACAGAGACATAGCACATTTCAATGAAGGAGAGATTCCTCAGGAAGAAGTACATTGGAGTGTGCAGGCTGGCATCAGGAAAGATAAGAAGTAGAATGAGGCCATTTCCTAACAGAGTAGCAAGATAAACCAGAAGAAAAAGGACAGAGATCACAAGCTGCAGTGGATAAGAGTTTGTAAATCCACGAATGATAAATTCTGTGACGGTACTTTGGTTCTGAATCTGAAAGTTTTCAGGATATTTCATCTGGTAAAAGAAATTGAAAGATGAAAAGGAAAGATTTAGACACCGTACATGGTCTCCATGCAGCCTTTGATGTAGGCTGACAAGGTCAAGATAAACTACCACATGTATCATGTCATGTCTCGGACTGAACAATGTGTTCGGTTTCCCTTGAAGATGATTGCAAACAAACCGTCTCGGGTTCGTATTCTAACTGGGAAAGAGAGAAACTGACTAGTTACTGGGAGTGGAGCACAAAATATTCTACAGTCAGATCCTTCATACATTATTAATATTATTTATAAAGTGCCAACATGTTCCATGGCACTGTACAGGGTAACAAAGAAAGATGAAGTACATAGTAATACAGACAATGGTATACATAAAATATAGACACTGGTACATAGTACAGAATTGGTAGACATAGTTATTACAGTGACAAATGTACAGCGATGAACAAAATATGTTCAAACGAACTATAATGCAAACTAACAGCCAGACACAAGGACTGTGTCAATGAAGCCTGCGATTGAGTCTGGTAATGGTGATGTAGAGCTGAGTTTGTTGAAAAAAAGAAAAGAAAACAAAAAATATAGCAATTTCCAAGCCACAAGGATGAGAGAGCCCTGGCCTTGCAGGCTTACAATGTAAAGGAATAGGGAGAAAACAAGAAGAGGGTGACTATTATTTACATGCTTTTAACAATCTGCCACAATTTATTAGACTGATGGATATATTCAGAATCTCCTTCCAGTTGCCCAGAAGCCTTGCAGAAAGATCCAGATTACATTCTGGGAATTAAGTTATATTATGCAGCGCTAGAACCATCAGGACTTATCATAGTGGGCCTAAACAAGCCTATATGCATAGCTGAAAATAATAATAATTGTAGCCAGGACCCTTTTGCATATTTTGGTGCCCCAAAGTACCTTTTGCTTTCCCCAATCTTGTGAATAGAAGGATTGTATAGTGAGGGGTGTGTAGCCACTTTATGAAAGCATTATGCTGATTATAGACAGCCTGGGTCTTTAGAGGTTTCAACTATCAATACAGACCAACGTACAGTTTAATTAGCACTTTAATAGCACTAGTCATATCATTGTTATGGTATCCAGTCCTTTGTTATGCTAAGCATAATAGGAGTATCAGCAGTGCCCATTTAGGTGTTAAAATTACCATCCACCCCTTTCTTAATGGAACTAGCAGATCTGTAAATGTATTCTATAATATACAGTGTAACAAGAATAGCTCTGTGGTGCCCCCTCCTCAGGGGCGGACTGACCATTCGGGCACGGACCAAGGGCCCGTGGTCAGGGGGGGCCCCGCCAGAGCACCCTGAGCAGGAGGGGAGGAGCGCAGTGAAAGGGAACGGTATGTACAGCAGCGGAGAAGCGGAGGTGGTTTCAGACCAGACTAGCCGCGCACAGAGCAGAGCGTCCCTTGTGGCTGGAGGCAGGAACGGCGGTAAGTCTCCGCCCGCTTTTAGCCGCCGAGTTACCGGAGGGGAGAGCCAGGAAGGGGGGCCCCAAGGTGAGGGAAGGGGGAGGGAGACTTCCCCCCTTCCCCACGCTGTGCACACCGCTCCCTTTCACTGCGCTCCTCCCCTCCTGGGGGACACCTATAGACCTAGCTACATACTGGGGACACCTTAAACCTATACTGGGAATACCTATATACCTGGCTACATATACTGGGGACACCTATAGACCTGGCTTTACTAGGGACATCTATACACCTGGCTACATATACTGGGAATACCTATACACCTGGCTGCTTATACTGGGGACACCTATAGACCTGGCTACATATACTGGGAATACCTATACACCTGGCTACTTATACTGGGGACACCTATACGCCTGGCAACATATATTGGGGACACCTATACACCTGGCTATATATACTGGGGACACCTATACACCTGGCTACATATACTGGGAATACCTATACACCTGGCTACTTATACTGGGGACACCTATAGACCTGGCTACATATACTGGGAATACCTATACACCTGGCTACTTATACTGGGGACACCTATACGCCTGGCAACATATATTGGGGACACCTATACGCCTGGCTATATATACTGGGGACACCTATACACCTGGCTACATATACTGGGAATACCTATACACCTGGCTACTTATACTGGGGACACCTATAAACCTGGCTACATATACTGGGAATACCTATACACCTGGTTATTTTTACTGGGGACACCTATATACCTGGCTATTCTGGGGACACCTATACACATTGCTACATATACTGGGAATACCTATACACCAGGGGACACCTATATACCTGGCTATACTGGGGACACCTATACACATTGCTACATATACTGGGAATACCTATACACCAGGGAACACCTATAGACCTGGCTTTACTGGGGACATCTATAGACCTGGCTACATATACTGGGAATACCTATACACCTGGCTACTTATACTGGGGACACCTATAGACCTGGCTACATATACTGGGAATACCTATACACCTGGCTACTTATACTGGGGACACCTATATACCTGGCTATACTGGGGACACCTATACACATTGCTACATATACTGGGAATACCTATACACCTGGGGACACCTATAGACCTGGCTTTACTGGGGACATATATAGACCTGGCTACATATACTGGGAATACCTATAGACCTGGCTACTTATACTGGGGACACCTATAGACCTGGCTACATATACTGGGAATACCTATACACCTGGCTACTTATACTGGGGACACCTACAGACCTGGCTACATATACTGGGGATACCTATACACCTGGCTGCATATACTGGGGACACCTATTCACATTGCTACATATACTGGGAATACCTATAGACCTGGCTACATATGTTGGGAACACCTATAGACCTGGCTATCTATACTGGAGACCCCTATAGACCGGCTATCTGTACTGGAGACACCTAGAGACCTGGCTACCTATTCTGGAGACACCTGTAGACCTGGCTATCTATACTGGGGACACCCATAGTCCTGGCTACCTATTCTGGGGACACCTATAGTCTTGGCTACCTATTCTGGGGACACCTATAAACCTGACTATCTAAACTGGGGACATCTATAGACCTGGTTTTCTATTCTGGGGACACCTATAGACCTGGCTACTTATACTGAGGACATCTATAGACCTGGATACATGTACTGGGAACACCAATACACCTTGTTACTTCCACTGGGGATACCTTTAGACCTGTTACCTATACTGGGGGCACCTATTTTGGGGTACCTGCTGCCAGATAACTATTTTTTGGGAACCGCTGCTGCTAGATCAAGTGTATTTTGGGGAACAGATGCCAGATTATGTGTATTTTTGGGGAACCGATGCCAGATTGTGTATGTTGGGGGAACCGCTGCTTCCAGATTATGGGTATTGTGGGGGAACCACTGCTGCAAGATTACATGTATTTTGGGTGATCTGCTGCCAGATTATGCATATTTTGGGGGAACGACTGACATATTATCTGGATTTTGGAGGAACCTCTGCCAAATGGCGTAGATTTTTGGTGAAATTCGGTCAGATTACATGTATTTTGGGGGAAAACACTAAGGCAGAGCTCAAACTTCCCCGACAGACCTTTTACACCACTGCCAAGGTCAAGTATATTTTGCCCCACCCATGACCACGCCCACATTCTGTTAAGTGACCACACCCATTTTTTGGCAGGGGTGTTTTTTTATCAGTATAAAATATCTGTCGGCAGTAAATTATTAGATCTTACTCTGTAAAAATAACATGACACTAGCCCCATAATCTCCTATTGCACGGGGCCCCATGAGTTGTCAGTCCGCCCCTGCCCCTCCTGCTGGTGTCACCTTAGGCACCTAGGTGGCTTGCCTGTGCTAAATAAGGACTTAATGTCTGAAAAGTGCAGAACAATGTTGTTAATCGTCATGATTTTCCTGTATAAACCGTTGGTTGTTACGATAAAAAATGTAAGTTAAATATATCATATAGGAGACACACACAGTGATAATTAAGAAGTGAAATGAAGTTTGTTGGATTTACAGAAAGTGTGCAATAATTGTTTAAAGGGGTTCTGTGGGGGAACCTGGAGATAAAAACCGCCACTTACCTGGGGCTTCTATCTGCCCCATGTAGCAGTAATGTCCCACGCCGTCCTTCTCCGATCCGATGTTCCCCCCCGCTGGCACCGGGCATTATTTGTCTGGCATAGCTGAATAATGCGCGCTGCCATTCCCGTCTTCAGAAGCTTACTGCGCAGGCGCAGTACGAAGTTTTCTTGTACTGCGCCTTGCGCAGTAAGCTTCCGTTGACGCGGGGGGGAGTGATCAGGCCACGGCCGCGCAGCCGCAGTTGGACGGCGTGACACGCTTGACAGGGGCTGGCTGCGGGGTACGGCGGATCGGAGAAAGACGGCGTGGGACATTACTGCTACATGGGGCAGATTGAAGCCCCAAATAAGTGGCGGTTTTTATCCCCAGGTTCCCCCACAGAACTCCTTTAAACAAAGGCAGGTGCATAAATTTGGGCACCACAAAAAAGAAATGAAATCAATATTTAGTAGAACCTCCTTTTGCTGAAATTACAGCCTCTAAACGCTTCCTGTAGGTTCCAATGAGAGTCTGGATTCTGGTTGAAGGTATTTTGGACCATTCCTCTTTACAAAACATCTAGTTCATTCAGGTTTGATGGCTTCCGAGCATGGCTTTAACTCACACCACAGATTTTCAATTATATTCAGGTCTGGGGACTGAGATGGCCATTCTAGAACATTGTACTTGTTCCTCTGCATGAATGCCTTAGTGGATTTTGAGTAGTGTTTAGGGTCGTTGTCTTGTTGAAAGATCCCTCCCCGGCATAGCTTCAGCTTTGTCACTGATTCCTGGACATTGGTCTCCAGAATGTGCTGATACTGAGTGGAATCCATGCATCCCTCAACTTTGACAAGATTCCCAGTCCCTGCACTGGCCACACAGCCCCACAGCATGATGGAACCACCACCATATTTTACTGTAGGTAGCAGGTGTTTCTCTTGAAATGCTGTGTTGTTTTTCCTCCATGTATAATGCCCCTTGTTATGCCTCAATTTTAGTTTCAGCAGTCCACAACACCTTATTCCAAAATGAAGCTGGCTTGTCCAAATGTGCTTTAGCATACCTCTAGCGGCTCTGTTTGTGCTGTCTGCGGAGAAGAGGCTTCCTCTGCATACAGCATCTTATTGTGTAGAGTGCGTGAATGGTTGACCGATGCATAGTGACTCCATCTGCAGCAAGATGATGCTGTAGGTCTTTGGTGCTGGTCTGTGGGTTGACTCTGACTGTTCTCACCATTCGTCACTTCTGTTTATCCGAGATTTTTCTTGGTCTTCCACTTCGAGCCTTAATTTGAACTGAGCCTGTGGTCTTCCATTTCCTCAATATGTTCCTAACTGTGGAAACAGACAGCTGAAATCTCTGAGACAGCTTTCTGTATTCTTCCCCTAAACCATGATGGTGAATAATCTTTGTCTTCAAGTCATTTGAGAGTTGTTTTGAGACCCCCATGTTGATACTCTTCAGAGGAGGGAAACTTACAACTGACCCCCTTAAATACTCTTTCTTATAATTGGATTAACCTGTCTATGTAGGTCAGGGGTCACTGAGCTTTCCAAGCCAATTTGAGTTCCAATAATTAGTTCTAAAGGTTTTGGAATCAACAAAATGACAATAGTGCCCACATTTATGCACCTGCTTAATTTTATTTAAACAGTAATTGCACACTTTCTGTAAATGCAATAAACTTCATTTCACTTCTTAAATATCACTGTGTGTGTGTCTCCTATATGATATATTAAAGCAGAATGAAACCCAGCATTTCTACTTTGCTCTAATAGATTATTTACAGCATATTATATACAACCAGCATTTTTTTTACTAGAATTGCATTCAAAGGGTTAACACAGGCTTTAGAAGCTTCCCTGCCTGAAGAGCTGGCCGCTTCCGAACTTTACATAATGTTATCTTGTGTTTAATTGTATCAAGTGAGAAATGTAAACAAAGTCTACTCTCACACTGCCCGGTCCCCTGAACAAAGTCAGACAAGCATAAATGCTTTCTGATGCTTTCTGATTAAGTTAGAGGATGAATAAAGCAGTTATAAATAAAATACAAAGTCAGCTCTCAGAGTAAAATAAGTGTACATTAGGAACGTATTATTTCTAAATGAATAATAATACTTATGCACAAAAGCAAATATGCTAACCGTATGGCATATAAAAAGTAGGAAAACATGTTTTTATTGAATATTATGTCAGGGTTTTATACCTATTTAACTGACATTTTTTATCGTAACAACCAATGATTTATACAGAAAAATCATGACGATTAATGAGTAAACAACCAATGATTTATACAGAAAAATCATGACGATTAATGAGAAAACTTTCGCATCCCACTGTAGAAACACCCATTATGTCACCCCACCTCCCTCTCTCTCTCTTTATTTTGTCAATTCTACAAAATATAAGCCTTTTGTAACCAGCGACTGTCAGCTTTATTAGTAAACATGCAGGCTGACTGATAGTTCTGAAGTACTGAAAGGAGGGTCTCTTCCACCATTCTGCCAACTGGAATTCACTTTCTTGGCGGCTGACTGACCCTTCTGTGTGCTGGAGTACTATTACTTTAAAGCAAATAGTTGTAACCCCTTGAATGCCAACTTATCAACACAACATATTCACCTGTATTTGAGCGCTGTTAAAACAGCGCAGGAGATTTGGGCGCAGCCGGCACCATCATAAGCTAAATAATAGGAATTACGGCTATAGCAGCGCTCAGTGAGTAACTTGTTCAAAGGATTGTCAGCACACCGTTCTTAATAGCACCTACTTTACTGTGCCAGTCTCCACAAAATGGTCCAACAATTGTTTCGGGGCCACGCAGGGTCCCCCTTTGTCAAGGCATGTGCTGACAATCCTTTGAACATTGTACTGATGTGGCATGGCCTTTGCCACTTTGTCAAGCACCCGGGAATAAACAGATGGTGTGCCGACTCCTATCTGGAACTTTGCACAGTGAGTAACTTGGGCGCCATCAAAAGACTGAGCTCAAATTACTTTTAAAACACTGTAATTCAGCCGCCAGCAATAGCTGGAAGCCGAATCACATCATTCCCCACCCACAGCGACCTGGAGGGGGAATAGTAATTAACGCCATCGGGATTTGTGCAAGAGCACTGTAAGCCGTATATTGGCTTTACCCTGCACCCAAATCTCCCGACAGCTATTTCATAGGTATGCCCTGAATTCAGGTTTGGACAAAATCACCACCTCACCAAACTTTTTTGTTACTAATTCAAATTGAAAAGAAATTGGTGTTTAACAGGTAAAGTCTACAAGGCTGGTGGACTAATGTAAAACTGTACACTGACCTTGTTGTGTAAAGATGTTTTAGTGGGCCCATTGTATGCCTTTTGGCAGAGAAATAATATACAATAAATTACTGGCACAGTTTGGCAGGATGTAGGCAGGGACGGATCTAGGGGAGGGGCAGACGGGTCTCTTGCCCCAGGCGCAGTTTGATGAATTCTTAAAAAGGCGGCAAAATTTGGATGGGGAATGGCAGTTTAGGCGCCAAAACCTGATCTTTAGGCACCAAAACCTGACCTTTAGGCGCCAAAACTGGATGGGGAATGGCAGGTTAGGCGCCAAAACCTGACCTTTAGGCGCTAAAACCTGACCTTGCCCCAGGCGCAACTTGGTCTAGATCCGTCCCTGGATGTAGGTCACGAAGGATAAATGTTTCACCATTATAAAGCAACACAAACTCTGCTGTCATCCCACAATGGTCCATCCTTATACAATATGAACGCATTCCCACATCTCCTAATTTTTGTACTGTTGTGACCTTGGCTCGTACTTTTTGATGTATTTTATCGGTGCAGAGTGTAATTCATTCAGTTAATATCTGCTCTTATTTTGGTTAATCTGTTATTGTGGGGTACTTTGCACCTGGTTAAAGTGGATCCGAGGTGAACTTTTACACTTTGCATAATTGTGTTCCTTTCCTACTGTTTATAGGGCATTCCTCAAGCCATACTTTTTTGTTGTAATACTCTAATTCCCTATAAACTAAAAAAGCCACGCCCACAGGTTCAGAGAGCCTTGGCAGTAGCAAGGGCTCATGGGAGCTCAGTCTGGGCAGGAGGAGGGGGAGGTGTTACTAACCATTGATTTCAGAGGCAGAGGGGAGGAGGGAGGAGGACGGGGGATTTGGCTGATGGCTCAAGATACAGATAAGCCTGCCTCTGTGTAATGTTTACAAACAACATGGCTGCTGTCATTGTATCACAGGAATAAATAATCATATTCTATTAAAACTGTTTGCAGCTAGGTTTGCTGTGTAAACCATCTAAACTTTAGATAAGATATATAGACCAGTTACCTGTTATAGTTAGTTTTTCATCTCGGATCCGCTTTAAGGGCCCTAAGTGTTTCATACATAGTATGTGTGATCTTTCTTAATGCCATAGGTGTGTCCAAAGAAATATCTGCTTTGCA
Organism: Hyperolius riggenbachi; assembly: GCF_040937935.1. Lineage (NCBI taxonomy): Eukaryota > Metazoa > Chordata > Amphibia > Anura > Hyperoliidae > Hyperolius > Hyperolius riggenbachi. Next base: position 473,582,275 of record NC_090646.1, on the reverse strand, counting down.
GTGAGCAGTTGACTGATGGTTAATGTATAGTTTTTAGGTGAACATTTTCCCACTCAAACAAATGATCGCATTTGATCAGAAATGACCATGGTTAATTGAACATACTTAATCCTTTGGGGACCGGCCGCCTAACCCCCCCTTATAGCTCTGAGAAAGCCGATTACTCTGCGAATCGCAATAGCTAAAGTTAGGGTACATGGGGCAGGTGTCCTCTTGTGGACTTCTTATCACCGTCTGCACTTTGACTTTCACTTGATTGACTTTATTCTACCTCATTTCTGCACTGCACTTTGGTCCTATTGTATCGCCCTGTTGGAGTCTGGCATTGGCACTAGCCCTTTCCTTTATACTGTGTGATTTTTTACTCCTTTTCATGTTCAACAATGTATTTATGCATATTTCTCACTACAGTCCTGGCCAAAAGTTTTGAGACTGTCAAAAATATTAGTTTTTACAAAGTTTACTGCAAAACTGCTTTTAGATCTTTGTTTCAGTTGTTTATGTGATGCACTGAAATATAATTATAAGCACTTCATACGTTTCAAAGGCTTTTATTTATTGACAATTACATGAGATTTATGCAAAGAGTCAGTATTTGCAGTGTTGGCCCTTCTTTTTCAGGACCTCTGCAGTTCGACTGGGCATGTTCTCAATCAACTTCTGGGCCAAATCCTGACTGATAGCAACCGATTCTTTTATAACTTCTTTGAGTTTCTCAGAATTAGTTGGTTTCTCTTTGTCCACCCGCCTCTTGAGGAATGACCACAAGTTCTCAATGGGATTAAGATCTGGGGAGTTTCCAGGCCATGGATCCAAAATTTCAACGTTTTGGACCCCGAGCCACTTAGTTATCGCTTTTGCCTTATGACACGGAGCTCCATCGTGCTGGAAAATGCATTGTTCTTCACCAAACTGTTGTTGGATTGTTGGAAGATATTGCTGTTGGAGGGTGTTTTGGTACCATTCTTTATTCATGGCTGTGTTTGTTGGCAAAATTCTGAGTGGGCCCGCTCCCTTGGATGAGAAGCAACCCCACACATGAATGGTCTCAGGATGCTTTACTGTTGGCATAACACTGATGGTAGCGCTCACCTTTTCTTCTCCTGACAAGCCTTTTTCCAGATGCCCCAAACAATTGGAAAGGGGCGTCATCTGAGAATATGACTTTGCCCAAGTCCTCAGCAGTCCATTCACCATACTTTCGCAGAAGATCAATGTGTCCCTGATGTTTTTTTTGGGAGAGAAGTGGCTTTTTTTCTGGAGTATATGCAAATTGCTATTATAAAAACTTAAGCACCAACTTTTCTAATTTCCAATATTTTTGACAGTCTCAAAACTTTTGGCCAGGACTGTAGGTTTCTCCCGTACTATTGTTAGTTGCATACGATTATTATCTGCTTAGCATCTTATGTCACTAGTAGCACTTTGTACATCCCTCTGAGGACCCCCTGTGGATTGTTATTGTATTGGCTGATATTTTGGAATTGTTTTTGTTTTTAAATTTGTTGGTCAATAAAGATGAATACCAATTTGCCTATACCAGTTTAGTGCAGTATTTTTAAAGTATCCTTAAATTTGTTGTTCTTCTCACCCCCCCTTAAGGACCAGGGAAATTTGTATGTGGGCGGGGGGGGGGGGGGGGGCGTTTGGGGAGTCAGGCAGCCGGATCCCTGCAGGGGCTTGCTGGGCATCAAGTCCCCTGTGTGGCCAGGTGTCCCCCTTGTATGCAGCAGCCTTTACTCTCCTCACAGGGTCAAGCGATGAGCGCTGTGGACCCCTCTGCTCTCACCGGCATCCCTAATCATACTGCCACTCAGTTCCGAGTCGCGGCATGATGACGACATCAAGCTGGGACCTGGCACTGACGTCAGAGCGGGTGGGGATGCCAGCCAGAGCGAAGGGGAGAGCCAATCGTCGTGGGAACTTTAGGGAGGTGAGTGAATCCTCTTCTTCCCCCCTACCGCCGCAGCTGTCACATAATGATCACATGATCAGAAGCCATACGCAATGGCTTCTGATCACTGAGGGGAGATGTCAGGTGTCATATGACAGCTTAATCTCGCCTCTCGGGTGCGCATGATCGCGTCAGGAGCGGAAACGGCGTGCGGCGTATGTTCTACGCCGCATCAGACTAGAACAGCCACAAGTGCGGCGTAGGATCTAATATAGGCGGTCCCCAAAAGGATAATTTGTCAGATTTTTCCAGAGTTGCAATTATTTTATTGAATGAAAAGTGCCATCAACATCCACAATGACATATGTGGCCAGCATAAGTATACATTTGCTGCATATATTTCTCTTTGCTTTATGTTTTCAGACTTTGCTTTAGTAACTAGCAACCACTCAGTGCCTAAACAAAATCTTTGTCTACTACACCATGTCAGTACCAATATAGCACAACAAATCAAGCTAAAAACTAATTCAGTGCTCACTAAACCACCTATACAAAACTACATTCAAAACATACAGTCTTAATATAATCGTAGAGCGCTCCCCAGCTAGGTGTTTTTGACTAGCAAGAATTAAAGATATGGCTGGATAGTGTACTGGTTAAGGGCTCTGCCTTCGACATGGGAGACCAGGGTTCAAATCCTGGCTAGGTCAAGTACCTATTCAGTAAGGAGTTCAAGGCAAGACTCCCTTACACTGCAGGGTGGCCTCTTGAGCGCGTCCTAGTGGCTGCAGCTCTTGAGCGCTTTGAGTCCAACAGGAGAAAAGCGCTATACAAATGTTCGGATTATTATTATTATTATTATAGACAAGGTTTGGCTTACATAGTGCTGCATACACTCCTAATTATAAGGACAGATGCCAGCAGGCTTGAGATATTCAAAGCAGAAATTTCCAACTAAAATTGTCCTCCAACAACACGACTGAATTCCAATAACTGGGTTAGGTAGGCATATGGGTCATATCCAAGCGACCCCCCCCTCCTTAATACCCCAATGCACCAGATATTGCAGCTTGAGATGGGCCCGTGACCACCTTTGAGGCACTGGCCACCCCAGAGCCTGGGAAAACTGCTTACATCGCCTAGGCCATCATCGCCCTCCATTCCGCGGCAACAGCTGATACTCCTAATGTCCACCACACATATTCCTCTGTCCATCCCCCGGGCACTCTCTCCACATTCTCTGAGGTCAGTTATGTTTTTTGGTGCACTGATTACAAAAATGACCTCAATTTTGTCATAGGACATCACATTTCCTGACAATTTAGGTAACTATGTTAAACAAAGTAATAGCATTTTGCCTGGTATGTCCTTTCCATCTCTTTAAAGGACACCCGAGGTGAAAATAAACTAATGAAATAAATGATTGTATCTATCGTCCTTCTTCTAAAAATGACTTCAGATATTCCAGATTTATTTTATGTTTAAATCTACTTTTTAAGTTTTAACTGTTTTATTGTTTTTGCTCAATGACACATTTATTGAAGTATGCCAGAGCTAAAATCTATGAACTATTGACCCTTTTTATCTCTTTCCTGCTCTCAAAAGCCGTTTTCTGCTAGGAAAGTGTTTTATAGTTGGAATTTCTTATCAGTGAGGGTCACACTGTAGTCAGGACAGAGTCGGCCACTTACCTGATATTTAACTCTTTCAGGCACAGAAGGGAAAAAAAGGAACACAGCATAGTTATTTGTGTGCTAGGCACTGTACATACACATGTCCATTTCATCATGTCACATGTCACCTTGGGTATCCTTTAATGTCTTGGTGGTGCCTTGTTCCTCACTCACAGCTCCCAAATGTTCTGGAAAGTAGTTAAGGTGGGACTGGAGGAAATGCACTTTTCAAACTCATCAAACAACCTAAAGCTTGAGGCTTGATTCACAGTGGGACGTTGCGTCTTGATGCGATGTTAAAATCGCAACGCAAACTTACAATGCAACGCGCCAAAAAAGTCGCAACACAGCGTTACCATCGCATACAGCAGATACAGTAGAGCATACAGGCAATTAAAGAAAGTATGCTTCCAAATCATTACTGAGCATGTGCAAACAGTCTAACGCAGCTACTAACGTGTATAACGCACTGCATGCAGTACTTTCACTTAACTAGCAGCGTTAGACAGCATGTGCACTGTGAACATTGATTTTTCATTGCAGTGCACTATTCTGCATTCAATTTTGTTTTAACGTCCCGCTGTGAACTTTCATCATTCATCGGACAATCTTTTTGTAGTGAAGATATTTGTTATTGCCTAAAAATTTCTGTATGACTTCTTTAAATGCAATCCTCCGTTCTTTTTGAGGATCTGTCATGGTACAAACTCTTGATGAACCATGAAGTCTTTAAAAGTCTGATCCGACATACTCACCTTCCTTCAATGTTGCCTCTGACAGGCCTGGAAACTTGGTGACCAAGTATCTGAAGCATTCTCCATCTCTTGGAAGTGATTTTACCAATTGCTTCATCAATCCCAATTTTATGTGGAATACCAACATTTTAAAACATTTGATACATTTCAAGACAATTTTGCATTTTGTGGCAAATCACGACATCTAGGAGTTTTTTCAATATTTTATTTGTTTTCAGCACATTAAAATACATGGAAATTTGATGAAAATAATCAAACAGCTTTTTACTTGCAGACTTGTGTTATTGATATACACTGTATAAATATTACTAATCTACTGGCTAGTATGCAGAAGGGCTAACAACCAGGAAATCACTTTTTTAGAGACACAAGCAGGAAATGGTACAGTATATTTTTGACTATTCTAAACAGTTTTAGCTAAGTGTAATCTCCCCCTTAGTAACTAATAGTGTTACTAGTCTTATACATATTCCCAAGTATAGCTGGTCACATTTGTGTAGCGTCAGCACTAGCATACGATGTCTGGCACTAGAGAGAGAAAGCATTCACCATTTTTTTCAAAACTTATTGGATACCCCCCCCCCCACTGTTTGCTAAAGAGGATTAAACATATTATTGAGTTAAATCCATCAGGCATATTAGCTGGCTTAAAATGCAACCATTCTGTTCATAACGCTGGAGAAAGTAATTATACGTGAAACCTTTTCTTGTTATGATCCCAGCTGGAAATGTTGAACATGGCCTTGCTGCATGGAAAGATTTCCAAAGATTTCATGTTTAAAGGGCATTTTTACTATTTCATGACTGCATTCATATCTGAAGACAAAGAATGGTTTCAATTATGACTTGCTAATTGGCTTAGAGGTCATGATGATAAGCTGGTCTTATTCTAACATGGGTGGAAGGTGGATTCAATTTTCAATTCTACTATAGGCATTCTGTACATACCTCTTGTGTCTGTTGCTGGATTCCAGCGAAGATATTACAGAGCTCAAGCTATAAGCTTTATAACATTGAAGGTCTCTGTAGAAAAATACATCTCCAAGGCAAAGTCTGGGACAAGTAGACACAATTAATGTGTTTCTTTACCTGTGAGGATAATATGCAATAACCAAAAACATTGTTATTGTGTCATATTCTCTTAGTAACCAGAGGCAACAAATATGTACTATTTTAGCAGACTGACAAACACATGATTTCAAAATATGGATACATTTTGTGCTCTACAAAAATATCAATGCATATAGGCTCATATACACCTTTTCTCCTGAGTTTTCTGATATTTTTCACATTATAAATAAAATGTCTTTTAAGCCACCAGCAAGCAAGAAAATACTATACTAATCATTTTGACAGTACTTTTTCACCTACTTTTTGGTACCTTTGTAATAGCAAAGTAAATAGTAAAAGTGCAAAAGTTATTTTAAACAGAAGATGAAAAATGATCTACTAGGAGAAAAATCAGGAGAAAAAATTAAATGCAAATTGATTATAGTTTATAAACAGGTAGATTTGATAAGTATTTCAGAGCTGGGCTTTAGAGTTGTTTTTTTTTTAATTATGTAAATCATAAGATACTTGACACATACTTAACAATTGTTATTTTCCTATGTATAGCTACCAAACCCTGATATTAAAGCCTAGATATCATATTATAGACTTTCCATTAGCTGTAGATCTCTGCCAAATCTGCAGCGTTTACCCGTGGTGAGTCAAACGGGGAAACGCTGCCTATTCTGGCAATGGCTTTCTGTCCTTTTCTGGGTGGCATCCTGCAGTTTCCCGTGCATGGCATGACTAGGTGAGTCGGAAGCATGCTTGCATCACTGCAAGTGCCGGTGTACGTCCTGCAAGTCCTGCATTCTGCGCTCAGTGGAAACTGGTTATTACAAGCAACCATAAATTAGAACTTCATATAATTCAGCTGGGTTCCTCTGAGGTCCATAAATGTATTTGTTATTGACATTTATTCTAAAAACTGCACACATAAATGGATTTCCTTACCCCAATTTTCCCATTATGTCCTATAGTTGAATGATTTGCAGCCATTAGCTCAATGGTAAATTTGCAGGGGGCTTGATGACAGAAGAAGGTTGTGTAAAAAGCAATGAAATTGATTAGTAGCTGCTGCAGTCCAAAAGGTCACGGGGCAAACTTTATCCAGTAAGCATTAGTCGATTAGATAATTCTGAATGCTTCAAAGACTTAAATGAATTGCCTGTAGTTCTTCCGTGAAGAGGGAAGCTAATCAGAAAAGAAAAACATTTCAGGTTTGGTTATATTTGCTTAGATTTCCTATCAATGGTCTTTTTTTAACTTGAGTTTTACTAGCATTATCTTCATATAGTAATTACTTTTAGTCTTAGTACAAGAACAAAATGAAATCTCTTCATAATCAGTAGCTGGTTTGTGGATGGAGATGATCAGCTCAGGTAACATTATATCAATAGAAGTGTAGTAGGATGCATGAAGCGGATATTGGGAATGTGCAGGGAGGAGATTACCAACAAGTTCACATTACGGATATCTAAAACCAAATGTGCTGATTAATTTTCCAGGCACTGAAGAAAGGAAAGGGTGTTACTGATTATCCATAAACTATTCAAAAGCAAAAGACATTTGGATAATCAGTTCATTTTATTATGACATTTCATACCATGTTTTTTGATGCTCTATTTCAGCTGGCTAGTAGACATGAGAGAAATTGATTATTTTTACCTTGTCCGTTTTAAGCCAACAATCTGCCTTCTAAACCATGGTTGTTCATTAAGTTACTATTCTAAACCCTGCTGGTTTTATGCTGTAAATAATCATCTAGAGCAGTGGTTCTCAACATTTTTTTGGTATGTACCCCTTTTAAAACCCGTGTACTCACCAAGTACCCCCTAGCATAGTAACCATTATCACAAGTACCCCTTGACAAATACATATTTAATCTTAGTACATGATGATCGGTACTAAACAATTTCCAAGTATTTACTATGGTTTTTAATTAGCTAAAATATTAATTTGATGGTGTTTAAATAAGATTTATCATTTTCTAAAACTCTAAATTTGTTGTTCTTGGTTAGGTATATCAAGCCCAAGTACCCCCTGGAACCATCAGATGTACCCCCTGGGGTACGTGTACCACACGTTGAGAACCTAGGATCTAGAGCAAAGAAAAAATGCTGAGTTTCATATTACTTTAAGGACCATGGATCTGTATATATATATACGTATATATATATATATATATATATATATATATATATATATATATATATATATATTAGGCCTGGAACCCACTACTAGCAGTGCTTTTCTAAGCACTTGTGATTTGAAAAGCTCTTGTTAATGTAATGCTATGGGTGTGATCCCACTTCAGTGATATGAATTTCTAAAAATTCCCCAAAGCATTGCATTAGTAAGAGAATTTCAAGTCACAAGCGCTTAGAATAGCACTGCTAGTGGGTTCCAGGCCTAAAGATGAAATCAGTACAAAAAAAAAAAAAGGATCCACAAAAGATCCATGTGCCAATATAAATAAAAAAAATACATAGTATAAATATAAATAAAAACAATGTCCATAATATAAATGTAAAATGCATTCTAATTCCTATCCCATAATAACGCTGGTATTAATATATGAACATTAAACTCTCTGCTATGATTACTTTATCCCTGTTATTTACCACAAAATTACAAATAAATAAGGTATTGTTTTGAAATATCTGTCTATTATAACACCAGCCATACGGATAACACTATGTTATTATATTCTGTTCTTTACAGAAATAAAAAGAAATATATTCATTCAAACCAGGGGGAGAATTCACTAGATCAAATATCCATTAAACCTCAATTGCTGTTTATACCTCTACCTCTGATATTTTCACCAGTTTCATGCTCAGGGGGTTATGTTGATGTTTATGTAGTAAATATTTTGCTATTTGTTGACACCTCATTTGAATAAATCATAAAGATGTTCATAGATTTAATTGCTAGAGTTCTCTTTGTTTTTCTTCCATAAAAGGCTCTGCATTTGCATAAATGTAAGTATAAATGTAAGTATATGACTGCTGATGTCTTGGCTGCAATTAGTATAATGCTTGAGATTAATCATTTGTCATCTACTAGGTATATGCACTTTACTTCTTCTGCTAATGTACTGGCAAACTGTTCAGCCCTCACAGCCAAATGCTCCTCTGGTCTTACAGCAGGGGCATCAAACTCAATTACATTAGTGGCTAAAAACTCTAGACTTATCTCCTAGGGAGAATACACATGCGCACAAGGCAAACAATGATGTGAGCATACACATATCAGCTGTCGTCCACTGTCTCCATGGAGACGCCAGATGGCGCTTGTACAAGCTCTGAACCATGGAACTATGTTGTGATCATATACACAATATAGGTTAGTTCTCTTTACAGTAAATCTTCTTTTATTTTACTGCTTACAATCGTGCACATTTGAAGCTCTAATGGGCTGTATAAAATGGGGAGGCGGGCCTTGAGTTTGATACCTGTGTCCTACAGGAACCGCCTCTATTTTGCCCTGTTCATACCATTATTTTACCAAATCCATACCAATATTTACAGTATGTAAAATCAATCTAATTTCAGTTTCTTCTTGATATGCAGCAGAAGGTTGGACTGCGTGAATTTTCACCCTTAAGAAAATCAGCTGGTTTTTTTTTTGGTTATAATAGAATCTCTTAAGGCAGTATCTGTCATGTTGAAAATTCTTCTTTGAAATGTCTAATTTATTCTGTGAGATCTTCTTGTAGCTGTGACTATCAGACAACAGTCTACTACACATAGCCTTGTATTGGGAGTTGTCCATAATAACTGTAGGAGGGTTTGATGGTAAATTGACTCATATTTGTGATTTCCATAAGTGCTTGAATGTGTATATCACTTAAATTACATTAATTTGGAGACCTCCCTTATTACTAATCTCATAAATTCCAATATACCTGAATTGCCCTGTATATTGGCCAGATAAGTGAATTTGGGTTTAAAAATATTATCACCATCTGACCTAGTACTAGAGCAGGGGTGTCAAACTCAAATACAAAGTGGGCCAAAATTAATCACTAGGACCAAGTCGCGGGCCAACCACAATGTCTAGTGGGCACCTCCCCCTTATAAAGTTCCTTGGTGCAAAATGCCCTCATCCCTCCCCTATACAGTTCCCCATGGTGTAAAATGACCCTCACCCCCATACAGTTACTTGGTGTCTAATGCCTCCTCCCTCCCTTTACAACTTCCATGCTGTCTAATGGTCCCTCCTCACACCACTAAACAGGTCCCTACTGTCTAGTGACCCCCAACCCTCACCTATACAGCTCCCTGGTGTCTAGTTCTTTCCCCCTCCCTCCCCCCATGGCTTCCATGGTGATTTAGGGCTTAATCTCAATTGTAGCTCCCTTGGTATTCTAAAGTCGGCCAAACATATTGCAAAGTGGGGAAACCTCTTAACGCCAATTTTGATGGCTCTTTGGGACAGATGTGGTCCATATGGCCAGAGTTTGCCATGTATGCACTAGAGACATCTTCCTCATTGCTTTCTTGCCATAATTCCTTTAAATTCTTGAGTGTGTCATTTCTTTCTCACCAACTAACTATTTACCTCATTACCTCCTAGGATTGAACATGGTTTTTGGTTTTAGCAGATATGTCTTGCATGACATGGATTGTACAGCATAAAGGATTTCCTTTGTGACTGGACTGCATTTTGATATGCTTTGATTCACTTTTCAATATTTTTGGTTACTTTCTCCTAAGGGGGGCGGAGTTCATTTGGGAGTGCTTGAATCAATGTAGATCATATTAAAGGGCACCTGAAGTGAGAGGGATATGGAGGCTTCCATATTTATTTCCTTTTCCTGCACCTTGCCTGGCTGTCCTGCTGATCCTCTGCCTCTAATACATTTAGTCATAAACTATGAACAAGCATAAGCAGATCAGATGTTTGAGTGAAATTTCACTGGATTTGCCACATGCTTGTTTCAGGTGGGTGATTCAGACACTACTGATGCAAGAAAAATCAGCAAGATGACAGGCAACCTTTATTCTGTGTCCTTTATTCTGTAAAGATGTTTGTGAAACCAAGCCAGATTTACTCTTGAGCCTAAAGCTGAAGCTCTGCACAAAGACCACAGGAGATGGATCGGGGCATATATGGTGATGAAAGATACAACGAACGATAATACCCTGATCCATCTTCCACAACTGTGTACCGTGGGAACAAACGACGGGCACGAATGCAACATTGAATGATTGCTTTAATTAGCACAGGGGTCAATGGAGATTGGAACGACCGTCCACAATTGGATCCATCATGACGGTCGTTCAAAGCGAACGATTATCGCACACAATCAGCTGTTGTTGAAGATCATTTACCAAACTTTTGTTGAACTATGTTGTGCAAATTCGTTGTCAATGGGCCTTAAATCAACACAAAAACAATGCAACATATAAAGTGCTAAATGTTTGAAATGTGATGAAAAACCGCCAATACTAAGTTAGTAAGTTAGTAAAACTATTAGCTTTCATTTAAATAATTTCATTTAAATAATGATTTATATTATTTTTCAGTTATTAGTGTTCAAAGCTTGTACATCCATGATTTTTGGTTTTGATTTGGTAGCTGTGAGCATAGAAAAAAAGGCTTAGATTTCATTGGATTTTACTTGGAGTTTTGAGCCGACATCAACCTTTGCAAGCTGTTTTTTTGTACAATATTTTACTATTAAGAATTTATGTAATATATTCAAATATTCAACACTGAACATGGGTCTCCTATGGCTCATAATGGATTTAGTCCTGCTTTCAGAACAAACTGTTAATCAGTCAGTGAAAATGACAGTCCAACCAAAAATGGTACTCAGTGTGGAGTACATAAAACATATCATCAACTGAAAAACCAAATTTAAATGAGTAGGTTAACAAATTTTAATGTTTCTTCTAATGCCTCTAAATTATATAAGGATAAAGCATAAAAAACTACCAGAAGGAATCTGAATTATTTAACACTCCTCCAATATGTGAATCTGAAGCCATCTGAGGATTCTAAACCTTCAAAAAGGAATCAACTGTATCTAACTGCATGTAGTTCAACTGCTTGTTTGATACAGTATTGACTTTATCAACTACTCTGGTTAAGAATACTGATAGTTTTAGGCCAGTGGGCAACAATATGTATCATGCAACAGCCAATATATGTAGCAGTGCAGTGGTGCATCATTAGGGGGTGCAGAGGTTGTGGATGCAGCTGGGCCCTTGGGCCACCTCAACCTCAGCGTTAGCTCTACAATAGTGCTATCCTGATAATGACCATTTCTATATGCTTTGAATAGTGGTAATAATTAACTCCCCCTCCTTTGCTTACACCTCTCATACTGTGGATGTCATTTACAGGTTTTGTTGCGCCATATGAATTGTTATATATAGAATGCTTGGGGGGACCTATATGAAACTTGCACTGGGGCCCAAAGCTCCTTAACTACGCCACTGGAAGAGTGAGTTATTTTCTCTCTGAGATAACTTTTCTAATTAGAGATGAATGGTGAAATCTAATGTGTTAGTAACAACATCCTTACAGTTATATCATTTATTGTAATTCATCTTTGAATATTGTATTTTCCTTGCTTAAAGAGACTCCATAACAAAAATTGCATCCTGTTTTTTATCATCCTACAAGTTCCAAAAGCTATTCTAATGTGTTCTGGCTAACTGCAGCACTTTATACTATCACTGTCTCTGTAATAAATCAATGTATCTTTCCCCTCTCAGACTTGTCGGCCTGTGTCTGGAAGGCTGCCAAGTTCTTCAGTGTTGTGGTTCTGCTATGAACTCCCCCTTGCAGGCCCCTCTCTGCACACTGCCTGTGTGTTATTTAGATTAGAGCAGCTTCTCTCTTCTCTCTTATCTTTTACAAGCTGGATAAATTGTCCTCTGAGCTGGCTGGGCTTTCACATACTGAAGAATTACAGACAAGGCAAAGCTGTTTGCAGGAAGAAAAGAGCAGCCTGAAACTTTAGTGCATGAGAACAGAGGGAAAGAAACACACAAATGATCTCTTGAGATTCAAAAGGAATGCTGTTTACAGCCTGCTTGAGTATGGATGTATTTTCTATGTGTGGACATACTGTACATCAACCTACTTCCTGTTTTGGTGGCCATTTTGTTTGTTTACAAACAAACTTTTAAAAACTGTTTTTAACCACTTTTAATGCGGCGAGGAGCGGCGAAATTGTGACAGAGGGTAATAGGAGATGTCCCCTAACGCACTGGTATCTTTAAAGAGAAACTCCGACCAAGAACTGAACTTTATCCCACGCAGTAGCTGATACCCCCTTTTACATGAGAAATCTATTCCTTTACACAAACAGATCATCAGGGGGCGCTGTATGGCTGATATTGTGGTGAAACATCTCCCACAAAGAAATTCTGAGTACATACTTTTGGCAGTTTCCTGTCTGCATTGTGGGAAATAGCTGTTTACAGCTGTTTCCAACTGCCAAAAAAACATGCAGCAGCTACATCACCTGCCAACAGTAAAAATGTCACCATGTAATAAATGTCAGAATGTAAATCAGGGATTTAAAAGATTTTACAATGGGCAAACAATGACTAAATAATTTATACATAATTATTGTAAAAAAATAAGCACTTTATGTATTACATTATTTTCCCTGGAGTTCCTCTTTAAAATCTGCTTTGAAAAACTGGTGAAAATAGCATTTCTGCTACTTATTAGAACAGAGTATATGAAAATGGAGGAACTTCTAGAATGGAGTTGTCATCCTTCTTGCTTAGGCAATTAGCTTTCAAATTAACATGTGAACATGGGGCCACTACAATCTGCTCCTGTAGGCCTACACTGGAAAGCATCTTCTAGCTAGTAACCATTTTGAACCCAGCCAACAGAGTTGTTTCTGTTCGCAGATATACCCAAACGTGTTTATCACTGATGTGGAAAAACTGCTGAATACTGTAAGTGCTTCAGTGACCGCTACAGTACTACAGAATGCTGAGTGACCAGTCTCAGGAGATTTAATGATTACTTCATGACACCGTACAGCAAAAGACCACTGCCCTGCTTCTGAAAGCTAGATACCATATCTGTGTCATAGGAAACCAAGTGATCCCCAGCATCTCCCTCATAAATCTAAGTGACCAGGACCTACATTTTTTGTTTTGTTTTATTTTATTTTTTAAGAAAAACAAAAGGTGCACCAGTCAGATTATGTTGTCAGTACTCTGTTAGACCAGTTAGGACTGGAAAACACAGAATGAAACATGATTATTTTAGACTATGAGCTTTCTTCTCGGACATCCGGTTAGAACATGATGCTTCTTGGCCAATCACATGACTCACTTTGTAGAGAGCCCATTGCCGGTTTGACCAGCATCTGTTCTGGAGAAACACTCTGAATGTCCAAAGTGTTTTTTGTTTTTTTTCAGGCAACAACAGGTGAAGCAGGTGAAAAGGCTAACATGTTTCGGACTATCGGTCCTTAGTCATAGCCCTGACACACAGATATCAATCAATATATTTCAGTATATAAACACACCTCTAATGGGTGTAGCCCAGAAATGAGCTCACCCATGTCTTAAAGGTATATGACCCAAATATATCTACAAGCCTTAAAATACAGTTTATTCAAAAATCCACTTTAAAAAGATGTCAACATATTAAATTCAGATCCCACCTGGTATTCAGGCCCTGCAGAGAATGAATGTAAAATCCAAAAGGCTTCCTGTAAAAGTCATTTGAGGTAAATGTCACCACGTCTAATGGGACTCAATCCTCTCCAATCCCTGGAATATATAACCGCCCATGTCAGCGGGCTATGACTAAACATTTTAGCCTTTTCGCCTACTGTACCTGTTGCTGCCTGAAATAAAAAACATTTGGACATTTCACACCCCAGAGTGTGCGGATTCTCTCTGGAACAACTTCCAGTGCTTCCTGGTATCCTGCACCTTCCGTGGTGGAGAGTTTGGTTGAAAGGTCCATCTCTACACAAACATTGGCCAGCATCTATTGTCACAATGCCAGCCAGGTGGTGCAGTGTGTATGTTCTCCAGCTATACCTATTCCCCTAGGAAAGACTTATCCTACAGGGGAGGGCTGGGTTGTGTGCTTCGGGCTGTGTGTTGGTCAAGCAGGCGCCAGTTCCAGATTATTATGATATCCATTCAAGCATAATTTGTCATTGCTTATTTGTCAGGCCTGGATTTACAGCACAGGAGCCTAAAGGCACAGATGTCCTGGCACCCTAGACTTCACCCCCCATGAACCTACAAACCCCCACCAAAGCACACCACAAGTGTGCTGGATGGCCCGGCTGTCACGTCTTCCTTACTTCCCTTGTGGGTCATAGGTAGCTACAGGTGTCCTTTAGCACTAGGTAGCCAGAGGAACCCACAGTATTAAGTAGCTAGTGGTTCCCTCGACTGAAGGGAGTTTTTGTTAATGGAATGCCAAGAGCTGGATAAGTAACCTCTCATTTAGGGAAGGAAGGAGGGAGGGAGGCAGAAGGGGGGGGGGGGAGTGAGCCGCCTTTTCATCATCAGGCGCCTGTAGGCACATGCCTACAGTGCCTAATGGTAAATTCGGCCTGTTATTTGTTAGTAATTCCTGATGCATTGAATACTGTTCTTTTTTTTTTTTTAATAACCAAATACCTTCATACTTTTATGCCTGATACAATCTGCTCAATAAATTGGAAATGTATAAGCCTTTGATACCTCACCATGACATGGTTTGTAAAAGATCAAGCGTTTTCATATACAAGTCATGCTATTTATTAAATGCTTGCTGTGTACTACGAAACTATGAAAAGAAAAGCAGTAATGATGTTCCTTTTTTTATGGAAAATTCAGTAGAGGAAATCCAGCAAACAAGAAATAAAAAAGCTACACATTGCCTGAGCTACAAAGGGGAATAACTATCCCCTCATTAACTGCTACAAATCTTTTTTTCTTTATCTGCAAATGTCCCTAGATGGCTAGTTATGGAAACATGTAAAGACAACACAGATCTTGTTTTGTAAATATTGTGTTTTAGTGCCATTCCCTCTAATGCTGGCTACACATGTTAATATCAACGTTTTCACTAAGACAAGCTAGCCCTGCAGATGCCTCCTCTCACATCCCCACCGCCTATCTAGTCATGTTTATAACCAAGTGAAGAAAGAACCGCACACCTTTGTCCAATGGATACTGGGGCAGGATCCCAGACAATTGTAATCCCTAAAGTCGAAATAAAATTTGCGCACAAGTTTAATCAGGAACAGTGTCAATTTATTGTCCCATCACACACGTACAATCATCTGACCATACAGGAACGATCGTTTTGGAATCAATTGGACCCCTTTGTCATACGTCTGCTAGCCTTAAAAAAGGGGACGCGATTGGCCCCGAAATGATTGTTGGTGTACGGTCAGATGGTTGTATGTGTGTGATGGGACACTGTTCCTGATAAAGCCTGTGTGCAGATCTCTACTTCGACTTGATATTTCTTTTTTTTTTTTTTCCAAATGTTTTTTATTTTTTCCTCAAAAGGATTTTGTTCAGTAACCATTATATCATACAAACAGGTTATTGTGCCATATGCACTATTCAAACAGGTTAGTCAAATATGTCCCCCCTTACGACCCCCCCCCCCCTCCTCCCACCACCTCAACCACTTCAACCTCTCTCTGATCTCACTCATTAAATTGATTAAACTCTGATAAGTTCTGCTGCGCAAATCCAATTTTGTGGGTTTATCACCACCAGTTAGTCCCCAAAGTCCAGTCGGCCTAGAGTATTGGCAATTCAACCTTTGAGATACCATGTGGTATATTTAGAGAGTAACCACACTCTGTAGTTCCAGATTTGACATTGTGTTTAGTAGAAACGGCTTCCATTTTTTGAAGAATTTGCCTGTTCCTTTATCTTCATGCATACTAGCGTCCAATTTTTCATCGTCATCAAGTGCCTCAGTCCTTCCGCAAGATCCCAGATAGAAGGTGGGGTGGGGTAAATCCATCTGCTATATATTACCTTCCTCGCGGCGATGAAAATTACATGTATCAGATTTTAGACCTTGCTATCAGTATCACCCTCTTTACAAGAGTTAAATAGCAGTAACATAGGATCCTTTTGAATTTTACATTTACCTATTTCATTTACATATAATATAACTTTATTCCAATAAATCTGTATCATGGGACAATCCCATATGCAATGTACCATATCAACCCTAGGAGCGTTACATTTAAGGCAATATTTTGTGTAACCTAATCTAAGTGTCCTGTATGTGTTATTGAACGCATATTTTTCCTGATAGATCATCAGAAGGTGGGGCTCCCTCAATTTCTCACTCACAATAACCCCCTAACGCTATTATTGCCTTCCGATATGCATGTTTCTATATTAGGGACAGTAAAATATTTATTCCACCGCCATGTTTCTGATAGCTTTTTGTTGTGCTGCTAATCTGGCCAAGGCTCTTTGTATATCAGAAAGAGACATCTTTTCCCCTCTAGGTTTCAAGAATTTGTTGAAAGGAAGTATACCTGCCACTGAGGATATTTCTCTCAATCGTGCCCTAACATATGAGCAGATCTTCCTGTAGGCCAGGACTTGATATTTCTAACCAAGACACTGGTGCCCCAGGGTGGCTGGGTCATGCCTACATATCTACCATAATTATCTGTGGAAGCCGGTACTCACTTTAAGTGACTGATTATAAATTATAGAATAACACCATATTTTTGCTGCTTTGTGTATGGAGATTACTGCAGACTGGCAACAGAGGCTACAGAGACAGTAGTAGACGTTGATGAGCAAAAACTATATCATTCAAATTTCCACTTACTCAGGAAGAGAAAGAAACTGAGACTAACAAAGTAATCAGCTGCTCATCCCTTTGCAGTTAATTTACCAGCAGCTAGATGGTTTGACTAAGGGCCTGTTTCCACTACACACAGATTGGATGCAGAATGGACGCAGAAAAACTGACTCCAATGAAAGCCTATGGGCCTGTTTCCACTAAACGCGATTTTTCTGATGCAGATTTTCCCATAGGCATTCATTGGAGTCAGTTTTTCTGCATCCATTCTGCATCCAATCTGCATGTAGTGGAAACAGGCCCTTACTCATCTGAAGTTGAATGTGCCCATCTCCTGCCTGTGCTACTGGGAGATTACGGTAAATCTTTGTGACCACAACTGCAGCTACAGCTTACAAATGTCTTACTTTCTACATCTGTTTCTCCCTTCTCAGTGTGTAATAAAGCCTTTACCCTTTCCCACACTCTCCCCAGGGTCTTTATAAAAAGGTTAAATATGAGCAGCAAGAATTTTTTTCTTTTTATTGCAGGCAGGGAAAGGTGATGAGGGCTACATGTGGCTTATAGAAGCAAATTGGGGAGGGTTTGCAAAGGGTTAAAAGCTATACAACATAATGTACAGAGTGTATCTTTGCAGAATTGTAGCTGCAATGCTGGATACAAAGATGTAATATCTCAGCACTACAGAGAAGATGTGGGAGGGATCACGTGAAGGCTCAGTGCTGGTTCGAAACGTCTGCTCTCCTGGAAACTCTATAATTTAGGCCATTGTTTTGTTATTTTGTGTGTGCCCTCACTTTTACGTGTTTTAATACCAATAAAGTTAATTTGTTATTTTATGTAACGAGTTCCTAGTCCCCTTTCAACGATCCGTGCATAATTATCTATATCTAAATATAAATTAATCTATAATTTATATGTAATTTATAAATTAATCTATAATTTATGCAAAGATCTCTGAGTCATGTGACTGTCTTTTCCAAAGGAAATTTCATAGGAATGGGTGGATCAAAAAAAACAGATTCACCTCTATTGACAAAGAAACATCTATTATGGTGAAGTAGGGCTTGAAAGAAATAATTTGCTTTTCACTAGTGGAAACCGGTTCAATGCTGTTATGTTTGTTCTATTCTATAAAACCTTACGTCAAGAAATCATCTCGTGGCAGATATAGTATAAAACAAACAAAACAGGAAAATCTACTGAATTAATTTCAGCAGACAAGCTTTGCGACATTAAAGGAAAAATACGTTTTCATGTGCAAAATGTAGAGGTAAACATGCCTGTGGAATCTTACCAAGCGAGTTCATAATTTTCCATACCAGCATCTTTCAAGAAAATAAACTGTTGTCCATGGAATGAGCAGTACAACATGTGGCCTTGTGGCCATGCAGGCTCTACAGCATTACATGGCCTATAAAGAGAAAGAGGTGAAAGAACAAGCTGAAATCTATCATGTGATACAGTTTAAACTCCACCAAAGTAGACCAAAGGTGCCGCTCAGTGTCTGTGTGATTTTCTAAGTATTGGTAAAGCTTGGATCCCGGTGGAAATTTTAACTCCCCACCCCCAACACAATGTACATTATGATCATATGAGATGATGCTCTAAAATCAGGTTTCCAAGAACAGCAGCAGCATGAGGAGGGGACAGTTTGTTCATAATTAACACTATTCAGTGTACCTGCAGTTGTGATCATTACTACTACAGCACCAATGGAGATCTAATGCAACTGCTTAAGGAGGAGTCTAGGAGCCTAGGTGCAGATGCAAATTATGCATTCCTGATTTATATACAAAACAGATTTTGGGAAGTGCTATAATGTGTTTTTTTCAAAAATAAAATTAACCAAATTGACTTCTTCTACTATGCTTGAGATAATTGGAGAACAAAAGTGATTCTATACACTTGGCTTTGATTTTTTTAGGAAATGCCTGCAGATAGGGGCAAGCATTTGAAGTCTTCAACTGGATGTCACTGTACCACTGTCAGAAAATTCCCATTGGTAGAAGTGAATTTATTATTGTTGTACACACTTCCATACAATATGTTGTCAATTTGTTGTCAAATATGGATAAGGACCCTATAAATGAGAATAAAAATTAAGAAACATTTAGTGTAAACAGCTGCTTTTTAATCAAACACAATTTGTTATAAGTTCATATAACTATGAAAGTAGGGTGCTTTCTTAGTAGTTGTGGCTGACTCTCGGTAAACAAGTAAAATGTAATATTGTACAACATCCCAGTAAGAAACCAGGAATACCTGTGTTCGTTACTTGCATACAGTGGGTTGCAAAAGTATTCCGCCCCCTTGAAGTTTTCCACATTTTGTCATATTACTGCCACAAACATGAATCCATTTTATTGGAATTCCACATGAAAGACCAACACAAAGTGGTGTACACATGAGAAGTGGAACGAAAATCATACATGATTCCAAACATTTTTTTTACAAATAAATAACTGAAAAGTGGTGTGTGCATAATTATTCGGCCCCCTTTGATCTGAGTGCAGTCAGTTGCCTATAGACATTGCCTGATGAGTGCTAATGACTAAATAGAGTGCACCTGTGTGTAATCTAATGTCAGTACAAATACAACTGCTCTGTGAGGGCCTCAGAGGTTGTCTAAGAGAATATTGGGAGCAACAACACTGTGAAGTCCAAAGAACACACAAGACAGGTCCAAGACAGGTCAGGGATCAAGTTATTGAGAAATTTAAAGCAGGCTTAGGCTACAAAAAGATTTCCAAAGCCTTGAACATCCCAAGGAGCACTGTTCAAGCGATCATTCAGAAATGGAAGGAGTATAGCACAACTGTAAACCTACCAAGACAAGGCCATCCACCTAAACTCACAGGCCGAACAAGGAGAGCGCTGATCAGAAATGCAGTCAAGAGGCCCATGGTGACTCTGGACGAGCTGCAGAGATCTACAGCTCAGGTGGGAGACTCTGTCCATAGGACAACTATTAGCCGTGCACTGCACAAAGTTGGCCTTTATGGAAGAGTGGCAAGAAGAGAGCCATTGTTAACAGAAAGCATAAGAAGTCCCGTTTGCAGTTTGCCACAAGCCATGTGGGGGACACAGCAACCATGTGTAAGAAGGTGCTCTGGTCAGATGAGACCAAAATGGAACTTTTCGCCAAAATGCAAAGCGCTATGGGCTTGATTCACAAAACCGTGCAAACTGTTTAGCACGGGTGTACTAAACAGTTAGCACATAAAGTGCCATTCGTGGACGATTCGCGGCAAATTGCGTGCGCAAAAGTCTGCGATTGTGCGAATCGCGGCACTTTGCGCGCAAAAAAGTACGCGAACGGCACTTCACGTGCTAACTGTTTAGCACACCTGTGCTAAACAGTTTGCACGGCTTTGTGAATCAAGCCCTATGTGTGGCAGAAAACTAACACTGCACATCACTCTGAACACACCATCCCCACTGTCAAATATGGTGTTGGCAGCATCATGCTCTGGGTGTGCATCTCTTCAGCAGGGACAGGGAAGCTGGTCAGAGTTGATGGGAAGATGGGTGGAGCCAAATACAGGACAAACTTGGAAGAAAACCTCTTGCAGACTGCAAAAGACTTGAGACTGGGGCAGAGGTTCACCTTCCAGCAGGACAATGACCCTAAACATAAAGTCAGGGCAGCAATGGTATGGTTTAAAACAAAACATATCTATGTGTTAGAATGGCCCAGTCAAAAAGTCCAGATCTAAATCCAATCGAGAATCTGTGGCACGATCTGAAAACTGCTGTTCACAAACTCTGTCCATCTAATCTGACTGAGCTGGAGCTGTTTTGCAAAGAAGAATGGGCAAGGATTTCAGTCTCTAGATGTGCAAAGCTGGTAGAGACATACCCTAAAAGACTGGCAGCTGTAATTGCAGCAAAAGGTGGTTCTACAAAGTATTGACTGAGGGGGCCGAATAATTATGCACACACCACTTTGCAGTTATTTATATCTAAAAAATGTTTGGAATGATGTATGATTTTCGATCCACTTCTCACATGTACACCACTTTGTATTGGTCTTTCATGTGGAATTCCAATAAAATTGATGCATGTTTGTGACAGTAATGTGACAAAATGTGGAACACTTCAAGGGGGCCGAATACTTTTGCAACCCACTGTATCTTACATTTAATAATTTCTATGCCCAGCCAGTTCCTCAGAACTGTGATTTTTACAGTTCTTGCAAAAAGAAAACTTTTAAATAATGAATACCGGTAGTCAGAAAACTGCTCATTGGCTAGGGAAATAAAATATTGCAGGAACTGGAGACTAAGTTAAAGTGAAAACAGTTCTCCCAGGCTCTTCACATTGTAATTTGACATCCCCATTAGCAACCAATGGCTACTCACATAGGCCATCTGATGTAGCATGTAGATAAGGAAACCCCCTTTTGGAGAACTGGCATAAATACTTCAGGTTTGGTGTTTAGCTTTTCCCCATTTTTTTCTGTGGTGGTCACCGTCAGGCCCTGTGGCTGTCTTTGATGACTGCTGAATTATTAACCATATATACATGTGCTATATTTTTAAAGGTTTTACATGCCTTAGTTTGTCATATTAACCTCTGATGGATTTAAAAATCCAGCTACATGCCAGTACTATGAACTAGATTTGTCATATGAATGTCTGTTTCTTACAACCTAAATAGTAAAAATGTTATCTATACATTCCACAATGGAATATGTTATACGCAGGGCTTTTAGGCATAGGCAAACGAGGCAAATGTCTAGGGGGGCACCACAGAGCTATTCTTAGCACACTGTGCTTTACAGAATTCTTATACACAACTGCTAGTTGAGTTAACCACTTAACTCAAAATGGACTTTATATTTATATTTATCCTCATACATTGTACTAGGAACATAATGTAAATGTTGTGATAGCCAGGACAAATGGGCAAATAAAATGTGTGAGTTTAATCTATAGTAGCATTTTTTATTTTAAAACTATAGGGGATGGAATTGGAGGAATGCTGTATTTTTTCTCCCCCCCCCCCCCCCCGTATTTACCTATAAAATGCATAGAAAATAAAGTAATTACTGAAAACAAGTATCACTCCCAAAAAGCCTAATTTGTGGTGAAAAAACAAAACAAGATATACATCATTAGGTGGGATAAGTAGTGATAGAGTTATTGGTGAATGAAAGAAAGGAATTATGTGTGCCCGCTAGTGACAGAAGTTTGGCCGCTGTCATAGTTCCCCATTGTAATACCGGCATTGAGGGGAAATTTGGGCACCCGCAACACTCCAGTGCCCAGTTCATCGGGCATGGCAGGCGCCCAAATTTCCCCTCAAGGCTGGTATTACAATGGGGGCCTATGGCAGCATCTAAAATTGTGTTATTTCCCCCCATTTTATGTGGCGATTGGTGGTAGTGGACAGTTAAGATGGGGGGGGGGGGGGGGGTTACAGCTTAGGTTAGGCATGGAGTGGTGGTTAAGGTTAGACATGGGAGAGGGTGGTTAAAGTAAGATGTGAGGGGTAAAAGTTAGGCATGAGGAAGGTCGTTAAGGTTAGGCATGGGGGGTGGTTAAGGATAGCCATGGAGGGAGTGGTTAAGGTTAGGCATGGATGGTGAAGGTTAGGTGTGTGTGTGTGTGTGTGGGGGGGGGGGGGTGATGGTTAAGGTTAGCTATCGGTAGTGGGAGGGTTCAGTGTAAGAATATGCTTAGGTTTAGCTATAGTAAAATATCAGTATTTAATATGGATATTTTAGTATCGTTATTTTCACAGATACAGTAGAATACCAATAAATTTATCGATGTTCTGCTATCAGGTTTTTCAGGCACCCAAATTTCCCCAGTGCCCTTTTTGCGTGTACTCGTGTATTGGGAATTTGCAATTTTCAGCAGTCTATTGGCAATCATTTTAAACATATAGAGGAACTGTTAGTTTCACTACACCTCTCAGCATTATATTTATACATCAAAATGACTATGCTCAGACTTTTAGATATTTACACCACACATTCTGATGATACTTTTGGCCATTTTTGAAGCACTGCTGGTTGATTAGGATATGTTCAGATGTTTCATAGCAGACATATGAGAGGAAACCTGTTTTGCAGGAAATACTGTATGTTGGACACTTGCTGTATTATTTTGCAGTCCTGAGGCAGAGAAATGTGCACCATAAAATTGTGACCTAACAATAACTAAGAATTGTACAGGGATCAATGAAGATTATATGAAAACGTCATGTTATGGTGGTTCAGAATAAGGAAGTTTGCAGTGTTTGCCCAATAAGGCAGTAGAGATAATAAGTGTGTAAGGGATATTCAAGTAATAGCTCAAGGTTATTCAAGTAAGGCTCAAGAGCTCAAGGATAAACCTATATCTTTTCCATCATTTAAGTGTGTGGTATGAATAAGGGGAAGTAAATGTCAGCTCATGGAGGTCCTTCAGAGAGGACCAGACAATATATTCAAGGGTAAAAGGGACTGTTAAGTCAGATTCCTTTTGAAGCCACAGAGAGGAGTGTTTCTTAGCTTGAGATTTGCCCTAATTAAACCTCAGACATTTAATTTTGTGTGCTCCTCACTTGAGGTGAAGGAAATGAGTTAAAAAGGTCTCAAATACTTTGAACTCAGCTATTCTACTCTTCCTAAAATAGTTTACAAGTTGAGGACTTTCAAAACAACTGGAAACATGCTCACTTCTAACTATCCAAGCATATTCACTGGAGAGCAGACTACAAAATTCTAAAAAAAAATTGTCCTAAAACCTTAAAATGTCATTACACATTTCTACTGTTGATGTGAAAGTGTTTATCTGTACAATTAGAAAGAAAGTGCAATAATTTTAACTTGCACAGGAGGTATGCAAAGGGAGGCCTCTGCTTTCTAAGAGACACATCAAGGCCAGACTGACGTTTGACAGAGAGAACATAAACAAAGACCAGGACTTCTGGAATAATGTTTTTTGAACAAATGTGTCAAAAATTAAATTATTTGGATACAAGAATGTAGGACGTGTTCGGAGTAAACCAAATACAGCATTACTGGAAAAGAACCGCATATCAGCTGTGAAGCATGAGGTGGAAGCGTCATGGTTGGGGATGCTTTGTAGCAGCAGGACCTGGCCAGCTTACCATCACAGAATCACCCATGAATTCTACTGATTTTACTGTGTACCAGAGAGTGCTTGAGGAACATGTAAGTCCATCTGTAAGAAAATTAAAGCTTAAACAGAACTACACCCTGCAACAGAGCAATGACTCAAGACATATCAGTAAATCCGCCAAGGGCTGGCTGAGATCTAAGAAATAGAGAGCCCTGGAATGGCAAAGTCAAAGCCCAGATCTTAATCCCATTGAAATGCTGTGGGGTGGCTTGAAACAACCCCAAACATCTCAGAGACTGGTTAAGGACTACAATAAGAATCTCATGCAGTTATTTGAGCCAAAAGGGGTAACAAAAGATATTTTCTGGATACCCCCACATTTGTTTAATATGACAAAGTATACATAAAGTTGTATGCACAAATATGTACATATTCCAGTCCACTATATTCTATAAAGTTTACTTTAAAAGTTTATATTCCATTGCCAGAATTTTACCAAGAAATAACTGTTGAACTTAAACTCAAGTCCAAATTTAGAGGAAGCTTAAGCAAAGAAAGTAACAGCTGGAGATACTTTAACAACATGTCTTGGGAAAACAAGATGTCCCTGTAGGAAAGGGACGCAGGTTGAAGACAGAAGCTACTCTTTTTAAGCTGCAGTGTCTTTGTTTAGCCTCTGTGGGAGGCTGACAACCCCCACCAATCTTGTGGCAGAGGTGAGAGTGTTCTGGATACAACACTGTGAAGTCAGGAGCCTCAAGGCTGTTGTCGCTTATGCCCTGCAGTTTATTTTACATTCACTCCAGCAGTTTATTATCATACTTGCAACTGTGACACAGGAGCTGATTTACTATGGCTGGAGAGCAACAGAGAATAGAAGTGACCTGGCAGACCAGTTCTGATTTTTTTTTTTAGAGTTTGTAAATTTGCAACCCTTGTCCGTGTCATTCTGAAATGCAGAAATGATTTGGGAAACTGTTACTGCGTTAGAAGCATAAAAAAAAGATTGCGTACTGTAAGTGATACTCTTTTTTTTCACTTCTTAAAGGGAAGGTCCAAGCAAAAAAAAAAAATGAGTTTAACTTACCTGGGGCTTCTACCAGCCCCATGTAGCCATCCTGTGCCCTCATAGTCACTCACTGCTGCTCCAGTCCCCCGCTGGCAGCTTTCTGACCTCGGAGGTCAGGGCCGCATTGTGTACATTTTTACGCATTCCCGCTAGTGCAGGAACATTAACATATACATTTTTACGCGTTAGTGGTGCAACGCATACATTTTTGTTCCTGCACTAGCTGGAATGCGTAAAAATGTATGCAATGCGGCCCTGACCTCCGAGGTCGGCAAGCTGCCAGCGGGGGACTGGAGCAGCAGTGAGTGATTACGAGGGCACAGGATGGCTACATGGGGCTGGTAGAAGCCCCAGGTAAGTGAAACTCATTTTTTTTTTTTGCTTGGACCTTCCCTTTAAAAGATTCACTTTCATATGCTTTCTAACTTATTGTGAAAGAGCTGTGAGGTAAATCAGCTGTTGGCAAAGCATGAATCGGTTGTCCCTAAACCTAATCTCTGAAGAAATCGCTGCTAGTGCAAGTAAAAGAGTATCACATACAGCACTCACATATTATTGAAAGATGAGTGAAATAGAGTTTGTACACTGGCAGCTGTATTTTCAAACTCACTGCAGTAAATCATCTTTAACAAGTACATAACAACCCAGCTTTCCAGTGGTGTAGCTAAGGGGCTGTGGGCCCAGATGCAAGTTTTACATTGGGGCCCCCCATGCACTCTATACATAACAATTGGTACGGCGGACCAAAACCTGCCAATGGCAACTACAGTGTCAGAGGTACAAGAAGGGGATGGGGAACAGCTTGTTAATAATTACCACTATTCAAAATATCTATAGAAGTGATTATTATGAGCACAGGACCAATAGAGAGCTAATACTGTAGTCGAGGGAGGGCCCATTGGGGTCCCTATGGCCCAAGGGCCCCGATGCGGTCGCAACCTCTGCAACCCCTATTGCTACGCCCCTGCAGTTTTCACTGACAGAATGTGCACATAATTGTAGCTGCACAACTGCTACTTCAATAGTTTGAATCTAAAAACAATGAAATAAACAGGAGCAATATAAATATACATACACGGTACAATAAAAATGTTCGATTTTCCTGTTTATTCGACCAAAACGATGGAATCGAAAATAATCTTTTTACCCCAAAAAATGAACGATTATCCCATTTTTTCAATAAAAAAACGATCGGACATGTTGGCAAAATCTTTATATTCGAACAGAATAATCAAACAAAATGATCTAATCGAAAAAAAATGAAAAAATTCTACCATGTATGGCCACCATAACAGGTAACATTTATAATTCTACCCCTTTTACTAATTGTTGCCTGATTTCACCTAGAAGTATAAACTATTAATGTAGTTCACAAAGAACTTGAGCACATTTAAAGGAGCACCAATGGTAAATTTTGACATTCCGCTAGCAGCCATACACTCATCCATTTAACAGGTACAAATTCATTATACTGTGGCTTGCAAAAGTATTCGGCCCCCTTGAAGTTTTCCAGATAACAACATCTTTGATACTTTTCAGTCAGGATTCAGGAAAAGGCACAGCACTGAAACAGCATTAGTCCGAGTAATGAATGATCTACTTACTGCAAGGGACAAGGGTGATTGCTCAATTCTGATTCTTCTTGACTTGTCAGCAGCATTTGATACTGTGGACCATGAAATACTAATCCAGCGACTGAAGAATTACTGTGGCCTAAGGGGTACTGTTCTTAGCTGGTTTCAGACCTTCCTGTCTGGCAGGACACAGCAAGTATGTCTGGGCACACACTACTCTAATCCAGTGCCACTTGCCTATGGAGTTCCACAGGGTTCTGTACTATCACCATTACTCTTTGCAGTCTACATGCTCCCACTGGGCAAAATAATCCAGAACTATGGTTTAGGATACCATTGTTATGCAGATGACACACAACTGTATCTGTCCTTCAAGCCTGGAACCCAAGACCCATCAGCATCCATAAATGCGTGTCTAGTGGATTTACAAAATTGGATGAACACCAGCTGGCTGAGGCTGAACTCTGACAAAACAGAGGTGTTGGTGGTAAGTGGTCCACACATGATGGATAAAGTTCAAAACGCTCACCACCTCAAACTAGCAATTGGGGGAGATACTGTGCAGTATAAAGACTCTGTGCGAAACCTTGGGGTGATCCTGGATGGAAATCTAAAACTCAGACAGCAGGTATCAGCTGTCGTCAAGTCTTCCTTCTTCCATCTAAGAAATATAGCGAAAATAAAACACCTTATCCCAGCTGAAGACCTACCTGCCCTGGTTCACGCATTTGTATCCTCCCGCCTAGACTACTGCAACGCCCTGTTAATCGGATCTACAGATAAGGTTCTGTGCCCCTTACAGCTAGTACAGAATGCTGCAGCCAGACTCCTAGCCAATGCCCCCCGCAGCTCACACATCACCCCAGTACTGCAAACTCTTCACTGGTTGCCAGTAAAATGGAGAATCAATTTTAAGATCTGCCTGCTGACATTCAAGGCTCTACACCACATGGGACCCAAATACATAGCGGATCTATTGGAACTTTATGCCCCTCCACGCACCCTCCGCTCTGCCAACAAGATGAACCTGGTTATTCCCAGGATACACTTAACATTTGGTGCTCGTGCCTTTTCCTATGCAGCCCCTACTCTATGGAACTCACTTCCACAATCAGTACGAGAGGCTCCTTCTCTGGACAGCTTTAAAAAAAGGCTAAAAACTCACCTCTTTTCCCTAGCCTTTGAGACTGCATAATGCAGGGTCACAGCGCTTTGAGTCCCCAGGGAGAAAAGCGCTATATAAATATTATTGTTATTGTTATTGTTATTTTGTCACATTACTGCCACAAACATGAATCAATTTTCTTGGAATTCCACATGAAAGACAAATACAAAGTGGTGTACATGTGAGAAGTGGAACGAAAATCATACATGATTCCAAACATTTTTTTTACAAATCAATAACTGCAAAGTGGGGTGTGCGTAATTATTCGGACCCCTTTGGTCTGAGTGCAGTCAGTTGCCCATAGACATTGCCTGATGAGTGCTAATGGCTAAATAGAGTGCACCTGTGTGTAATCTAATGGCAGTACAAATACAGCTGCTCTGTGACGACCTCAGAGGTTGTCTAAGATAATATTGGGTGCAACAACACCATGATGTCCAAAGAACACACCAGACAGGTCAGGGATAAAGTTATTGAGAAATTTAAAGCAGGCTTAGGCTACAAAACGCTGTCCAAAGCCTTGAACATCCCACGGAGCACTGTTCAAGCGATCATTCAGAAATGGAAGGAGTATGGCACAACTGTAAACCTACCAAGACAAGGCCGTCCACCTAAACTCACAGTCCGAACAAGGAGAGCACTGATTAGAAATGCAGTCAAGAGGCCCATTGTGACTCTGGACGAACTGCAGAGATCTACAGCTCAGGTGGGGGAATCTGTCTATAGGACAACTATTAGTCATGCACTGCTCAAAATTGGCCTTTATGGAAGAGTGGCAAGAAGAAAGCCATTGTTAACAGAAAAGCATAAGAAGACCTGTTTGCAGTTTTCCACAAGCCATGTGGGGAACACAGCAAAATGTGGAAGAAGGTGCTCTGGTCAGATGAGACCAAAACTGAACTTTCTGGCCGAAATGCAAAACGCTATGTGTGGCGGAAAACTAACACTGCACTTCACTCTGAACACACCATCCCCACTGTCAAATATGGTGGTGGCAGCAGGGGTCGAGTCCTGCGTGAACGCGGGTGAACGGCGTCCACCCACTTTTTCTTCAAAGTGAACGCCGTTCACCCTGGCTTGTGTGGAGGGGGGCAGAGCAGGGAAGGCGAGCTATAGGGACAGTGGGGATGGGCGGACAACTCCCCCCCCCATCCCTCACCTTTGTGCTCCCCTTCCTGCCTCTCCCCTCCAGCGTTTTTAAGTGTCGGGCCGACGGCAAAAGTGGGCGGAGACTTCCTGCGTTCCAGTCGCATGGGACGCTCCGCTCTGTGTGCGGCTAGTCTGGTCTTCTAGCCGCACACAGAGCGGAGCGTCCCATGCGACTGGAACGCAGGAAGTCTCTGCCCACTTTCGCCGCCGGGCCGACACTTAAAAACGCCGGAGGGGAGAGGCAGGAAGGGGAGCACAAAGGTGAGGGATGGGGGGGAGATGTCCGCCCATCCCCGCTGTCCCTATAGCTCGCCTTCCCTGCTCTGCTCCCTCCGGGTGGGGGGCTGGGGGCACACCTGGCTACCTGGGCACATATACACCTGCCTACATATACTGGGGACATATACACCTGCCTACATATACTGGGGACATATACACCTGCCTACATATACTGGGGACATATACACCTGCCTACATATACTGGGGACATATACACCTGCATACATATACTGGGCATATATACCCCTGCCTACATATACTGGGGACATATACACCTGCCTACATATACTGGGGACATATACCCCTGCCTACATATACTGGGAACATATACCCCTGCCTACATATACTGGGGACATATACCCCTGCCTACATATACTGGGGACATATCCCACTGGCTACATATACTGGGCACATATACCTCTGCCTACATATACTGGGGACATATACACCTGCCTACATATACTGGGGACATATACACCTGCCTACATATACTGGGGACATATACACCTGCCTACATATACTGGGCATATATACCCCTGCCTACATATACTTGGGACATATACATCTGCCTACATATACTGGGGACATATACCCCTGCCTACATATACTGGGGACATATACCCCTGCCTACATATACTGGGGACATATACCCCTGCCTACATATACTGGGGACATATCCCACTGGCTACATATACTGGGCACATATACCCCTGCCTACATATACTGGGGACATATACACCTGCCTACATATACTAGGGACATATACACCTGCCTACATATACTGGGGACATACCCCTGCCTACATATACTGGGGACATATACACCTGCCTACATATACTGGGGACATATACACCTGCCTACATATACTGGGGACATACCCCTGCCTTCATATACTGGGGACATATACCCCTGCCTACATATACTGGGGACATATACCCCTGCCTACATATACTGGGGACATATACACCTGCCTACATATACTGGGAACATATACACCTGCCTACATATACTGGGGACATACCCCTGCCTACATATACTGGGAATATAGAGAAAAACTTTAAAGGAAGGAAACATAGGGTGGATGGTCCATACCAAAAATACACATACAAGAACTTTTATCAAATATTGTATAAATTTTAATAGTATCAAATAACATACAAAAAATCTTTAAAATTGCCCAGACCTCAATCCCTAAACTGCCCTATAACTACTAATGGGGTACTCACTACATACATCCATTCAGCATATCATACAGAACAACCCCCTGGCGATTGAATGAGGTGCACCTCAAAGTACATCAAAAATAGGGAATATATACCCCTGCCTACATATACTGGGGACATATACACCTGCCTACATATACTGGGCATATATACCCCTGCCTACATATACTGGGGACATATACACCTGCCTACATATACTGGGGACATATACACCTGCCTACATATACTGGGGACATATACACCTGCCTACATATACTGGGGACATACCCCTGCCTACATATACTGGGGACATATACCCCTGCCTACATATACTGGGGACATATCCCACTGGCTACATATACTGGGCACATATACCCCTGGCTACATATACTAGGCAACTATACCTCTGGCTACATATACTGGGGACTACTATACTCATGGCTGCTTATACTGGGGACACCTATAGACCTGGCTACCTGGGGTTACCTATTTTGGGGGAACTGCTGTCAGATTATCTGCATTTTTGTGGAATCGCTGTTATGTATTTTGGGGAACAGCTGCCAGATTATGTGTATGTTAGGGGAACGGCTGCTGCCAGATTACGTGTATTTTGGGGAACTGCTGCCAGATTGTGTATGTTTGGGGGACCACTACTGCCAGATTATGTCTTTTGGGTGTTACGTGTATTTTGGGTGATCCGCTGTCAGGTTTCGCGTATTTTGGGGAACTGCTTCCAAATTATGTGTATGTTGGTGGAACTGCTGCTGCCACATTGTCTATTTTGGGGGAACCACTTCCATATTATCTGTATTTTGGAGGAACTTCTACCAGATTATGTGTCTTTTTGGTGAAATGCTGTCAGATTACATCAATTTTTGGGGGCTACACTACGGCAGAGCTCAAACTTACTTGGCAGACCTTTTACATCACTGCTAAGGTCATGTATATTTGGCCCCACCCATGACCACGCCCACGGTGTGCTTGACCACGCCCATTTTTTGGCGCGCCGCAGAGGTTCTCCAGGTGAGTCCACTCACTTCTTTTCCCAGGACTAGACCCCTGGGTGGCAGCATCATGCTCGGGGGGTGCATCTCTTCAGCAGGGACAGGGAAGCTGGTCAGAGTTGATGGGAAGATGGATGGAGCCAAATACAGGGCAAACTTGGAAGAAAACCTCTTGGAGTCTGCAAAAGACTTGAGACTGGGGCGGATGTTCACCTTCCAGCAGGACAACGACCCTAAACATAAAGCCAGGGCAACAATGGAATGGTTTAAAAAAAAAACATATCCATGTGTTAGAATGGCCCAGTCAAAGTCCAGATCTAAATCCAATCGAAAAATTTGAATAATTACACACACCCCACTTTGCAGTTATTTATTTGTAAAAAATGTTTGGAATCATGTATGATTTTCGTTCCACTTCTCAGGTGTACACCACTTTGTATTGGTCTTTCACGTGGAATTCCAATAAAATTGATTCATGGTTGTGGCAGTAATGTGACAAAATGTGGAAAACTTCAAGGGGGCCGAATACTTTTGCAAGCCACTGTACACTTTACTTTGTTAAAATTAAATGCTTAGAATAGACATGCCACTTTTCAACATGTGGCCATTCATCATCTGTTAGCAGGGACACTTCTAGGGACAGGGATCCCCCTCCTCACTTAAGGTGGCAACACACCATACAATTTTTTAATATCTGTTCAATTTAAGAATTGCAATCAATTTTTCTGACTGAGTGTAACATTTCAAAAATCTGACCAATGTACCACAC
Source organism: Hyperolius riggenbachi (assembly GCF_040937935.1). Lineage (NCBI taxonomy): Eukaryota > Metazoa > Chordata > Amphibia > Anura > Hyperoliidae > Hyperolius > Hyperolius riggenbachi. The sequence continues at coordinate 473,549,832 of NC_090646.1, read as the reverse complement.
ACCAATCTTTCTCCAGTTATGATAAAAATCATTGGAAACTCTGACAAAATTGCTGGGGTGTGTATATTAATAAATTGACAATCTATCACACACCATACAATCTTTAGAAAGGTTGAAGAAAAATATCTGGCATTCCAGATCGATAAAAATCGAAGAAAACGGGAAATCCGATCGGATTTCTCAGTCGAATGAGAAAAAAGCTTTTGATTTTTTCAGAAGATCCAATCGTTTTTATCGAATTGCTGTAAAATCTGATCATTTTATTGTATCGTGTGTGGCCACCTCTCGTCTGTTCCACTGCACAGGTATTACTTCATTGTAGTAACTGACAGGCTTTCAGCTGTGTACAGAGATTTACTGGCTGTTAAAGGATCAGTATCAGAAAAAAAAAATGTAACATTGAAAATACATGAAAATAAGATGTACATTTGTCTCAGAGTAAAAGTAAAAGCACTATGAATTACTTTTTTCTATGTCACTGTCCTTTAGGCCTCTTTCACAGTAGGACTTTGCGTTTTGATGCGACGTTAAAGTTTCAACGCAAATCACAACACAATGCCCCAAAAAAGTCACACCGCAACTTAATGCCCCGTTACGGTCGCATACAGTAGAGCATACAGGCAATGAAAGTCATTACTGAGCATGTGCAAACAGTCCAACGCAGCTAATAATGTGTATAACGCACTGCATGCAGTACTTTCACTTACCGTGCAGCGTTAGACACCAACGCAATGTGTGCACTGTGAATGGGGCATTGATTTTTCATTGCAGTGAGTTATTCTGCGTTAAATGTTGTTTTAACGTGCGACTTTAACGTCGCACTGTGAAAGAGGCCTTAGAGTAGGTTGTACAAATCTGATAGATCTATGTCCTCACGGGGGATTCTGAGTGTTACCTTAATTTTTTACAAAAGCACTGCCTGGAAAAGATCTATACAAAGATGCCTCCCTACTCGCTGCACACTATTCTGGCAGTTGGACTGAACAACTGCTGTTCAGTAAGTGCTTTTGAAAATAGATAAAATCCTTAGAATCCCCCATGAGGCGATGGGCTTGTCTAAAACCTGTCACATTTGTACTATCTACTGTAATTGACAGCAACCTATGGAAAAAGTAATTTATAGCTCATTTTACACTGGGACAAATGTACCTTTTATATGTACAGTATGTGTTTTAAATGTAACAGTTTTTTCAATGTTTGTGTTACAGTTTGTACTATGGTGGTCAATAAAACAAATGAAACTGAATTTTCTAACTGAAATTTTGTGAGTTGTGATAAGCAGTGAATAAAGCTATTTTCTCTCAATTTAATCTTCCTATTCTAATACACCAGTTGTTTTCCATGATAAGAGAAGCTCTACAGTTACTGGTTTGTAAAAGAGTCTTTTGGGATTTCCAGCATTTCAGCACTTCCCAATATAAGGGGATACAAGTCAGACCATGACTCAGCTTGGGTACAGGTCATACTTTAGTATTCATGTAAAATAACAGTGAAGTAGTACATGGCATTCTTGCCTTGCAGTGTTAGGGTACAAAAACATGTGGGCCAGAACATGATCTGCATGGTGTTTGTACTGTATGTGTTTCCCGATGATAGGTATATAAGACATGATAGGTATTAAACTCTGAGCTCCCCTGAGTTACAGTTAATGATGACATGACTGTATATATGTAACGTGCTGTGGAAAATGCCAGTACTATACTGTATAATACATAAGAATACTGCGGTAATTATGACAAAGTGTAAAGTATTTACTCACTATTATACTTATACTACCAGTAATTCAGGCTATTTATGATACAATTGCTGGCATCATCATCACACAGAGGCAAAGGAACCAATTTCCCCGGGGCCAAAGAGCCTGTAGTAGGGGCTCCAAATGTCCCCCCCCCCCCCCCCAACTTAACTGTGCTCCTGCAACGTCTTTGGCAGAGTAATGGGTTGTTAGGGAGATAAGCAGGCACCCTGGAGAAAAGCAAAAAACACAGAGACAATGGGAGCCCTACTGGTGCAGTACGTTGAAATAATGTGAAATAGAGCAGGTGAATGATGGTACTCACAAAGGAAGGTTGCAGACAGGCAACCAACCACTGCAGGCAGGTGAGGATGCACAAACTCTCGGGTTTCCAGTACACTGCACTCAGTCGCTCTCTTGGTAGAAAAGGAGCCTAGATGGCTACGAGGTGGCATCAACACGCCATAACCAACTAGACTGCCCCTCCCGAAGGGGGTTGTATAGCACAACGGGGGGGGGGGGGAGAGGCTTCTAGAATAGGATAAAACTGCATCAAAATCAGCTAAAATAGAATAAAGGTGAGGTGGCTTATCTCAATGAAGGCAAATTCAAATATTTAATAATAATGAATTTTAATACGCACTCGGCAGAGTGATGTCTCGCTTGTCCCAGCAGGTGTGCTCCTCTGTCAGTCCATGGCTCCATACACTCCCTGACTTCAGTCTTGCACAGGAGCCTCTCTGTGACCCGGCGACATATAAAATGCACCAGGTCACAGAGGAGAGGCGCCCCTGCAAAGATAAAGTTGGGGGAGTGCATGGAGCCACGGACAGACAAAGGAGCACGCTTGCTAGGATAGGTGAGACACTACGCTGCCAAAGACACTGCAGGGGCCCCAAGGAGCTCAGTTACTGATGATGGGGGGGGGGGGGGGCAGCTTGCTCGGGGGCTTTGCAGGGAAATTTGGCAGCAGCAGAGGGTCCCTAATGCTGCTTTTCGGTCAGGAGTTGTCTGTAGGGGGATTCATTTTGCCTGAGAGCCCCATTGTTACTAGAACCAGCCCTGATGTAACCTCTACTATATTTTGTATAATTTCTGATCATCTCATTTCTTGTGAACTACTAGTTACACCCCATAATGCAGTTACTTAGTTGTCTACCGTAATGCAGGAATACTGGGAAAGGTAATGTGACACCTACTGATCCTCTTCCTTGGGGTGTCACGTGGTCAAACCTGATTGACTTTTAACCAGCTGAATCCATAGAGGAGAGGAAGCAAGCTCTGCTGCAGTGTCAAGAATAGCTGGCCTATGAAAGAGGTATTCTTTGCTTCTATATACTGATATTTGCTTAGAAAACTGTTTGGGTTTAGTTTCAGTGTGATGATAGCCTTAGTCCTTGCAATTAGCTAAACAATAACCTTATCATTGCAAAAAGCCAATGCTAAACAAATACGCACAAATTCTCCTTTGTAAGATCATCTTAACCTAACAGTTGCATGTGGGTCTAACTGACACCTAGGACTGGGACTTTGCCAGCTGCATCCGGTGCCGATCTTCCAACCTCTTCAACCCAGGACTGGGACCCACTAGAGCAATTTCAGCAGCAATTTTTGCTTTCTAAGAATCACCAGCGATTCAGAAATTTGCTATGCCAATGAAAATGGATGGAGGTGAGCCCACTGAAACAACTGTGTTTTAGCTAAATCGCAATCGCTTTGCCTGAAGCATTTTTGCGATTGCGTTTCAATAGGATAGGAATGCTGCAAAATTGCTTTGCAATGGCTGTGCAAAAGCAATTTTGCAGCTATTTTACTACCCAAACCACCCCCAAAAAATAAAAAATGAAATCACTAATCGCAATCACTTTTGCAATTGCTAGCACTAAAATAAAATTGCTACAAAATTCTGCTGAAATTGCTTTACAAAACACTAGCAAAAACGCTGAGCGATTGCAAATTGCAATTGCAAGTGGGTCCCAGACCTAAGTGTTGCCCTCATACCATAAGCTTGTTGGCAAATTTTGTTGAGCCGACCTCACATCTGAAGCAAAATCTGAGCTAATATGACTAGCATAATAGTGGTTTTAACATACGCGTATGCTTGACATTACAACCTTTGCATTACACTTTAAAAAATGATGTACCTCTCATAAATAAGATGTTCCAGAATTGTTTTTACTTGTTAGGTGCATATGATTGCACAATCTTACATTGTTTTTCTATGCAAAATTCTTCTGCAAATATTTTGTGACCCTGTATTTGGTCACTATGTTCTAAATAGGTAGTAAAATTGCAGCAATGGCTGCTATCAGTGACGCTGCTATCTGGCAGCCCCTGGCAATTTCCAAAAACCAATGAGGATCTAACCATCAACTTCATAGCCTCTGTAACAGCTTCCTGACCTTTGCATTGTTCCCATGGCCCAGGTTGAGGTAGGTGGGACATTGTCATAGGCAGGTAGAGGGAGGTTTGGTGGGTGCAATTGCAAGTAGAGCCATGACCTTGGACAGGCAGAGATGAAACATGGTTGAGTTGGGTCAAGTAAAGAACACGGTATTCCACTATGTGGCAGTGTGAAGGAAATTAGAATGCATAGTGTGGTTTCACTTACAATACAGTATGCTGTAGTACATTGCAAGGGACCACTTAAACCCTTTGGTAATCCTATAAACGGTATTAACCCCCGCAGCTTGCCTATCACTAATGTTAACTCTTGCATTAGGCCTATAGATAACCTTCATATTGTCTGTTTTGTTTTTTGTATGTTTTTTTTTTTACAACTTGTAGAATATCTAATTATTATTTTCTTAAATATGTACCGTATTTTTTTACTATAAGACGCTCCTGACCATAAGACGCACCTAGGTTTAGAGGACAGAAACCAGGGTAAAAAATATATACTAAACCTGGTGCATCCATGGTGAAGGGGCATCTTGTGGATTATGCCCCCTATGTACCTCATGCCCCCTTGTACCTCTTGTGTCTTCCAGTTTTCTCCTCTGTCCCTCCTGTGTTCTCCTAGGTCCCTCATGTGTCCGCCTCTGTCCTCCTTGTGTCTTCCTCTATGCCCCTTTGTGTCCTCCTGTGTACTCTGTTTGTCCCCCTGTGTCCTCCTCTGCATGGGCACAGTATAGGAAGTCCCTGACATTGCGGCGGGTTGGAGGTATGTATTGGCAGGCATTCACAAGTCAGGAACTCCCTGCATTTGGACTATAAGATGCAGTGAATTTTTTGCCTCACTTCTGGGGGAGAAAAAGTGTGTCTTATAGTCCAAAAAATAGAGTTCTTATGTAAGATTTTTAAATTTGTGTACAGGGACACAGAAAGTCTGTCTTCGCATTTGACTTCCACAGTGTATGCGATAATAACTGTTGAAATGTTTGTCCCGATTCAAATGCTCATTTGTAAATTAAACAACAATGACTGGTCTCTATGGGCAATATTCACAAATGCTTCCCACACATTAGTCCAAGAGCCTAATCTGTGGGAAGCATTTCTGTTTCACTAGAAGAGTTGCACAAGACTAGTGCTCACTAATCCTATAATCAGTATCATATGACTAGAGGTAGTGCAAAAGATAAACTGAGCTAGACTTAAAGTGTACCTGAGATGGGGAAAGGGTATAAAAAAAAATTATTTATACCTGGGGCTTCCTCTAGCCTCCTCCAGGCTGATCTCTCCCTCGCCGTCCTCCTGCGCCACCTGGATCCTCCGGAATTCAGCCAGGAAAGTCCTTCAGTTTGGGGTCAGTCTGCGCTGGCGCAGTCCGGCCATGCGCGTGGACCCATCGTGCTCCTGTGGCAGGGAGTGTTCTGCACCTGTGCAGTAGGCCCAGTGAAGGAAGCGCAACATACACCCCAGACCAAAGGACCTTCCAGGATAAACTGCAGAGGATGCAGGCAGCACAGGAGGATGGTGAGGGAGTGATCAGCTTGGAGGGGGCTGGAGGAAGCCCCAGCTATGAATATTTTTTATTTATATCCTTCCATCTCGAGTACACCTTAAATATTCGGGTCTCAGATGGTCATAGTGAAATGCAATGTTCTGGTTCCCAGTGAGTATAGGTGAATAGCAGTGTATCCAGGCCACTGATCTACCTGATTTTACCAGACTTTCATCAATACACCATTGAGTCTTTTCTTTGAATTCTTGTTCTTAACATTTACTTTTACTTTTGCAGATCCCTGCAATTTGCTTTGCTATTATGCAAACTGTCTTGCTAGTATTGTTCGGGTTTTTTAATAAAATGTGCTTGCTACAAATGGACAAGTGCAAACAATCCGAGATAAAGCTCTCCCTTTGAACAGAAAATAAAGAACTGCCAATAGTTAAATCATAGCCAAAGCAAGCAGTAAAGCTTACCTTGCTAGGCAAACAAAGAGTAATTCAATGCAGCTCTCCTGCAGACCCACTCCTCTCATATTATAATATACTGTATATACTGCTTTTGAGAATAGCTGCTGTAATGTCAGCGTGTACAAGAGTAGATGTAATTTACAATAATGTCCTCCCAAAATCCTCTCCTGCTTTCTATTTACAATGCAGAAACGGAAAACTACAAAAGATCTATAAAAGAAAGTATAGATAGCTAAAGATCTGACATTTTCCTCTACTTTTATTTTATCACAGCATGTGGCCAATTTAGAAAGACCTGACAAATCCAAAGACATTCAAAAGCCTGGATTTACTTCCATTTGTTTGCAAAATTCAGTGGCAATTATGGCACAAATGTTGGTCAGGATGAATGTGTGTGTGTGTGTGTGTGTGCGTGCGTGCGTGCGTGTGTGTGTGTGTGCGCGTGCGTGCGTGCGTGTGTGTGTGTGTGTGTGTGTGTGTGTGAAGGAGGGGGGGGGGGGGTAGATGTGAATTAAGGTATTGGGCTTAATATTGGATATTGATTGTAGGTTCGTACTTAACTTGAAACACTGTGCCATTCCTGTCCCCTGTACCATCACTGTGCACCCCTGTGCATCCAGTGCCACCCTTTGAGTCACCTCTGTTCCCCTGTGCCTTAAAGAGGAACTCCAGTGAAAATAATGTTATAAAAAAGTGCTTAGTTTTTACAATTATTATGTATAAATGATTTAGTCAGTGTTTGACCATTGTAAAATCTTTCCTCTCCCTGATTTACATTCTGACATTTATCACATGGTGACATTTTTACTGCTGGCAGGTGATGTCACTGGAAAAAGATGCTGCTTGCTTTTTTGGCAGTTGTAAACAGCTGTTATTTTCCACAAGGCAACAAGGTTTCCACAGTGTGATGCCACTACCTCAGTGCTGTGAGGTGCTGACATCATTTGTGGGAGGGGTTTCACCACAAAATCGGCCATACAGAGCCCCCTGATGATCCGTTTGAAAAAAGGAATAGATTTCTCATGTAAATGGGGGTATCAGCTACTCATTGGGATGAAGTTCAATTCTTGGTCACGGCTTTAAGTGTTTAATTTTGTGCTGCCCCTTCCCCCCACTGTGTCATAAGAAGAGGCATAAATACCTCAGTAAAACATGTTCCACTGTGCTGTGTAATTCAAAATGTGTATATGTCGTGAGCAAGAGTGCCTGTGTTTCTTTATATTCATGAAAGATTGAGGTATGAAGTGGTGAACCCCATGAAGGTGTCAGTGTATAAGTCATCAGGGACCTGGTAACCTGAATTGGATATTCTGCTGGCTGCCATTCTTTCAGTCTCCAATGAAATAAGAATATTTATAGGTTGCAGAGGGTTATTTTGTTATATTGACATGGGCGTATTAGTTAGTAAACTGAAAAACACGAGGGAGTCACTGGACACTGATATATAATATTCATAAAAATATGCAGACAAGGTACCTTCTGGTTGAACTTGATGGAAGGATGTCTTTTTTTCAACCAAACTATGTTACTATGTACCCAATAAAAGTGACTTGAGAATATGCACTATCTGCAGGAGCTATGGTTAGTAAATAACACCTGATCAGCCCTCTCTGATAATGTCTGCAGAAGGACTGATCAATCAGAGTCCAGCAGAGCGCGCAGGGAGCATTTTATTGTACACTGTGTCCCCAAGCCTGCTGCTCATTAGCTAGTCCTGTTTTTCTGCTGTTATTATTAGAATACCATCTACTAATATCAGGTATACATCCTGGTTCCTGGCTTTATTTATAGCATGTGGGAAAAGATACTACATTTTGGAACAAGTGCTCTTCAGTAACTCAATGAGAGTTATTTATTAAAGGAAACAAGCACTGAAGTTACACTATGTTCATTATAAAACATCCAATCAGAGCATACGCTCCACAACTGCCATATTTAGGAATGTCTTGGGTGTTAAAGAGGAACTCCAGTGAAAATAATGTAATAAAAAAAAGTGCTTCATTTTTACAATAATTATGTATAAATGATTTAGTCAGTGTTTGCCCATTGCAAAATCTTTTAAATCCCTGATTCACATTCTGACATTTATCACATGGTGACATTTTTACTGTTGGCAGGTGATGTAGCTGCTGCTAGCTGTTTTGGCAGTTGGAAACAGCTGTAAACAGCTATTTCCCACAATGCAACAAGGTTCACAGACAGGAAACTACCAGAAGTACCTCGGTACTCAGAGCTTCTTGTGGGAGGGGTTTCACCACAATATCAGTCATACAGACCCCCCTGATGGTCTGTTTGTGAAAAGGAATAGATTTCTCATGTAAAAGGGGGCATCAGCTACTGATTGGGATAAAGTTCAATTCTTGGTCGGAGTTTCTCTTTAAGCTATAGACTTTAGCTGCCCAAAATGATCCGTCTTGGTTTCCAATAATAGTTTGCCATTGATCACTGTACAGATGTGTTGCTCAGCTGTCTGTTGAGTAGCATGTAATGTGCTATAGAAAGGGGAGATGAAACACAAGCTGGAGGTTTTCTGCTGACAGATGATACGGGAAAACAGAACAGCAATGTGCTGAATGCATTCCAACTTGGTGAAAGGCTGAAGAGGAGCTGGCCAACATCAAATGACATGTGCAAACTGTCAACCAAAGTGATCACTAATAAGAATGGTCAATGTGATGTTAATAATTCAGTGTCCATGCAAGCAATGTAAAGTTTTTTTTTAACTTTTCAATGGATAAGAACGTTAAAAAAACATATAACTGTTCTACTGTTCAGAACTATGTTTCCTCTATATCTTCTAGATGAGAGCCGTATATGACAAGACATCAGCAAACTATTCCCACGTTGAAGAATTTATCCTGCTGGGATTCAGCAATTTCAGTGTGAAGATTCAGCTATTTCTCTTTCCACTTTTTATCCTGATTTATGTATTCACAATACTGGGCAATCTCACAATCATCACTGTGGCAACACTGGACTCAGTACTTCACACCCCAATGTATTATTTCCTTCGCAACCTCTCGTTCCTTGAAATATGCTACATATCTGTCACAGTCCCCAAGCTGCTCCAAACGTTTATGGTCAAGAAGAAGTCAATCCCCTTCTATGGTTGCTGGGCACAGACTTATTGCTTCTTCACCCTTGGAATGACAGAGTGCTTCCTCCTATCTGTAATGGCATTTGACCGTTATGTGGCCATCTGCAACCCCTTAAGATATTTTTCAGTCATGAGCAAAACTACGTGCTTAAACATGGTTGTTGTTTCCTGGGTGACTGGCAATCTCATCTCCCTAGGCCAGACTGCCTCCATCTTTACTTTACCTTTCTGTGGTCCAAACGTCATCAACCACTTTTTTTGTGATATACCGCCACTCCTGAAGCTGGCTTGCACTGATGTGAGAGCCAATCAGATTTCTGTTTCAATCACTGGTATTTTAGTGCTTCCAATACCTTTTGTTCTAGTACTGTACTCCTATGGTCAAATTATTGCATCTATTATGCGGATCAGCAGTAGTACGGGGCGGAAAAAGGTCTTCTCAACCTGTGTGTCACACTTTGTCTCTGTTTCTTTGTTCTTTGGGACAGGAGGCTTTACCTATGTGAAAGTGAAGACCAGTGACACCCCAGATAATGACAAGATATTGTCTCTCCTCTATAGCGTGGTAACCCCTCTATTAAATCCTCTCATATATAGTTTAAGAAATCAGGATGTAAAAGGGGGACTAAAGAAAATTCTGAATAAGAAAGTTGGTATCACAAAGTCATCTTCAAAAGCTAACCCTCGTGACAACAATTCATTAAATCATCCTCAAACTTAAAGTTCTTAATGTTTTTTATGTTAAGAGATCAGTCTTAAAGGGACTCCGAGCACCTCTCATGCGCATGCCTTTAAGACAGACGACTTCCAACAAAGTCGTGCTATGACCCCTCTGGAGGAGCCTCTTGCAATGGCCATGCTTGTCACTTCCTCTTCCTGCTTCATTCAGTGTTGCACTTCTCTAACAGAGAAGACAGTGGTGACCCGGAAGTTATAACATAGCCAAGATAGCAGCCGTGATTTTTTAATTGACATCGAATGAAAACTCTTTGGCGATTCAGGTATCAAATGAAAGAGGAGAGCACAAGCTACAGATAGGTATGCATCTTTAAGTACTTTGCAGTACTGGTGAGAGTCTTAAAGGCATGCCCATGAGAGGTGCTCGTGGTCCCTTTAACCACTTGAGGACCCACCCTTTACCCCCCTTAAGGACCAGCGCTGTTTTAGCTGATCTGTGCTGGGTGGGCTGTGCAGCCCTGAGCACAGATCAGGGTGCAGGCAGAGCGACCAGATCGCCCCCTTTTTTTCCCCACTAGGGGGATGATGTGCTGGGGGGGTCTGATAGCTCCTGCCTGCCTGGGTGTTGCGTGGGGGGGGCACCTCAAAGCCCCCCTCCACTGCGAAATTCCCCCCCTCCCTCTCCTCCCTCCCTTCCCCGAGAGATTGGAGGCTGCACAGGAACGGATCTGTCCTGTGCAGCCTCTAACAGGCTCCTGCCTGTCATGTGACAGCGATCCCCGGCCGCTGATTGCCCGGGGATCGCTGATCTGGTACAACGCTGCTACTGTTAGCAGCGTTGTACGAATGTAAACAAAGCGGATTATTTCCGCATGTGTTTACATTTAGCCTGCGAGCCGCGATCGGCGGCCCGCAGGCTATTCACGGAGCCTCCCGCCGTGAATTGACAGGAAGCAGCCGCTCGCGCGAGCGGCTGCTTCCTGATTAATTAGCCTGCAGCCGGCGACGCAGAACTGCGTCGCTGGTCCTGCAGCTGCCACTTTGCCGACGCGCGGTATGAGTCGGCAAGTGGTTAAAGGACAACTGATAGGAGAGGTATATGGAGGATGATGGCATCCTCCATATACTTCCTTTAAAACAATACCAGTTGCATGGCGATCTTGCTGATCCTCTGCCTCTAATACTTTTAGCCATAGACCCTGAACAAGCGTGCAGCAGATCAGGTGTTCCTGAAATTAATGTCAGATCTGACAAGATTAGCTGCATGCTTGTTTCTGGTGTTATTCATACAATACTGCAGCCAAATAGATCAGCAGGGCTGCCAGGCAACTGGTATTGTTTAAAAAGAAATAAACAATAAAACATGGCGCCCTCCATATTCTTCTCACTTTAGTTGTCTTTTAAGAACTGTTGCTTTGCTTGGGGACGATCACACTGCATTGCATTTGTTATGGAAGCAACACATGCCTTGCATTTGTACAGCAGTTGTGCTGCAATCATATACAACGCATGTAATTTGTCTGCAGTTGTCAAAATGCAGCACAATAGAACATGCTGTGTTTGGAAAAATGCAATGAGGTTGTGGATCAAATGTAGCTGTATCAACTCTATACACAATCCAAAGGGCTAGTGTACACAGAGGCTTGAGTCCAAGTCACTTTCTTACATCAACTGGTACTAAATTAAGAAAAAGGCATGTGTAGGCGTGAAAAAATGGAGCAACAAAGTTCAGTTGACCTGCAACGTATCTCATGTTAAAATGACCTCGCTTATGCATGAGCGATTCCTCATGCCCAGATTGTGAACGCATGCATGCCCAGTGCTGATGTGTGAGTTCACCACAGTGAGTACTTCCAATATGAAAGAGTGGGAGAGGAAAGCAAGACTGAGAATAGGTAAAGTAAACTTGCTACATTTTTTTTTAACCAAAAATAAAAGATAAGTCTGCAGTACCGGGAATACAACAACTACCCTCATTAATGAGCTTCTTACTTTACCAGCAGTAAGTGCCCAAATACTTGTTATAGGATAACATGTCTGCCATGACCTTTCTGAAGTGTACTAAACAATCAGCTTCTATTTTCTGAAGAAAATTCCCCACCCCCTTCGCCTCGGTGTCTCTAGTGGCTGCTCAACTGTCTGATGATGAGTCTTCATAGAGCTAAAGCAATCAGAAAGTATGCCTCACAGCACAGTCAGCAGTGCTCTTTACTAAAAGCCCTAGTTCAGATGACATTTTTAACCACTTGCCGACTGCCCACTGTACATTGGCGGCGGCAAAGTGGCAGCCCCAGGACCACGTAATGCAGATTGGCGTCGGGTCCTGGGACACTGTTTTGCCGGGGATCGCGCGCGCGCATCCGCCGGGAGTAGGCTCTGCCCACCCGTGACGTCAACCCGCCGGCCAATCGGAAGCGTCGGCGGGTTGTTAACCTGACGATCGCCGCATAGGAAGCGTATAATACGCTTTGTAATGTTTACAAAGTGTATTATACAGGCTGCCTCCTGCCCTGGAGGTCCCAGTGTCCGAGGGACCACCAGGGCAGGCTGCAGCCACCCTAGTGTGCACCCAAACACACTGATCTGCCCCCCCCCTGCCCCCTGATTGCCCACAGCACCCCTCAGACCCCCCCTGCCCACCCCCCAGACCCAGGGCCGGATTTGTACTTTTTACCGCCCAAGGCCCACTGTCACCAGCCGCCCCCCTGACCAATAGGAGGTTCACGCCCCCCCTCCTTTCCCCCAACTTACATACACTTTTTCTCAAAACATACAATCTTAGGGTCCTGACACACCAAAAAGTGTTTTGCTGTTTTTTTTTTTCTTCAAAAAATGCTTGTATTGACTTACATTAAAACTGCAGCAAAATAGCCGAGATCGCGATTTTTCAAAAAATCCTGATCGCTGCAATTTAGCCACGATTTTACCGCATTTTCAATGCAAATTTTATGGAAGCATTTTTAAAAAACAACTACCTGCAAAAACGTTTTTTTGGTGTGTCAGGGCCCCTAAAGTGAAGAACCTGAAGCAAAAATAAAAATTAGCTTAGATACTTACTATAGTAGATCCTCCTGGTGCCCACTGTTCCAGTTTTGGGACCCTCTGAGCATGTTCAGACCTCACCACTGCTGCTCGGGACCCTCTTCTTCTTTGAGGCTGCACTTCCATCTGTGTTCAAGCACAATTGTACTGGGCATGCGCAAGTATGAGCCGCAAATTTCCAGTTGCACAAAGCCACTTGTGTATGGCTTTTTCTTTGTGCACGAGCAGCTTCGTGTTATTGGACTGGGCCAGTACGGTTGTGCTTGTACACAGATAAGAGCACAACCACAAGGAACAAGTGGGTCCCAGGCAGCAGTATGGGTACCCAGAAGACCACTTTCCCCAGTATAGGTAACCATTCCCCCCCTTAGCAGTATAAGTAGCCAGAAGAACCACCTCTCACCCCTTATGTAGGAGGACAGAGGCACCAGTACTGGAAGCCACAGTATGGGTTAAATGGCCAGGATGGAGAGAGGGTATACTAGAGAAGAACACATGGATGGGACCGTACATACGCAGTAGGTGCGCCTGCAGTCCCAGTCGCCAAACTTATGGAGCTACCAGTGGGAAACCGGAGGAGGCCCAGAGAATGCCTTGGGACCTCTCAGGGACTATGGGGGGCTGGAAGAGGATAAGCAAAAGTACAGTTTTGTTTGTTTTTAAAATTAAGTAAAACCATCACACAATTCTAGAAAACGTAAAGTAAACAAAACACGATTGACACATACCTGAGGCTTCCTCCAGCGCCCTCCTCTCCCCCTATAGTGTTTCTGGCCCCTCAGTTCCTTTAGACTCATCTCCATCTGCTGTTGCTCCACTTAAAAAGCTGCGATTGGCCACAGTCGCAGCTATGGTGCATGTAATGTACTTGATCATGCTTCCGAGAAGCTAGGCAAGGCAGTCGTGGCCCAGAGCGTTCTTCACGTGTGGTTTGGAAAGAATCAGAACCGCGCATGCACAGCATGTTACTGGCTGGGGACGCTGGGCACAGCCACTGAGGAGCATGATTGAGGAGGCATTGCGCACACAGGACATTACATGCACCAAGCTGCGACTCAGGCCAATTGCAACTTTTTAAGAGGGGTACCAGTTATATAATAGAGTCCAAAGGAACTGAGGGGCAAGAACACTATGGGGGGCAAGAAGAAGCACTAGGTATGTAAATCATGTTTGTGTTGCTGTTTTTAGGTCTCATTTTAAACCTGATGAGTTCAGCACAAGCACAGAGAGAGTTAATCTTTATCAACTTACACTTCCCGGGTCCCCTCCTCCACTGAATCATAAATGTCCTCTCACAGCTGGATGCGAGGCCAGGACCTTTTCACTTTTCACTACCACATCGTGCCTGAACGCTAAGCTGACCTCCTCTCGCTGGCCGGGACACAGACACAAGCACGGAAGAGGCAGCGGGGGTGGGGCAGCTTAACACTCGTCTATAGAGAATGACAGCGAGCAGGGATGCAGTGATACAGCCAATGCTCCTCTCCTGTCATATTAGCAAAGCTGCCCGCTCTTTGCCCTGTCTGTAGCTGCCGCTGCTGTACACAGACATGCTTCTGTGTGTGCAGAGCAGAGCAGGGGAGGGGGCGGGAGCAGCTGCTACTGACTGCAATGTTATCCCTCATCTCCGTGGAACAGTGTGGTCGGCTTTGGGGACACACACACGAGTTTGACTGCCTGGTTGGAACCCGCCCCTTCCTTGGCTCCGCCCTAGTCACGGGCCTCCCAGGCCTTTCCACAAATCCGGCCCTGCCCAGACCACTGTTTGCACCCTATCACCCCCCTAATCACCCATCAATCACTCCCTGTCACTATCTGTCAACGCTATTTTTTTTTAGTCCCTAAACTGCCCCCTGGGGACTCCTGATCACCCCCCCACCCCTCAGATTTTCCCCAGCCCCCCCCCCCCTGTGTACTGTATGCATCTATCCCCCCTGATCACCTGTCAATCACCCATCAATCACCCCCTGTCACTGACACCCATCAATCAGCCCCTAACCTGCCCCTTGTGGTCAATCTGATCACCCACCCACACCATTAGATCGCCTGCAGACCCAACGTCAGATCACCTCCCAAGTGCACTGTTTACATCTGTTCTCTCCTCTAAACACCCACTAATTACCCATCAATTACCCCCTATCACCACCTGTCACTGTTACCCATCAGATTAGACCCGAATCTGCCCCCTGCGGGCACCCAATCACCGGCCCACATGCTCAGATTGCCCTCAGACCCCCCCCTTATCAATTCGCCAGTGCATTATTTACATCTGGTCTTCCCTGTAATAACCCACTGATCACCTGTCAATCACCTATCAATCACCCCCTGTCACTGCCACCCATCAATCACCCCCTGTCACTGCCACCCATCAATCAGCCCCTAACCTGCCCCTTGCGGGCAATCTGATCACCCACCCACACCATCAGATCGCCTGCAGACCCGACGTCAGATCACCTCCCAAGTGCAGTGTTTACATCTGTTCTCTCCTCTAAACACCCACTAATTACCCATCAATCACCCCCTATCACCACCTGTCACTGTTACCCATCAGATTAGACCCTAATCTGCCCCTTGCGGACACCCAATCACCGGCCCAAGCGCTCAAATTGCCCTCAGACCCCCCCCCCCCCTTATCAATTCGCCAGTGCATTATTTACATCTGTTCTTCCCTGTAATAACCCACTGATCACCTGTCAATCACCTATCAATCACCCATCAATCACGCCCTGTCACTGCCACCCATCAATCAGCCCCTAACCTGCCCCTTGCGGGCAATCTGATCACCCACCCACACCATCAGATCGCCTGCAGACCCGCCGTCAGATCACCTCCCAAGTGCATTGTTTACATCTGTTCTCTCCTCTAAACACCCACTAATTACCCATCAATCACCCCCTGTCACTGTTACCCATCAGATTAGACCCCTATCTGCCCCTAGGGCACCCAATCACCCGCCCACACCCTCAGAACGCCCTCAGACCCCAGCCCTGATCACCTTGCCAGTGCATTGCTTGCATCTATTCCCCCCACTAATCACACCTTGAGACATCCATCAATCACCTCCTGTCACCACCTGTCACCCCCTAGCACACCTACCCATCAAATCAGGCCCTAATTTGCCCCGTGTGGGCTCCTGATCACTCGGCCAAACCCTTAGATCCCCCTCAGACCCCCTTCCGATCACTTCCCCAGTGCATTGATTGCATCTATTTTCCCCTCTAACCACCCACTGAGACACCCATCAATCACTTCCTGTCACCCCCCTAGCACTCCTATCCATCAGATCAGGCCCAATACAACCTGTCATGTAAGAGGCCACCCTGCTTATGACCGGTTCCACAAAATTCGCTCCCTCATAGACCATCTACCATCAAAATTTGCAGATGCTTATACCCCTGAACAGTCATTTTGAGACATTTGGTTTCCAGACTACTCACGGTTTTGGGCCCGTAAAATGCCAGGGCAGTATAGGAACTCCACAAGTGACCCCTTTTTAGAAAAAAGACACCCCAAGGTATTCTGTTAGGTGTATGAAGAGTTCATAGAAGATTTTATTTTTTGTCAAAAGTTAGCGGAAATTGATTTTTATTGTTTTTTTCACAAAGTTTCATTTTTCACTAACTTGTGACAAAAAATAAAATCTTCTATGAACTCACCATACACCTAACGGAATACCTTGGGGTGTCTTCTTTCTAAAATGGGGTCACTTGTGGCGTTCCTATACTGCCCTTGCATTTTAGGGGCCCTAAACCGTGAGGAGTAGTCTAGAAAACAAATGCCTCAAAATGACCTGTGAATAGGATGTTGGGCCCCTTAGCGCACCTAGGCTGCAAAAAAGTGTCACACATGTCGTATCGCCGTACTCAGGAGAAGTAGTATAATGTGTTTTGGGGTGTATTTTTAAATGGACAATTGTGTGTAAAAAAAATCTAAAATTTGTCATTTACAGAGATATTTCTCCCACCCAGCATGGGTATATGTAAAAATACACCACAAAACACATTATTCTACTTGTTCTGAGCACGGCAGTACCACATGTGTGGCACTTTTTTGCAGCCTAACTGCGCTAAGGGGCCCAAAGTCCAATGAGTACCTTTAGGATTTCACAGGTCATTTTGAGACGTTTGGGTTCAAGACTACTCCTCACGGTTTAGGGCCCCTAAAATGCCAGGGCAGTATAGGAACCCCAGAAGTGACCCCGTTTTAGAAAGAAGACACCCCAAGGTATTCTGTTAGGTGTATGATGAGTTCATAGAAGATTTTATTGTTTGTCACAAGTTAGCAGAAATTGATTTGTATTGGTTTTTTTTTTCACAAAGTGTCAATTTCTGCTAACTTGTGACAAAAAAAAAATCTTCTATGAACTCACCATACTCCTAACGGAATACCTTGGGGCATCTAAAATGGGGTCACTTGTGGAGTTCCTATACTGCCTTGGCATTTTAGAGGCCCTAAACCGTGAGGAGTAGTCTTGAAACCAAATGCCTCAAAATGACCTGTGAAATCCTAAAAGTACTCATTGGACTTTGGGGCCCTTAGCGCAGTTAGGGTGCAAAAAAGTGCCACACATGTGGTATCGCCGTACTCAGGAGAAGTAGTATAATGTGTTTTGGGGTGTATTTTTACACATACCCATGCTGAGTGGGAGAAATATCTCTGTAAATGGACAATTGTGTGTAAAAAAAAAATCAAAAAATTGTCATTTACAGAGATATTTCTCCCACCCAGCATGGGTATGTGTAAAAATACACCCCAAAACACATTATACTACTTCTCCTGAGTACGGCAATATCACATGTGTGGCACTGTTTTGCAGCCTAACTGCGCTAAGGGGCCCAAAGTCTAATGAGCACCTTTAGGCTTTACAGGGGTGTTTACAATTTAGCACCCCCCAAAATGCCAGGACGGTAAACACACCCCACAAATGACCCCGTTTTGGAAAGTAGACACTTCAAGGTATTCAGAGAGAAGCATAGTGAGTCCGTGGCAGATTTCATTTTTTTTTTTGTCGCAAGTTAGAAGAAATTGAAACTTTTTTTTTCTTTTTTTTGTGTCACAAAGTGTCATTTTCCGCTAACTTGTGACAAAAAATAAAATCTTCTATGAACTCACCATGCCTCTCAGTGAATACTTTGGCATGTCTTCTTTCCAAAATGGGGTCATTTGGGGGGTATTTATAACATCCTGGAATTTTAGCACCTCATGAAACATGACAGGTGGTCAGAAAAGTCAGAGATGCTTCAAAATGGGAAAATTCACTTTTGGCACCATAGTTTGTAAACGCTATAACTTTTACCCAAACCAGTAAATATAGGCTGAATGTTTTTTTTTTAATCAAAAACATGTTTGTCCACATTTTTCGTGCTGCATGTATACAGAAATTTTACTTTATTTGAAAAATGTCAGCACAGAAAGTAAAAAAAATCATTTTTTTGACAAAATTCATGTCTTTTTTGATGAATATAATAAAAAGTAAAAATTGCAGCAGGAATCAAATAGCACCAAAAGAAAGCTGTATTAGTGACAAGAAAAGGAGGTAAAATTCATTTAGATGGTAGGTTGTATGACCGAGCATTAAACCGTTAAAGCTGCAGTGGTCTGAATGGAAAAAAAGGCTCTGGTCCTTAAAGAGACTCCATAACAAAAATTGCATCCTGTTTTTTATCATCCTACATGTTCCAAAAGCTATTCTAATGTGTTCTGGCTAACTGCAGCACTTTCTACTATGACAGTCTCTGTAATAAATCAATGTATCTTTCCCCTGTCAGACTTGTCGGCCTGTGTCTGGAAGGCTGCCAAGTTCTTCAGTGTTGTGGTTCTGCTATGAACTCACTCTTCCTGGCCCCTCTATGCACACTGCCTGTGTGTTATTTAGATAAGAGAGAAGAGAGAAGCTGCTCTAATCAGCTGGATAAATCGTCCTCTGAGCTGGCTGGGCTTTCACATACTGGGGAATTACAGACAAGGGCAAAGCTGTTTGCAGGAAGAAAAGAGCAGCCTGAAACTTCAGTGCATGAAATTCTGCAGGGGGAAAGAAACACACAAATGATCTCTTGAGATTCAAAAGGAATGCTGTATACAGCCTGCTTATGTATGGATGTATTTTCTATGTGTGGACATACTGTACATCAACCTACTTCCTGTTTTGGTGGCCATTTTGTTTGTTTACAAACAAACTTTTTAAAACTGTTTTTAACCACTTTTAATGCGGCGAGGAGCGGCGAAATTGTGACAGAGGGTAATAGGAGATGTCCCCTAACGCACTGGTATGTTTACTTTTGAGCGATTTTAACAATACAGATTCTCTTTAAGGGGTTTTATGACTGCAGTCCTTAAAGGGACTCCGAGCAGTGCAGAAATTATGGAAAGATGCACATCATTTTAAAGCTCTCTTTCTCCTCTTTCCAATGATATATAAACCGCCACCCTACGCCTTTTAGTTTTCGCTATTTTCGCGATTGAAATTGCCGCGGCCGCGATTTCGATCGCAAAAATAGAGAAAACTAAAAGGCGTAGGGCGAAGATTTAGGTGTCGTCAGAAAGAGGAGAAAGAGAGCTTTAAAATGATATCCATCAAGCCATAGTTATATTGTATTACACAGGGCGACTTTTTGTCAAAGTCAGCAGCTGCATTCAGCAGAATGAAGCTGCTGACACTGGGGAAAGTGTCGTCCTGTGTAATACAATATAACTATGGCTTGATGGATATCATTTTAAAGCTCTCTTTCTCCTCTTTCTGATGACACCTAAATCGTTGCCCTACACCTTTTAGTTTTCTCTATTTTCGCGATCGAAATCGCGGTCGCGGCAATTTCAATCGCGAAAATAGCGAAAACTAAAAGACGTAGGGTGGTGGTTTATATATCATTGGAAAGAGGAGAAAGAGAGCTTTAAAATGATATGCATCTTTCCATAGTTTCTGCACTGCTCGGAGTCCCTTTAAGTGGTTAAAGCATATAATATGAAGTTTCTTCTAAATAGCAATGCACAATGTTTTGTGCATTGCATGTCTGTACTTCATGCATGCATTTGTTAAAAGTATCTGTTTGGCTTCTGGCAAGCTGCATCTTCTAGCTCTTTATTGCCAGTAGGGTGGGAGTTCCTCCCCCAGCACAGAGCAGATCACCTGACCCAGGCCAGCAGCCACCATTACTGAGAGAGTTGAACTCTTTTTGGCTGATCATGCAACAAATTTTGTGCATTGCAAATTCTGATAACGCTACACGATATGCATTTAAACACATGCCTGAACTAGGGCTTCAAGGTCCATTATCTTTCTGTGTATTGCAAATTTCACATTCCTCGGGTAAAATCTTTTACTTAGAACAGGCATTCCCTTACTCCTGATTTGATGTTAGTAAAAATTAAGTTTGGATATAAAGGTAAACAAGTACTAGAGTCCAGTCTGTTTGGTACTTTGTATTATAAAAAAAGGTTTACAGTTACAAAGAAATATATTTAGAGTAGAAAAACTCATTAAACTATCCATGCACTTTATTTTTAATAAAGTGGAATTCATATTTGATAAGAACATTAAATCTAAATAAAATATGTTAAAATGTAACGCAGTCTACCAAGTGGTACAATGTGCTACAACAGGCAAAAGATCAGGGAGATATCAATCATTTTCTGCATCTGCTACAATCCTTGTAGTGTAAAGCCAGCATTAGTGCTAAGAAGAAGTGATTCCAGTTTATCTCCCATGGGAAGCCAAAGCATCTATTCCTGTTAATTGCTTTACTGCCAACAACATAGGGGCACACCTGCTCCACCTGTTGGCTACATTAGAGAGTGCAGAGTGACCCAACTCATGTATGTCTTTGCAATAAACAAACTTATACAGTATTAGCAAAATTGTGCCTCCTTTGGCATAGGTGGAACATGTAAAGAATGAGCTGTAGACTTATGATAAAGTAGTTAGGGAAGATGAAGTGAATGGCAGAAAGAAAGTCATCATGAGGTGGGTGGTGCCCTACAGTATGGCAGGCAGTGTGTTGCCATAGAGAGGTAAGAGAAGCAGTAGAGAGAGAGAGCAAGCCCCACCCCCAAGCACACAACACAGAGACTAAAGCCCCATCTACACGATACAATTCTTTGTACGATTCGATTAAGATTCTTTTTACGATCTGATTAAATCCGACATGTCCGATCAGGATTTGATTCAATGCGATTTCCCATTGTTTTGCAATGGCAAATAGAATTGAATTGAATCGAATAGGACATGTCAGATTTAATCGGTTCGTAAAAAGAATCGTAATCGAATCGTACAAAGAATTGTATCGTGTAGATGGGGCTTTAAAGCAGAGTCCTGTAGTATTTGCCAACTGCACTGCCCTCCCCAATAGAAATGACCCATACTATCTCCCTGTTAGAGCACTCCTTGCCTCTGTGTCCCCAGTACTACCCTGTACAACCCCTGTCACCACTGCCCCTATACTGGACTACCAATTTCACTTCTTCACATACGACACCACATCCAGCACTATGCAGGCACATGGTCTGTCTGTGTACACTTGCAAAACATTCTAAAACCTATGATGTAGCTATACACGTCTCCATGTTGTTAATTAATATGCTAGGTGTCAGACAGTGCCAGGCTTTTTGGCTATCTTATGAGTGGAAGAGGTGGCTTCTTAATATGCTTTTTTTTGCATCTGCTTTACCATTTATGCTCTTATGAATAAACACATATTTCCCAGGGGCCATTTTACAAATGGGAAAATCAATGTGGCCACCATAATTGTGAAAGGAATAGTGCAGTCACCTTACATAGCGTATTAAGAACTACATTAAAGTTGTCAGTGTGATTCAGTGTAGTGTAATTTCCAAAAGCCAGCAACTTCTCTCCAATATATCCCTAATGTAAGATAAACCCACTTCCCTACACAATGTAAAAATACCCCCCAACACACACATACCAGCAGGGCCAGTTCTAGTAACAGTTGGGCCCCTGGGCAAAATTAACTGAGGAGCCCCCCAACAAAAATCCCCCCGACTAAAAAGCGGCATTGTAATGCCCGGCAGTTCACCTGTTTTCCTTCAGCCACTATACCCCAGTCTAGTGCCCGTAGCTCTGAGCTCGGCTCACAGTCTTCACCTATAGAGATGGCCCGAATGGTTCGCCGGAGAACTTGTTCACGTTAACTTAGCTGGTTTGAGTTTCCCGGTGAACCGCGAACACTTAGTGAGTCGACCTGCCCCCTATACTACATCATTGGGCTAAACTTTGACCCTCTACATCACAGTCAGCAGACACATGGCAGCCAATCAGGCTGCACTCCCTCCTAGAGCCCCTTCCCCCCCCCTCCCTTATAAAAGGCAGCAGCGTCAGCCATGTTCTCACTCTGTGTGCTGCTGTATTAGTGAGAAAAGGGAGATACATTGGAAAGATAGGGAAAGCGATAGTTAGGAGGTGACCGGGTGACCCGGGCAGTGTGAACGCAGAGTGTAGTAGCGACTGAGTCAGGAGGACAACGCGGGCGGTCAGTTCAGCAGCAGCAGCACAGTAGTAGTAGCACAGCGTCATAGTGCTGGCCAAAAAATTAAATGCACCTGGTGACCCGGGCAGTGTGAACGCAGAATGTAGTAGCGACTGAGTCAGGAGGACAAAGCGGGCGGTCAGTTCAGCAGCAGCAGCACAGTAGTAGTAGCACAGCGTCATAGTGCTGGCCAAAAAATTAAATGCACCGGGTGACCCGGGCAGTGTGAACGCAGAGTGTAGTAGCGACTGAGTCAGGAGGACAAAGCGGGCGGTCAGTTCAGCAGCAGCAGCACAGTAGTAGTAGCACAGCGTCATAGTGCTGGCCAAAAAATTAAATGCACCCAGTGACCCGGGCAGTGTGAACGCAGAGTGTAGTAGCGACTGAGTCAGGAGGACAAAGCGGGCGGTCAGTTCAGCAGCAGCAGCACAGTAGTAGTAGCACAGCGTCATAGTGCTGGCCAAAAAATTAAATGCACCGGTGACCCGGGCAGTGTGAACGCAGAGTGTAGTAGCGACTGAGTCAGGAGGACAAAGCGGGCGGTCAGTTCAGCAGCAGCAGCACAGTAGTAGTAGCACAGCGTCATAGTGCTGGCCAAAAAATTAAATGCACCCGGTGACCCGGGCAGTGTGAACGCAGAGTGTAGTAGCGACTGAGTCAGGAGGACAAAGCGGGCGGTCAGTTCAGCAGCAGCAGCACAGTAGTAGTAGCACAGCGTCATAGTGCTGGCCAAAAAATTAAATGCACCGGGTGACCCGGGCAGTGTGAACGCAGAGTGTAGTAGCGACTGAGTCAGGAGGACAAAGCGGGCGGTCAGTTCAGCAGCAGCAGCACAGTAGTAGTAGCACAGCGTCATAGTGCTGGCCAAAAAATTAAATGCACCCGGTGACCCGGGCAGTGTGAACGCAGAATGTAGTAGCGACTGAGTCAGGAGGACAAAGCGGGCGGTCAGTTCAGCAGCAGCAGCACAGTAGTAGTAGCACAGCGTCATAGTGCTGGCCAAAAAATTAAATGCACCCGGTGACCCGGGCAGTGTGAACGCAGAGTGTAGTAGCGACTGAGTCAGGAGGACAAAGCGGGCGGTCAGTTCAGCAGCTCAGAAGGAGGACCATGGCAACTTACTGGTAGTAGTACCATAACACCAAAAAATTAACCAAGGTAGGCACTAGGCAGGTAGTAAATGTCTTTATAAAGGCAGGCATAGTTAACAACAGCACATGCAGCAGCCACTTCATGTCCCCCTGTGTCCGACAATAGGGGCCAGGAACTCACCTTCCACCCAAGCCTGGTTGATTTTCAGGAAGGTGAGTTTGTCCACAGAGGCGTGGGAGAGCCGAGAGCGCTTCTCTGTGACCACGCCACCGGCCGCACTAAAGCATCTCTCTGAGAGGACACTGGAAGGAGGGCAGGATAGGAGTTCCAGGGCGTACTGGGAAAGCTCGCTCCAGATGTCCAGTCTCTTGACCCAGTACTCCAAGGGGTCCACGGGGCTGTTGGTGTCATTGAGCCCGCTGGATGACCCCATATAGTCAGACACCATGGTGGTCAGTCGTTGCTTGTGCTGGTTGGTGGTGGATGCTGTGGCGGGCACCTCTGTTCTGGGCTGCTGCACTGCATACAGGCTCTTGCTTAGGCTCTTAAGGTCTCCGGGGCGCCAGTTGCTGCTGCTGCTGCTGGTGGTGGTTGTTGTGCTGCTAGTGGCAATGGCAGGCACCTCTTGCTGGCTTGGCAGAGCAGTTACAGTGGGGGTGGAAGGCTGGGGGAATGCTTCCAGTAGTCTGCGCACAAGGGCCTCCTTCAACTCCCTTGTGCGTTGCTCGGTGGTGGATGGCGTCATTAAGTCTCCCAGCTTCCCCTTCAGACGGGGATCAAGCATCAAGGTAATCCAGATGTCCTCCCTTGAACGCATCTGGATCACCCGGGGGTCCCTGCGAAGGCAGCGCAACATGTGCACAGCCATGGGAAACAAGTGGGCCCTGCCAGCAAGATCTTCCTCGTCCTCGCCATTGTCCCATAACGCATGCCTGTCCTCTTCCTGTGCCATGTCGTTGTCCTCCTCAAACCGCCATCCACGTACAACGCCTGCTGCACTCTGCTCCTCCTCCTCCTCCTCATTCAGGTTAGGGACCTCCAACTCTTCCACTACCTGCTGTGAGCCCTCCTCTGAGCTGGACTGTGCTGCCATCTGCTCCTGTTCTTCCAACTGCCTCAGGGCTTCATCCCCACGCTCAATTAAATTGTCCATTGCCTGCTCCAGTAGACAAACCAAGGGCACCCACTGGCACACAGAGGCCCGCTCCTCACTGACCATCTTGGTTGCCTCCAGGAAGGGACTCAGCACCAGGCATACTTGCTGCATCAGTGTCCACTGAGTGGCAGTAATCATGGGGACTTGCTGGTTGCTGGGGACACTTGGGTCTAGCATGTAGGCCTTAACAGCCAGCCTGTGCTGACACAGCCGCTCCAACATGGCCAGAGTCGAATTCCAGCGAACTGGCATGTCGATGATCAGCCGGTGTTGTGGCCTTCCATACTGCTGCTGTAAGGTGGACAAGAGTGCAGAGGCAGTGGCTGACAGGCGGAAAAAGCGTACCACCGCCCGGGCATCCTGCAGCAGCTCGCTCATCCCCTGGTAGGTGCGCAAGAAGCGCTGCACCACAAGATTGAGCACGTGGGCCAAGCAGGGGATGTGCTGGAGGTTTCCCTGCTGCACTGCTGCCACCAGGTTGGCCCCGTTATCGGCTGCCACATACCCCACTTCCAGGCCTCTGGGGGTCAGCCACCTCCGCTCCTGCTTCCTGAGGGCGGCCAGGACGTTGGTGGCCGTAAGCCTCTCCTTCCCCAGGGTCACCAATTTTAAAAGGGCTTGGCAGTGCCGAGGCTTGGCGCTGCTGCTGCCGAGGCGGGCTTGCTTTCCGGGTGCTGAGGGAGTGTCGTGACAGGACCCTTCTGCATCCCCCCTGATCCCGCGTGGTGGCACCACTAGCTGGGCTGATGCGCTCTTGTCCTCCCTCCCTTCCATCAGTGTCACCCAGTGGGCCGTAAAGGACAGGTAGCGACCTGTCCCAAATCTGCTACTCCACGAGTCCATGGTCACGTGGACCCGCTTGCCCACAGAGTAGTCCAGGGAACGGGCCACGTTTTCCACCGCAAACTTGTGGAGTGCTGGGATCGCGCTCCTGCTGAAATAGTGGCGACTGGGGACTTGCCACTCGGGGATGCCAAATTGGAGCAGCGTCCGCATGGCGCTCCCCTCCTGCACCAGGGAGTAGGGAAGCAGCTGTGATGCCATGGCCCGGGCCAGCAAGCCATTTAGTTTGCGGATCCGCCTGTGGCTTGGAGGCAGAGGCTTGGTCAGACCCTGAAAGGTGTCGCTCAGCAGGGTCTGACGACGCTGGGATGCAGGGGAGACAGAGGAGAGAGACGAACACTGGCTGCCAGCCTCAATGTCTGTGTCCTGAGCAGCCGAGGTGGAAGAGCGCTTGCGTGCTACTACTGCTGCTGCTGTGGGGGATTCACGACCCTGAGGGAGGGAGGATGCTGCTGCGCTGGTGGGCCTTCTGCTCTCAGGAACCCCTGCCAGCAGTGCCTTCTTCCTCTTAAAGTCCGCATACTCGCAGCAGTGGCGGCTTCTCAGGTGGCCCTGGAGGGATGAGGTACCCATCTTGCTCAGACTTTTCCCACGGCTCAATCTTTTGCTGCATAACCTGCACACCGCATACCTTTTGTCATCAGTACATTCCTCAAAGCAATCCCACACTGGTGACTTTAATTTACTGCGGCCCCCACTAGCAGAGGGTGCAGAGGAGCAATGTGTGGTAGTAGTTGCCGGGGGTTGCATGGTGGTGGTGCCGGCTGAAGCAGTGTCCTGTCTACTTCCTCCACGCCCACTGCTGCCGATGCCCCTGCCCCTGCCTGACATATGGCGATATCCTTGCCTAGGCCGAGGTGACTCGTCATCCTGCTCTGACCATTCTTCCACGGACTCAGCAGGCTGCACATAGTTAGGGTCCACAACGTCGTCATCATCAGCAGCATCATCATAATCCAGCTCTTCCTCTGACTCCCCCGCCTCCTCTTCTGTCCCTACATCCCCAGACACAGACCCCTCTTCCTTATCACCAGAACTCAACAACGCTTGTGATTGTGGCCCGATCTCAATCTCTGCCACATCAGTCCCCAGTAAGTCCTGAGCTTCTTGCATCAGCAGGTTCCCAGATGCCGGACTGAGGGACAGAACGCTGTCATCCTGGGAGGGCTGCTGACCAGTGGGTGCTGGGGTGGATGTCACAACAAGCGTGGGATGTTGGCTGCTGCTGCTACTGCTTGGAGTGGTGCTCACAGTAGAGGTCTGGGAGGAAGTCATGATGTCCATGAGTACGTCAGGTTCCATTTGCTCAACCACCACACGGGGACCAGAAACTTTGCTTTGCTGCCCCCCTTTCTGCTGCATCACGACCACGTACAGCTGGGCGTCCTCTCCCTGGACGTGGAGCAGTCCCAGAAGTGGCTGAGGCAATTGAACTCCCTTTCCTCTCACCCCGCGAAACACTGCCAGACATGTTGCTAGTAATGAATCACTGGATGCAGTGGGCACAGTGCAAGGTCACTGAAGGATGCAGTGGGCACAGTGCAAGGTCACTGAAGGATGCAGTGGGCACAGCAGTGGGCACTGGATATACAACTAGGTCACTGAAGGATGCAGTGGCCACAGTACAAGGTCACTGAAGGATGCAGTGGGCACAGCAGTGGGCACTGGATATACAACTAGGTCACTGAAGGATGCAGTGGCCACAGTACAAGGTCACTGAAGGATGCAGTGGGCACAGCAGTGGGCACTGGATATACAACTAGGTCACTGAAGGATGCAGTGGGCACAGTACAAGGTCACTGAAGGATGCAGTGGGCACAGTACAAGGTCACTGAAGGATGCAGTGGGCACAACAGTGGCCACTGGATATACAACTAGGTCACTGAAGGATGCAGTGGCCACAGTACAAGGTCACTGAAGGATGCAGTGGGCACAGCAGTGGGCACTGGATATACAACTAGGTCACTGAAGGATGCAGTGGCCACAGTACAAGGTCACTGAAGGATGCAGTGGGCACAGCAGTGGGCACTGGATATACAACTAGGTCACTGAAGGATGCAGTGGGCACAGTACAAGGTCACTGAAGGATGCAGTGGGCACAGTACAAGGTCACTGAAGGATGCAGTGGGCACAGCAGTAGCCACTGGATATACAACTAGGTCACTGAAGGATGCAGTGGCCACAGTACAAGGTCACTGAAGGATGCAGTGGGCACAGCAGTGGGCACTGGATATACAACTAGGTCACTGAAGGATGCAATGGGCACACAAGGATGTCACACTGTGTAATGAGATGCTCATATGCCAGCGAGCGAGCGAGCAGTGGGCACTGGGCACGGCACAAGGTCACTGACAGAATGAATGAACAGCGCTGGCAGAGAGCGGCGGCGCCGGCGGTGTGACTGGCTGCCTGCAAATAGTACAAGTGTATAACTGTCACTGGAATATACAAGTGAACACTGCAGCTGCACTAACCTGCCTGCCTGCACTCTACACACAGATAATCCCCACTCCCACTACACTGCAGCACTGAACCTGCCTGCACAGCACTACACACAGTTAAATAATCACTAGACTCCCACACTCCCACTACACTACACTGACTACAACTAACTACAGCAATCACTCACTGACTAGCTAACTGTGTACAGTATAAGAGCAGTGTTAGCAAAAAAAACGCTTTGTTTTTAACACAATAAATGCACTTGCTCAAACAACAATGGCCTGGAGATAATCCTCTCAGCACCACAGTCTAGCAAGGACAGAGCTTTTCCATCATGGCCGCCGCTTTATATTCAGGAGGGGAGGGCATAACTCCCCTCCTGTGATTGGTTGCTAGGGCCTGGCTGGGGCACTCTGATTGGCCTGCAATGTGTCACTTCCGCATAGTTTGACGCATTTCCGCAAACCACGACTTCAGCACCGGGTTTCACGAGCGTGAATGCGGATTTCGGTCCGCATTCACGCGAAGCCGAAGCAGATTTTCGTGGTTGAAAATCTATTCACGGATTTTCGTGTCCGAGGCGGAATGCGTCAAAATGGTCGTGAATCCACGCGTAAGCGTGATCACGACCTGGCGGTGAGCACCACTGCTGTCATTGAGCTACAGGAGCCTGACCATATGGTCATGAAAACCGCCATCGCCTGCACTTTCGCCATCGTGCGTACCAGTCCAGCACATCCATCAGTACACAAACAGCTTTTTGCGGTACGTTACACAGTGAGTTTTATCTGTCAGTGTGAAGCAGTACACTACTTACACTAACTGCTGATCCATGTATACACACGCAGATGTTTTCAGGCACTTTAGGCCTCTAATTTAGCAATGCATTGTGATTTCTGCCTTTTAGGGATTATAACCCTGCTCTGCGTCAAATCCGTAATTTTCCCCAGGACTTTTGGCATGTATCCCACTCCGCCATGCCCCCCTCCAGGTGTTAGATCACTTGAAACATCTTTTCCATCAATTTTGTGGCCAGAAGTGTTTGTAGTTTTTCAAGTTCGCCTGCCCATTGAAGTCTATTGCGGTTCGCAAAGTTCGCAGGTTCCTGAACTTTTTTGGAAGTTCGGGTTCGAGGTCCTCGAACCGAAAATCGGAGGTTAAACCCATCTCTATTCACCTACAGACAAGCCCCTGCTTGAACAGGACACTGAATATGTCTCATGACTTTGGTTGCCCCCAGGTCTTAACATGAGACCGAGAAAACTAGAGTACCACCAGAGCAAACAAGACTATGCAACTGGGTGATATTAGGTAGTAGAGCGGAAGGCTCTTGTAGAGAAGGTTACACAGATCACACCAGGAGCTTTGAACAAGGGTGCAAGATTGCTCAGAGAGATTGCAGCTCTGAGCTTCCGATAACCGCCAAAATAAACAAGACACAATGGTTGCTCAGTGCGACCGCAGCACTAAGCATCTGATGTCCACCAGACTGAGTAGCAAACACAGACAACAGACAGACGGAATTCTTGCCAGCTTCCGATAACCTTCACAATAAACAAGACACAATGATTGCTCAGTGCGACCGCAGCACTGAGCATCTGATGTCTACCACACTGAGTAACAAGGACAGACAACAGACAGACAGAATGCTTGCCAATTTAATCGCTGCCCCAGCGATAGAAAACACCCACACTGGCACAGACAAGACAAACCAGTAGGAGCATAACTAATAGCAACCGCAGCCTATAGTTACGTCCACAGGAATAGGACTAGCAAGAATACTAAGAGTCACCGACGTGGTGAAGGCAGTCCCCAAACTATCAGGATAGGAAAAGACTTCACTGTATCCCTGCGGTTGCGGTGAACATCCAAGCAGGCAAGGTAAGGTAATGCAATACAATTCAACTCAAACTTCACACAAGGAACACAGCAATCAACTAAGGCAAAGCTGAACACTATGACAGGCAAGGTATGAGAGGAGAAGCAGGCTTTTATATGGACATCAGCCAATGAGAGCAGAAATGCAAATTCCCACACAGCTGAATGGTAATGACACAATCCTGTGTTAGGCTGATTGAAGGTTGCAAGCTGACTTTGAATGGAAAGGACTCTGATTAAAAATGCATGCCAAATTATGCAACAACATGCATGTAAGAAATCCATAGCTGTCTGGCTGCAGTTCAACTGCAGCAAGCCATAGGTAGATTCATGACAACAGCCTGAGCTACTCTGAACTGAAGAGTGATTGCACATGGCAATGAGACTTATTGTGAATGCAATCAAAACTATGCAACCAAATGCAAGCAGAGAAATCAAAACTTCTCGGTTGCAGCTCCACTGCAACCGACAGGACACGCTACAGGAGGGATCCTTACAGGCATTAGGGGACCAACATTGAAGCCAAAATTCCCCTCGGAGCCACTGAGCCGCCACCTGATCACCTCCTAACTTAACTGTGTACCCTGGGACCTCTACAGATTCTTCAGCAGAGTAGCATCTCACCGGTCCTGGCAGGCGCACTTCTCTGTCAGTCCGTGTCTCCATGCACTCCTGTCTTTATCCTTGAAGGGACACCTCTCCTACCTGACCCAGCTCATGTTATTACGTAATAATATGCCGCTGGTCACATAGAAGATGCAGCCAACTGCAGATGAAGACAGAAGTGCACGGAGCCACAGATTGACAGAGGAGTGTGTTTTCCGGGACAGGTGAGATGCTACTTTCCCGAAGACTCTGCAGAAGGCCCCCAGGGAACACAGTTAAGTTAGGCGGGGGAACACCTTGGGGTCCCCTACAGGCTCTGGGGCAATTGCCCCCTTTGCCTCTATGGTAGCGCTGGCTCTGCATACCAAACCCCTTAACATAAAACACTATTCACCCTCCACCTGCTAAAAACCATCTTTCCCGTAACCTTTTCCCAACCCCGGAAGCAAAAAATCTAAATACATAAATCAAATAAAATAAAACCCATAAATACTCACCTTATAAAGTCTAGTGCCAAGATTATAATCATCTGCACCGAAATTTCCTGAAGCCTTTTCTAAAACTACCGGGTGCCAATGCAAACAAGGCTGAAATGACACTGACTACTGTTTAATTGTGGTGTGTGATGCTTCAGTGACATGCAAGGGCTGCTTCCCTCCACGTAGTTTCAGTGCAGCTGTCTTTTGAACGTTGGATCAAATCTATTCATAAAATATATGCTATCATCATATGCCTATAATAGCCCTTAAGTGGGATAGTACACTATACATTTGGGAAGAGTCATTAGTGGATTTTTATTTATCTAAGAATAAATTTAATGTTGTGTAGATATGATTCTTAACTCTGTGCTTCCCCTCTCATTTCCAGTCCAACCGCACCCAAAACTGAACAAGGAATATTCTTATACAACCATGTTGACTACTAGTATAAATTACAAGTATTTCTGTGGAAAATAACAGAAACATCTGTTATGTAGCTGAGCTTGCCTGTATTTGTACACCTATGAATGCATACAGTAAAGAGAGCCCGAGGTGGGCTCATAAAATAAGAAAAAAAAATATGCTACCTGATCCGGGGGGCTGAGCGGATCAGGAAGCCACCAAAACCGTCACTCTCTGCCGCTCCTGTGGGCAGCACTGGCCCACTTTCACTTTCATGACCTCTGGGTCACAATGCTAGAAGGAGAGAGATCTCTCTCTCCCAGCGTGCAGAGAAGCGGGGAGCAGCTGGGGCACAGCCATGGAGAGCTGTCCAATGGCAGCTCTGGAAAGCCTGCAGCAATGCCCCTAGTGGGCCTTTTGAACAGGGAATCGCTCTCCTCTATTTACCCTTTGAAATAGCGACAAACATTGTCGCTAATTTCACGGGGCTATAACACGGTGGTGGGGGGGTGGGCAGAGAGCAGTGGTGAGGGGACACAGAGGCATGTCATGAGGTAGAGAACATGTCTCTGTGTCCCATCTGCCCCCTAAGTAACCGCCTCCGGTTCTCTTTAACTGCTTGCCGACTGCGTCACACCGATGGAAGTGGCCGCGACGGGAGTAAAGTCCTTGGAGCTCGCAGTGCAGGAGATCGCGTGCAGGCTGCGTGCGTATCTCCTGTTCGGGGGCGGAGCTCCGACCCTCCTTCAGTCTCCGAGTGGCCATCGCCGCTCGGGAGACTGTTAGACGGCGAAACATTGTACAGCACTGCGATCTGTAACACGGCTGTCCCCTGGGACACTGGAGAGCGATCGTCTCTCATACGCAGAAGCCTATGACAGCCGATCGTCATGATTGGCCAGCTGTGGGGAGGGAAAATATTTAAAGAAACACTAATTTTTATAAAAAAAAACAATAATAAAAATATTTGTATAAAAAAATTATAAACATGGGGGGAGCGATCAGACCCCACCAACAGAGAGCTCTGTTGGTGGAGAGAAAAGGGGGGGGGGGGGGGGAAATCACTTGTGTGCTGTGTTGTGCGGCCCTGCAGCTTGGTCTTAAAGCTGCAGTGGCCTATTTTACTAAAAATGGCCTGGTCACTAGGGGGGTTTAGCACTGCGGTCCTCAAGAGGTTAAGGTACCTGTATGCCAGTCAATGTTTTATTAAGATAGACATTAGAGTAAAGGACTACTGACCTGAGAGGGATATGGAGGCTGCAATATTTATTTCCTTTGAAACAATACCAGTTGCCTTGCTGCCTGCTGATCCTATGACTTTTAGTCATAAACCCTGAACAAGCATGCAGATCAGATGTTTGACTTAGGTTTGACAGAATTTGCTTGGCCACCACACTTTTTAATGAAGGGGTACATTCTTATTACACTATGTTGAGAAACACTGTTCTAGACAAGGCCAGATTTATACTTTGTGTGCCCCTAGGCCGAGTATGTTGTGGCTCCGCTTTCATGTGCAGCAGTGCCCCTCCTGTTCCATGTGCCGCCCTTTCTTCTATGTGTACAGAATCTTCTAAAAAAATTAGCATTTTGTGATAAAGTTCGTTATTTTCTGTAATGTACTGATAAACATTAGACTTTCATATATTTTACATTCATTACACACAACTGAAGTAGTTCAAGCCTTTTATTGTTTTCCTTATTGATGATTTTGGCATACAGCTCATGAAAACCCAAAATTCCTATCTCAAAAAATTAGCATATTTCATCCGACCAATAAAAGAAAAGTGTTTTTAAAACAAAAAAAAGTCAACCTTCAAATAATTATGTTCAGTTATGCACTCAATACTTGGTCGGAAATCCTTTTCCAGAAATGACTGCTTCAATGCAGCATGGCATGGAGGCAATCAGCCTGTGGCACTGCTCAGGTGTTATGGAGGCCCAGGATGCTTCGATAGCGGCCTTAAGCTCATCCAGAGTGTTGGGTCTTGCGTCTCTCAACTTTCTCTTCACAATATCCCACAGATTCTCTATAGGGTTCAGGTCAGGAAAGTTGGCAGGCCAATTGAGCACAGTAATACCATGGTCAGTAAACCATTTACCAGTGGTTTTGGCACTGTGAGCAGGTGCCAGGTCATGCTGAAAAATGAAATCATCTCCATAAAGCTTTTCAGCAGATGGAAGCATGAAGTGCTCCAAAATCTCCTGATAGCTAGCTGCATTGACCCTGCCCTTGATAAAACACAGTGGACCAACACCTGCAGCTGACATGGCTCCCCAGACCATCACTGACTGTGGGTACTTGACACTGGACTTCAGGCATTTTGACATTTCCCTCTCCCCAGTTTCCTCCAGACTCTGGCACCTTGATTTCCAAATGACATGTAAAAGTTGCTTTCATCCGAAAAAAGTACCACTGAGCAACAGTCCAGTGCTGCTTCTCTGTAGCCCAGGTCAGGCGCTTCTGCCGATGTTTCTGGTTCAAAAGTGGGTTCATGCTTCCATCTGCTGAAAAGCTTTATGGAGATGAAGATTTCATTTTTCAGCACGACCTGGCACCTGCTCACAGTGCCAAAACCACTGGTAAATGGTTTACTGACCATGGTATTACTGTGCTCAATTGGCCTGCCAACTCTCCTGACCTGAACCCCATAGAGAATCTGTGGGATATTGTGAAGAGAAAGTTGAGAGACGCAAGACCCAACACTCTGGATGAGCTTAAGGCCGCTATCAAAGCATCCCGGGCCTCTATAACACCTGAGCAGTGCCACAGGCTGATTGCCTCCATGCCACGCCGCATTGAAGCAGTCATTTCTGCAAAAGGATTCCCGACCAAGTATTGAGTGCATAACTGAACATAATTATTTGAAGGTTGACTTTTTTTGTTTTAAAAACACTTTTCTTTTATTGGTCGGATGAAATATGTTAATTTTTTGAGATAGGAATTTGGGGTTTTCATGAGCTGTATGCCAAAATCATTAATAAGAAAAACAATAAAAGGCTTGAATTACTTCAGTTGTGTGTAATGAATCTAAAATATATGAAAGTCTAATGTTTATCAGTACATTACAGGAAATAATGAACTTTATCACAATATGCTATTTTTTTTTAGAAGATCCTGTACATTCCATGCACTGCAGCCCCTCTACTTCATGAACAGCTCCCTTGAGCACCTGTTTCTCTTTATCATGTGTTGCTCCCAATTTTCAGCCTCCTCTTTCATTTGGAACTACTTTCATGTTCGGGTGTCCCCTTGGGCTGCAGCCGCCCAAGGCCCAGGCCTTTTTGGCCTTTCCAGAAATCCAGCCCTGGTTTTAGACAGTTAGATCTGTGGTGTGCTGAGTAGATAGTTGGATAAGATGCTTTGTGGAAGGTGTAACAGCGTTGTGGAAAGGATGGTAATAACTGCTTTGTGGGGCTTGTTGTATAACATTTAGTTTAGTGCAAGCAGGGCCTGCGTCAGTCCAAGACTAGTGTATTACAGTACTGGAAGCCACTCTTACATTGCTTTATGCTGTGCAGCTTATTTGCAACTGCAGTCTATTAGACACCAACACTACTGTACATTATCATCATCACCGTAGCTTTGTACTCTGGGGCTTATTCAGTTATATCCGCAATTGCAGCCTATTAGACCAGACACTAAGCAGCACTGTTCTTGAACCATAAAGAACATTTTACTGTTCATTATCACAATGACTGCTTTATGCTTTGGACCTTCTTTAACTATATTTGCAATTGCAGAATATTAGACCAGGCACTGAGCAGCAATACTGCATGTCTGCATTGACACTAATTGCTCGCTGCGCAGTTGTACAGTGTTTTGAACTACTCATTATGGATGAGCTTTTGAGTGCTCGATCTAACTTTGAAACTGATGCTGTAAACCTACGGGCCATGGCAGAGGGTAAGGGGGGCTGGGCCATGGAGGGGGAAGGGGGATAAGCAGAGACGGGACAAGGTCCTTCAGCACCCAAGGCTGAGACAGCAAAGTGCGCCCCTCCATCCCTCCCACCCCAGCCTTCACACACTGATTGCTATTAGACTAATAGGTTCCCCAGGGCCCCCAACCTCCCCAACACCTTCATCTCTAGTTATCTGGCTTTCAGTCACTGTCATGTATCCCCTTTTCTTATTTCTTTCTGCTTCAAACACAATTGGGAATGACAGTTGAATGAATTGTGCGCCCCCTCCTACACTGCGCCCTGAGGCTGGAGCCTCTCCAGCCTCTGCCTCGGCCCGGCCCTGGGGATAAGTCATCCCTTGTCGCTGCCTTGTTGCGTTCCATGTCATGTTCCATGACTCTGATACTTCCTCATTCAAAGCTGGAAGGAAGAAGCATTGGAGTGATGTGGGATGTGACGTGGAATGCAAAAGCCAGAAGTAGTAACAAGGCAGAGTTAGTCCTCCACTCGCCAAGTCACCCAGGTGTACAGTGTCCGTTTCAGTAGAAACTCAGTTCGAGCAGTTTGAAGCTTATCCCTACCATCTGTGCTCTCCTTTATTGTCTGTTTAGTACTATGTACACTGCTACAGAAGTTGTAGGCACTATATAAATAAATATTATAATAATAATAATAGTACACCTGTAACCTACCTCATAGTTTTCACATACACAACGCTTGGTGCATCAACTGTAAAAACACTCCTATTTTTCAAACACATTTACAAATTATGAACAAGAACAAGAATTGACCCCAGAATAAGCTGTGGCACAACCAACCTATAATAGGGCTTCAGAGCTTCTAAAAGGTCAGGCATGCCATTTCTTACATGTGGTGTTTGCCATCATTTACAACCAAAGCACACTGAAGATACAGTTGGATTGGTGACTCACCATAGGTCATGTCAAGCTACCCCCTCCTCTTCCTTCCAAGCACACAGGAGCCAGTTTGCAATGACAAATAGGCTCCCACAGTTTCCTTCCATGCCAAATCCCCCCACACTCTGAAGCAGTCAACCACAAAAGGCTTTCAGACATTGTTCAGCATACGGTTTTGCACCTATTGAGTCATTCCTGTGCCATTTTCATAAAAAATATATACTGAATTCTTAGGACTTTACTGTTATTGCTATTGTTATTTACTTTCTCCACAATTTTTACTAAGAACTATACATATTTCATATTATTATTATTATTAACGTCTTCCCTACCATAGGTTATTTCCACTTGAAAACCACAGCAATTTTAACACATCGTGGTCCTCCTATTCATTCACCAATAACTTTACCACTATTTATTACACCAAATTGATCTATATATCGTTTTGTTTTTTCAGAACAAACTAAGCTTTCTATGGGTGGTACTTTTTGCTAAGAATTAATTTATTTTGTATATTGTAATGATCGGTGTCAGCACACAAAGAGAATCTGATTATTGGTGATCTGCAGTATCACCAAGAATACAGATATATACCCGATTATTGATGATCTGCAGAATCACCGATAATCCAAGTATCACTAACCTCTGGACGGCTATATAGTGTGAGTGTTTGGTGCAACAGTAAAGACTTTGAGTGAGACCACCCGAGGAGCAGGTGGTCTAGGCAGGATGAGAAATACCTCCCTCTGGGAAGTGCAAAGACCTTCCAACAGCCTGAGACTTCCAAAGGGGTGGAGCCCCAGGCTGACTAGCAGGAAGGCCCAGTGGCTAAGTGACACCTATAGGGTGGGCGTCACTAGCAGGACTGGAGGCTAATCTCTCAATGGAGAGGGATAGCTCGCAAGGTCGGACAGGCCAGGTCGGCAACACACGAGCAGATAAGCTACAGAGACAGAAGGCTGATTCGGTAACCAGGGGCAGGCAGGGTTGGCAACAGGTAGTCAGATATGCGTAGTTACCGAATCAGAAAGCAGAAGGATAGTCAGGAATGCAATAGGTCATAACAGATATCAAACAATGCCTAGTCTTGGGTGTGAGGTCCGTGGTCTCAACACCCTGGAACTAGTCTGAGGTACAACACGATGGTAACACAGTATCCCTAGTCTTGGGTGTGAGGTCCGTGGTCTCAACACCCTGGAACTAGTCTGAAGTATAACACAATAGTAATACAGTTTCCCTAGTCGTGGGTGTGAGGTCCGTGGTCTCAACACCCTGGAACTAGTCTGAAGCACAACACAACAGCAACACAGTTTTCCTAGTCTTGGGTGTGAGGTCCGTGGTCTCAACACCCTGGAACTAGTCTGAAGTATAACACAATAGTAACACAGAAGTAATCTGGCTCAGTGTGAATTCCCAGGTCCTCCTGGTTCTAACACACTGTGGGATCTGACTATGGTCTGAGTGCTCTCACGTAAGTGTTCGCAACGGCAGACAACTTGAGACTGACCAGCAATAACTATATATAGAGCAGCGCTCCCCGGCGCCACCCACCGCTGATCAGCCAATGGCCACTTGCTCTGCGATCAGCTGACCAACCTGGTCAGCTGATCCCTCCTCGTTTGCCATAAAGGTTCTGCCTCTCAGTGCGCACGCGCATTCCTCAATCTGTGTGCACTAACAGACCCAGCCACATCAGACGCACGCTGCTGCGTTCAAACCGCCGAGCTGGACGCGGAACCAGCCGCCTCGCTGCCAGTCCGCGCGGCGGCTTTTCCGCAATCTTTTACATATATATTTTAACCTCACTGGCGGTCAATTAAAACCGCCAGGGGGCAGCGCAGCAGTTTTTTTTTTTTTAAATCATGTAGCTAGCCTAGCGCTAGCTTTGACAGCCGCTGAGCAGCGGCATCCCCCCACCCCTTCGATCGCCTCCGGCGATCAGGCCCATCAGGAAATCCCGTTCTGAACAGGATTTCCATTAGGGCTTCCCCGTCGCCATGGCGATGGGCGCGATGACGTCACCGATGTCATGGACGTCGTGACGTCAGAGGGAGTCCCGATCCACCCCTCAGCGCTGCCTGGCACTGATTGGCTAGGCTGCGCAGGGGTCTCGGGGGGGACATCCTCTAACGCGGGGAGCGGCAGCGAATCAACAGGGAGCGGTGGCGATCAGTGAGTTCACGCAGCTAGCAAAGTGCTAGCTGCGTGCACAAAAAAAATTATGAAAATCGTCCCAGCAATGCCTGAGAAATAGTCCTGCGCGGCATAGCCCGAGCTTAGCTCGGGCTTACCGCCAGGAAGGTTAAAGTGAGAAAGAAGAAAAAAAAATAAAAAAAGTAATTTTTTCTACAGCAATTAAAGTTTCAAATAAAAAGTACTGCTGGAGATTAAACCCACAAATTTTTGCCCATTTGTCCTGATTAATAAAATATGTAAATTATGTCCCTAGTACAATATATGGTGACAATATTTTATTTAGAAATAAAGGTGATTTTTTTCCTTTTCATGTCTATGATTTTCTCAATGTATGCTATCAGTAATTACAAGCCCTTATTTGCAGAAATAATAGTAATACACCCTCATGGCATACATACTGAATTTACAAAGCAGAGTTCCTAAGGTAACAAATTATGTATTCTCTTTTTAATTCTGACACTTTTGCCTTTTATACAAGTGTTTTACTTTGGTACAGAGTAAGGCAAAATACACATTTTATTGCTGTTGATTCAGTCTCTCACTAAAAAGAGTGCACAAGACAGAGACCTGAATCCCCCCCCCCCCAGGGGCGTCTCTAGCCATTTTGTCACTCCAGGCGAGAAAACCTGTGGCGCCCCCCCCCCCCCCCCCTGGGTTGCCCCCCTGATGAAAAGAATCGTAACGCAGCAATGTTTCTTCATGAGATAAAAGTAATGCGGCAATCTTTCACCAGAAAATAATCATAACGCAGCAATGATTCGCCATAAAATAATCGTAATGTGGCCAGCATTCACCATAAAATAATCGTAATGCGGCAGCGTTTCCAGAAAATTATCGTAATGTGGCCAGCGTTCACCAGGAAATAATCGTAATGTGGCCAGCGTTCACCAGAAAATAATCGTAATGTGGCCAGCGTTCACCAGATAATAAATCATAAAGTGGCCATCGTTCCCCAGGAAATAATCGTAATGCGGCAGCGTTCCCCAGGAAATAATCGTAATGTGGCCAGCGTTCCCCAGGAAATAATCGTATGTGGCCAACGTTCCCCAGGAAATAATCGTAATGTTGCCAGCGTTCCCCAGGAAATAATCTTAATGTGGCCAGTGTTCCCCAGAAAATAATCGTATGTGGCCAGCGTTCCCCAGGAAATAATCGTAATGTTGCCAGCGTTCCCCAGGAAAAATCGTAATGCGGCAGCGTTCCCCAGGAAATAATCATAATGTGGCCAGCGTTCCCCAGGAAATAATCGTAATGTGGCCAGCGTTCCCCAGGAAATAATCGTATGTGGCCAGCGTTCCCCAGGAAATAATCGTAATGTTGCCAGCGTTCCCCAGGAAATAATCTTAATGTGGCCAGCGTTCACCAGATAATAAATCATAAAGTGGCCATCGTTCCCCAGGAAATAATCGTAATGCGGCAGCGTTCCCCAGGAAATAATCGTAATGTGGCCAGCGTTCCCCAGGAAATAATCGTAATGCGGCAGCGTTTCCAGAAAATTATCGTAATGTGGCCAGCGTTCACCATAAAATAATCGTAATGCGGCAGCGTTTCCAGAAAATTATCGTAATGTGGCCAGCGTTCACCAGGAAATAATCGTAATGTGGCCAGCGTTCACCAGAAAATAATCGTAATGTGGCCAGTGTTCACCAGATAATAAATCATAAAGTGGCCATCGTTCCCCAGGAAATAATCGTAATGCGGCAGCGTTCCCCAGGAAATAATCGTAATGTGGCCAGCGTTCCCCAGGAAATAATCGTATGTGGCCAACGTTCCCCAGGAAATAATCGTAATGTTGCCAGCGTTCCCCAGGAAATAATCGTAATGTTGCCAGCGTTCCCCAGGAAATAATCTTAATGTGGCCAGTGTTCCCCAGAAAATAATCGTATGTGGCCAGCGTTCCCCAGGAAATAATCGTAATGTTGCCAGCGTTCCCCAGGAAAAATCGTAATGCGGCAGCGTTCCCCAGGAAATAATCATAATGTGGCCAGCGTTCCCCAGGAAATAATCGTAATGTGGCCAGCGTTCCCCAGGAAATAATCGTATGTGGCCAGCGTTCCCCAGGAAATAATCGTAATGTTGCCAACGTTCCCCACGAAATAATCGTAATGTTGCCAGCGTTCCCCAGGAAATAATCTTAATGTGGCCAGCGTTCACCAGAAAATAATCGTATGTGGCCAGCGTTCCCCAGGAAATAATCGTAATGTTGCCAGCGTTCCCCAGAAAATAATCTTAATGTGGCCAGCGTTCACCAGAAAATAATCGTATGTGGCCAGCGTTCCCCAGGAAATAATCGTAATGTTGCCAACGTTCCCCACGAAATAATCGTAATGTTGCCAGCGTTCCCCAGGAAATAATCTTAATGTGGTAGCGTTCCCCAGAAAATAATCGTATGTGGCCAGCGTTCCCCAGGAAATAATCGTAATGTTGCCAGTGTTCCCCACGAAATAATCGTAATGTGGCCAGCGTTCCCCAGGAAATAATCGTAATGTTGCCAGCGTTCCCCAGGAAATAATCTTAATGTGGCAGCGTTCCCCAGAAAATAATCGTATGTGGCCAGCGTTCCCCAGGAAATAATCGTCATGTGGCCAGCGTTCCCCAGGAAATAATCGTATGTGGCCAGCGTTCCCCAGGAAATAATCGTAATGTTGCCAGCGTTCCCCAGGAAATAATCTTAATGTGGCCAGCGTTCCCCAGAAAATAATCGTATGTGGCCAGCGTTCCCCAGGAAATAATCGTAATGTTGCCAGCGTTCCCCACGAAATAATCGTAATGTTGCCAGCGTTCCCCAGGAAATAATCTTAATGTGGTAGCGTTCCCCAGAAAATCATCGTATGAAGCCAGCGTTCCCCAGGAAATAATCGTAATGTTGCCAGCGTTCCCCACGAAATAATCGTAATGTGGCCTGCGTTCCCCAGGAAATAATCGGAATGTTGCCAGCGTTCCCCAGGAAATAATCTTAATGTGGCAGCGTTCCCCAGAAAATAATCGTATGTGGCCAGCGTTCCCCAGGAAATAATCGTCATGTGGCCAGCGTTCCCCAGGAAATAATCGTATGTGGCCAGCGTTCCCCAGGAAATAATCGTAATGTGGCCAGCGTTCCCCAGAAAATTATCCTAATGCGGGCAGTGTTTCACTAAACCTGTAAAAAGAAAAGTATTTACTCACCTGCAGAAGACTCCTCTCCCCGACCGACGATCTATCTGCAGCGGCGGCGACCACGTGTGACAGGCGGGGGGCGGAGGTAGGGGCGGCGCCGACGTGTCAAACTAGCGTGCGACGATCGCACGCTCTGTACAGAGAGGGGGCGGACCAGTAGGCGGCGGCATCGCACATAATACCTAACGTGCGTGCTGCTCGCTCTGAGGAGGAGAGGAAGGGGGCGGACCAGTAGGCGGCACCGGGCACAGGCTGAGCTGCCTGTCACAGCCGGCGCCGACCTGGCTGAAAGAGAAAAAAAAAAAACACGCACAGAGCGGCGAGAGAGCGCCCACTACCACCAACGGCGCCATAGGCAAAAATCTATAGTTGCCTAATGACACAGACGCCCCTGCCCCCCCCCCCCCCCCAAAAAAAATTCTATTCTCTTTGCTTGTCACAGGTAAAATGAGACCCTATACCTAATCAGATAGATTTTTGGGCACAAAGAACACTATTTACCACAAGTAGCATAAATGGCTTTTTCAAGGCAATGTTCACACCTTGCCAATAAAATGCCTTTTAAACCACTAGTAAGCTGAAAAGTCATTTAACCTCCCCGGCGTTCTATTGAGATCGCCAGGGAGGCTGCGGGAGGGTTTTTTTTCAATTAAAAAAAAACTATTTGATGCAGCCAACTTAAGCCCACTAGAGGGCACTCCGGAGGCGTTCTTCCGATCGCCTCCGGCGCCCAGAACAAACAAGGAAGGCCGCAATGAGCAGCCTTCCTTGTTTGGCTTTCCTCGTCGCCATGGCGACGAGCGGAGTGACGTCATGGACGTCAGCCGACGTCCTGACGTCAGCCGCCTCCGATCCAGCCCTTAGCGCTGGCCGGAACTGATTGGTCCGGCTGCGCAGGGCTCGGGCGGCTGGGGGGACCCTCTTTCACCGCTGCTCGCGGCGGATCGCCGCAGAGCGGAGGCGATCAGGCAGCACACGCGGCTGGCAAAGTGCCGGCTGCGTGTGCTGCTTTTTATTTGAAGCAAATCGGCCCAGCAGGGCC
This sequence comes from Hyperolius riggenbachi, assembly GCF_040937935.1. Classification (NCBI taxonomy): domain Eukaryota; kingdom Metazoa; phylum Chordata; class Amphibia; order Anura; family Hyperoliidae; genus Hyperolius; species Hyperolius riggenbachi. The sequence continues at coordinate 473,507,334 of NC_090646.1, read as the reverse complement.
TGAGCGGCAGCCTCCGGCGGTGATGGACGAGCTGAGCTCGTCCATACCGCTCAGGAAGTTAAAAAAGAAGTTGAAAAGTATCTCCTAGGAGAAAACTCCTAGGAGAAAACTTACCATTCTGAATACTAGAGACCCAGGCCTACTCAGATACTGCTATTTTGTAACATTTGGACTTTTTTTGCTGAAATTTGATCATAACTTTGATTTTTTTTTTATTTTTTTACATTTATTTTTTCAGTTTGTCACTAAAAAGAATTCACATGACATAGGCCTCAGCCCTAAAACTTCCTAAATTCTATTGTCTTGCTATTCACAGTTAAAATGGTACTCTATACATAATCAGATAGTTTTTTGGGCACAGAGCAGACTGTTAACCAAGAGTGGCGCCAATGGCTTTTTCAATGCCATTTTGTTCACTAAAAGTAATAGTCATTGGGCCTGATCCAACTCACTTTTTCTCCTAAGTTTTCTCCTAGGAGATAATTTGCATCTTCTGTTCAAACTAACTTTTCAGCACTCTGTAATTGAAAAAGTAGTAGGTGGCTCATTTAGCCAATGCGAAACACTGTTCTCCTATTGAGCAGAAAAGCATTTAACATTGATTACCAGTGTTTAGTCGTTGTGTCTTGAGCCCTTGCAGGGACATGGAACCATGCGAATGCAGCCAACACTACAAGATGAGGTGAGGGGATCTACCACGATGTTTACACAAACAACGAAAAAAAAATTGTACGTTTACTGCCCATGTGAACTAGCCCTTAACCACTTCACAACCAGAGGCTTTACTTCCCCTAAAGACCAGGCCATTTTTCACAAAAATGGCCACTACAGCTTTAAGGCCTTGCTGCAGAGCCGCACAACTCAGCACACAAGTGATCCCCCCCCCCCCTTTCTCCCCACCAACTCTCTGTTTTTTTTTTTTTTTAAATAAATATTTATTCGTTTATTTTGGTAATATATTTAACTATCTTTTTTATCAATTTTATATTTCCCCCTCCCTCCCCCCGCCAGCCAATCAGTGTGATCGGCTGTCATAGGCTTCAGCCTATGACAGCGGATCACTTCCACAGCAACAGTACAGCGCTGCCTTAAATCCCAGCGCTGTACAGGGTAATTAGACGGCGTCTAACGCAGTCTAACAGTCTCAGAGCAGCCGCTGGGAGACTGGGAGCATCGGCGGCGCACGCGATCTCTTGCAATAGCCATCCCCAGGACTTTACGCCGATCTGAGTTAGGTGGTCCTGGAGCAGTTAATTGTTTCAATCTTGATTTTTTTTTTTTTACTAGAAAATCAAATCACATTTAATTTTAATTACTTGGTATGAAAATGTTATCTGAGGGCTTGTTCACACAAGGGGCATTTTCAGCCTTCTTTCAAGTGCAGCGCCGGAAGGGGAAAAAACAGCACACAAAAATGCAAAATGCTTTTGTTTTCGTTTTTAGGTGTGAATGAGGCCTGAGTGTTTGTTATCTCCGTAAGTTGTTTAACCTCTATGGGCTTGATTCACAAAGCAGTGCTAACCTACTTAGCACGTCTAAAGTCTTTAGACATGCTAACCAGGGTGCTAAGTAGGTTAGCACCGGATTTCTCAATCAGATCGCGCGCTAACTGTGCGCGCGCAAAGTCCTATGCGCGCTAAGTCCCATAGGTTGTAATGGGCACTTCGCGCAGAGCACGTGTAAAGTTTTGCGCGCATAAAGGTTTGCGCGCGAAAAGCTCGTTTAGACGTGCTAAGGGGGTTTTCACAGGCATGCTAACAGTTAGCACCGCTTTGTGAATCAAGCCCTATGTCTGACTATACACTCTTGAGAACACCTCTGATTTTCAAATACTTATTCACAGTTGCAGAGAGTTAGCTTGAAATGTCTTAGAACATTATTTCCAGACCAGTACCAGCTTCCTGTGTCTGACTAGCAAATCTATAGCTGCTCCTATGTGATTTAAATCTCTTTGAAGTATCTTGTGACTGTCACATGGCTCCTACTATCAGGAAATACAGGCCTTGAAAATATATAATAGCATTCTGTCTTGCAGAACAAAGTGGTTTTCAGGCAAGCAGTAGTGTGCCAGCATTGATAATAAGTCCAGGCACGTATATTAATGACATTTAAAATAGTTTTAGGCTGCAAAGTACTAATCTCAGGTGCGACAGACCCACAGTTGTTTATAACTGATGCAGAGCAATAGACATTGTTTGATGTCTATGTGGTATGTAGTTTGCGAAATAATAATTAGTAATAATCAGATGGAAGCTACCTCAGTAGTAAAAAAGGTATGCTTAAGACACTGTTCTGCTTTCCTTTCCATGGATCCTTTGCAGCATTCCCACTAGACTGATATCCATTGTAGAAATCACAGAGACACTCTGGTATTCATAGAGGTCTGAGATAAGGGTAACATACCATACGCACACAGAATTTTAGGGGACTGCATGAAAGGTAATATCACATATTACAGCCTGGATGAATAACGTTCTCCTATAACTAGAAGCAATTTTCTCAGAAATGCAGCATTTGCGGAGGAGAAAATGATATACAGTATATATATATATATATATATGATGCCACATGAGTGTGGTTTTTGGTGTATATATATATATATATATACTAAGTGATGGCCCGGCGTTTCCTGGGTATGTATTTGGCTGGTATTGGCTCCACCCACTTTTTCAAACCCTAACACGCAATTACCGTATTTTTCGGACTATAAGATGCTCCTGACCATAATACGCACCTAGGTTTAGAGGACAGAAACCAGGGTAAAAAAAATATACTAAACCTGGTGCATCCATGGTGAAGGGGCATCTTGTGGATTATGCCCCTTTGTACCTCATGCTCCCTTGTACCTCTTGTGTCTCCCTGTGTCCTCCTCTGTCCCCATTGTGTCCCCCTGTGTCCCCCATGTGTCCGCCTCTGTCCTCCCTGTGTCTTCCTCTGTGCCCCTTTGTGCCTTCCTATGTTCTCCGTTCGTCCCCCTTTGTCTTCCTCTGCATGGGCACAGTACAGGGTTGGAGTTTAATATTGGCAGGCGTTCACAAGCCAGGACCTCCCGCCATTTGGACTATAAGATGCAGTGACTTCCCCCCCACACACACACTTTTGAGGGAGAAAAAGTGAGTCTTATAGTCCAAAAAATACAGTACTCAATTACTCAATGACCAAGTTTGTGGGCTTTGCTGTCTTTGGCATCAATAATTTGCATTGAACTGAAACAGATCTGATTGGCTGTTTGTTGCTCCACCCCCTTTTCTCAATTTGAACTCCAGTCACCCAATGACCAACTGTACCAGGTTTGAGGCTTTGGCTATCATTCATAAAACAGCTTTCGGTAAGGAGAATCAATGCAGGAAAACACCGCTGCCGGTATTTTAGACTTCTGGGTGGGCATTCATAGAAAAGGATACAGGTGCGATAGGAGTGCAGAGATTTTCTGAACTAGGCTGGCGGTAGGCAGGCAGTAGGCTTGCGGAAACAGGAGAAGCTGCGGAGTTTATACATTTCTCCGTGTTCTGCTCTACTGCAGCTGCCTGGGAGGTCTGTGTCTCCATTAACTTAACATTGTTATCGCCACATCAGAGGGGGCGGTATTCCCCGTCCTCATACCGCTTGCGGTAATCTTTATGAATTGACAGTTTGTTACATTTTTTATGATAATCACCGCACAAGGCAGTAATTTATCGCTCTGCTCGGAAATGTCAGCTTCGCATGAGGAAAGAGCCTTTATGAATAGAGACTTTGCTAAGAGGTCGGTAAAGTGAGCTGTTTTCAGCATTTCCGCATGCGGAAATGCTTTATGAATGATAGCCTTTGTATGCTTTGTATTCTTTTGCAGCATCAGACTGTATTTTTGATAATTCTGAGCACCTCAGCATTTGGATGTCCTCTTGTCTTAACTCATCAGCATCATAGCTCTTCCTCTACTCTTAGTTGTCTTCTTCTCTTCCCCAGTACCTTGTTGAGCATCTTCAGACCTTGGGGCCACATCTTCGGATGCCATATTGACATAACTCTGGTTGCCTCTGCTCATCTGGTTTTCTTGGTAGAAGTTAAATAAAGTGGGTCTCTGGCTAAAAGGGGCAGATAATCAGCAGGACTGTAATGCAATTTAAATTGTTTAAAAATAAATATGGTAAATATTTCAATCTCCATATTCCTCTCAGTTCAAGTGTCCTTTAAGTGTGTCAATTATCACTTTCCAATAAAGATTGTTTAAGGTTAGTAGTATACAGAGCACCTAAGGTGAGTGAAGGAGGGGGGAGATGGCCCCCCTTCTCCACCGCTGCTCACAGCTCTCCCTCTTCTCTGCGCTGCTCCCCTCCTAAAAAAAAAAAACCCCTGCAGCTCAGCTGGGCGCCCTCGGGGACCCGGCGCCCCTGTCCTACCCCGACCCCCCCTAGCTCTGCGTCTGACTCCAAATGCATTGCTAAGGGCAGGGGCGCCTCTAGCCATTTTGTCACTCCAGGCGAGAAAACCTGTGGCACCCCTGCAAACCACCATGAAAATAATCGTAATGCGGCAGCATTTCACCAGAAAATAATCGTAATGCAGCGGTGTTTCACTATAAAATTGTAATGCGACAATGTTTCACCAGGAAACAATTGTAATGCGGCAGCATTTCACCAGAAATTACACTTATTGTGGCAGCGTTTCAACAGAAAAACAGGGGACTGAAGGTGGCACAAAGGGGGACAGAAGGAGGCACAAAGGGGGTCAGAAGGAGGCACAAAGGGAGATAGAGGATCAAACAGAGGATCAGACATGGCACAAGGGACTGAAGGAGGCACAAGAGGGACAAAAAGAGGCACTAAAAGGGGAAAAGGATGCACAAGGCACAAAGGGGCACAGTGGCAGCTGCCTGCAACTTACGTTAAGCAGATGCAGCAGAAGCAAGTAATAGAACACCCAAAGGGGGTGCGGCTTAGTCAAGGGTGGGGCTTCATTCACGGGGTGGGGCTTAATCCAACAACATGGCACCCCCAGGACCAACGGCTCTCCAGGCAATGGCCTGTACTGCCTTTGTAAAAGCGCCCCTGGCTAAGGGCAATGACAACAGCAAAGAAATGACTCATTCCCAGCAGGTAAATGCCCTGATTACATGTAGTGCATTTCACCATAGTACATGACAACAAACAGCCAAGACCCATAGTCAGAGGCCAATTACACCTTTATCTTCATTATGGAAGGCTGCAGGCAGACAATGTTAGGCACTGGACACCAACATTTTAGTTTGCTAATAATATTCAGGCATATATACTAATTATGTTGAAGCAATGGTACTGTGTCATTCATTATTGAAATCATTGCTAAAGGCAACAACAACAGCACAAGAATTAATTCTTCACAGCAGATAATAACCTAATTATGTGCAGTAAATTCCACCCTATTACTTGGCAGCAAACAGTTAAGTATACTTTCATGCACGTGGTCAAGCGCTGCAAACACCGTTAGAAGCTTGACACCAACATGTTCGATTGTTGACCATATTAACAGTGTTGACACAGAGGTCCACCTCAGAGAATACCCATATGTAAAAATGTCCAGAATATTAGCAGCAGTAGTCACTATCCACAGCATTACTGATTGTTGGTTAAAGAGAACCTGAACTGAGTAAAATTATTTAAAATAAACGCATGAGGTAACTTCAAATGAACGTTACATTGTTACCTTGCCATCAGTTCCTCTCAGAAGCTCATCATTTTCTTCTGACAATAATCCCTTCCAGTTCTGACAACATTTTGTCAGAACTGAAATATATCAGTTGCTGCCAGTTATATATCAGTTGCTGTCAGTTATAGCTGAGAGGACAACTGATGTGCCAGGTAATGTCCATGTTTCCCTATGGCTCAAGTGGGTGATGTTACAGTTTAACAGTGCGCTGACCAAAAAACTATTATGGGGTAATGGCCATTTTCAAAATGGAGGACAGAGAATTCCCTTGATCACAGTGGAAAAACAGGATGCAGGACAAGAGAAAAAGATTGAGGAGTAGACTACACGGGAGGTAAGTATGACTTGTCTATGTTTATTTTGACTTTTAATTTTCAGTTCAGGTTCTCTTTAAAAAGGTGTGGCACAACTTGTTGGTCATCAGAAAGCACCAATCCAGTCACAACTTCCACTCAGTGTTCTATGTAGCTGACCGTCTTATTATATAGATCTTGGGGATCTTCTCTGCTAGTGACTCCTCTTGCAAGCGGTGAAGCAGAAACCACCAGTAGCCATAGCCAGCACATATCACTTGCACATTGCAGGTTTCTTCAAGTGAGCATGCTTAAAAACAATAAAGACTAGTAAAAGTCAAATGTCAAATGTACAGGTACAAGGAGGAATATGAGCAGTGTTGCCAACCTCAGAAAATTGTTTTTACTGACAAAACTCAAAAAATTCACTGACAGAACATTTTTTTTTTACTGACGTCTAATATTACTGAAATTCAATTAAAGATGTCACACACACGCCTCATATACCGACAATCACTTGGGGCGCCAATGAGGAAGAAGAGTGCAGAGACAGGGACAGACACCGGACAGGAAACGTATTAATGCACAGGCACTAGGAGGGGTACATCTACATTTGAGGAACGTGACCCGGGGATTTGTCGTCCGTTATTATGGCATGCCGTGCACCCAATTGAGCATGTTGGCCCAAGATTTTTTAGCATTTTCCGATCCATACCTGTGACCAATTTCAGCCTGAAATTGGTAGAATTGTCAATTGAGGATGCTTTTGGCGGCACCAATTTTCGAGTGGCTGCCAAGTCTACAGATGTTTGGCCACCTTCAGCTAAAGCAGTGTACATTCCAGAGTGACACATGAACTGATAAGCAGGAAGTGCTGTAATCTACTAGGGAAGAGAAAGGGTTTTTTTTTACACCACAAAGTTAGCACAGACTTTACTGGCAGCCCAGATTTGTTTACTTGTTTACTGACTGTCAGTAAATTTACTGACGTTTGTCAACACTGAATATGAGGATCCTGATAGTGTGCTGTAATGGGGGTCTTGTACTGAGATTTTCATATTGCAGGAGCTTAGAGACATCATAGTAATAGCCACAGCAGTCACAGCAGTTGCTATGGGGTCCATATTAAAGAGGGGCCCAGGTAGTCCTTAATGTGCTTACTATCCTTAATTTTTCAGTGTTCTTCCATCCTATAAATACAAGAGAGGTAGATGTAGTATGTATGTAGTATGTGGACTGGTGGAATCAGTGGGTACTCACAGATACTGATGTGGTGTGTATGTAGTATGGGGACTGGTGGAATCAGTGGATGCTCACAGATACTGATGTGGTGTGTATGTAGTATGTGGACTGGTGGAATCAGTGGGTACTCACAGATACTGATGTGGTATGTATGTAGTATGGGGACTGGTGGAATCAGTGGATGCTCTCAGATACTGATGTGGTATGTGTGTAGTATGTGGACTGGTGGAATCAGTGGGTGCTCACAGATACTGATGTGGTGTAACGATTGTGGAACTTTCTCCGTGATCAGCGCACAACGCGTGCGCTGACACGGCGGAAATCCTCCACAAGCGTGTAATTGCAGGCACCCAGCAAAAGGTGCTACGCACCTGTAGAGAGAAATTCCTGTCGGCAGATGGCGCTGGGGAGTGCAGAGGAACCAATCCTCTGTACCTCCACAAATGCCAGACAGGAATTGTACGAAGCGCAGAACGTAATCGCAAGAGAGGCGATTGCGAATGAGAACGAGCAAAGGGACAGGTTGTATGTGTGTGCACCAATCCAATCGCCACCCCGCTACCGTGCACACACAACAGCAGATATGAAATAGGAACGCGATCGCGAGACGTGCGATCGCCAGACGTGACACAAGGCAGATCAGAACAGAATACGAGGGTAGCAAAGGCACAGTAAATAATACAATGAGAAGATGGGGAAAACAACAAATGCTAGCTAACCGCGAACACCGCACTCATTCGCAACAGTGCACGCGGTCATGCGCGGTCTCCACGTGATAAGCACAATAGAGACAAGCACGCCTAACTAACCATCGACAGACAAACATGAAACAGAGGACGCGAACACTTGCTTAACGGTTACCTCACCGAGCATCCAGCAAGCGGTTGTAGCAGATAAGACAGACACACGAAAACAGGGACAAGCGAGAGATAGGATCCACAGCACTAGCGAAAAGTGGCTAGCGTGATCCAGGTACAGAGTAGCAGAACAGAAGGATCCCCAGCGCTAGCGAAAAGTAGCTAGCGCGATCCCAGGAGACAGAACAGAAGGATCCCCAGCGCTACTGAAAAGTAGCTAGCGCGATCCCAGGAGACAGAACAGAAGGATCCCCAGCGCTAGCGAAAAGTAGCTAGCGCGATCCCAGGAGACAGAACAGAAGGATCCCCAGCGCTAGCGAAAAGTAGCTAGCGCGATCCCAGGAGGCAGAACAGAAGGATCCCCAGCGCTAGCAAAAAGTAGCTAGTGCGATCCCAGGAGACAGAACAGAAGAGATAGCTGGTAGCAACCGCTGCACCAGCTATACTCCAAGAACAGAGATCAGAACCATTTCCTGTCAACCACCATAGGGACAGGACAATGGCAACAGGCAAGACAAGACAGAACAGGCAATACAGATAATACAATCCTAACTGCACTAGGGAAATCTGTCTAGCGCAGATTCAGGAATTACTCTAAGCTGATGTTCAAACAGAGAGCAAGGCTGACACCCCACCAGGAGTGTTACATAGGACGAAATCCTTATGAACAGCGAAGCATTGTGGGAAAGACATAGTACTTATAGTACACGCCTCCAATGAATGTGGCCAGGCAATTCGCATGACAACGTATGCAAATTCCTCTGCAAGCACAAGCTGCAAAACTGACAGAAGCTCTTCTTTCCAGAGTCCTGCAGCATGCAAATCAAAACAATGGTCAAAAAGCTGCCTGCCTGCACAGGCAGCTGAGCAAATCATCACATGTGCTATGTATGTAGTATGTGGGCTGGTGGAATCAGTGGGTACTCACAGATACTGATGTGGTATGTATGTAGTATGGGGACTGGTGGAATCAGTGGATGCTCACAGATACTGATGTGGTATGTATGTAGTATGGGGACTGGTGGAATCAGTGGGTACTCACAGATACTGATGTGGTATGTATGTAGTATGGGGACTGGTGGAATCAGTGGATGCTCACAGATACTGATGTGGTGTGTATGTAGTATGGGGACTGGTGGAATCAGTGGGTACTCACAGATACTGATGTGGTATGTGTGTAGTATGGGGACTGGTGGAATCAGTGGATGCTCACAGATACTGATGTGGTATGTATGTAGTATGGGGACTGGTGGAATCAGTGGTTACTCACAGATACTGATGTTGTATGTATATAGTATGTGGGCTGGTGGAATCAGAGGGTACTCACAGATACTGATGTGGGGTGTATGTAGTATGGGGACTGGTGGAATTAGTGGATGCTCACAGATACTGATATGGTATGTATGTAGTATGGGGACTGGTGGAATCAGTGGATACTCACAGATACTGATGTGGTATGTGTGTAGTATGGGGATTGGTGGAATCAGTGGGTACTCACAGATACTGATGTGGTATGTATGTAGTATGTGGACTGGTGGAATCAGTGGGTACTCACAGATACTGATGTGGTATGTATGTAGTATGTGGACTGGTGGAATCAGTGGGTACTCACAGATACTGATGTGGTATGTATGTAGTATGGGGACTGGTGGAATCAGTGGGTACTCACAGATACTGATGTGGTATGTATGTAGTATGTGGACTGGTGGAATCAGTGGGTACTCACAGATACTGATGTGGTATGTATGTAGTATGGGGACTGGTGGAATCAGTGGGTACTCACAGATACTGATGTGGTATGTATGTAGTATGTGGACTGGTGGAATCAGTGGGTACTCACAGATACTGATGTGGTATGTATGTAGTATGGGGACTGGTGAAATCAGTGGGTACTCACAGATACTGATGTGGTATGTATGTAGTATGGGGACTGGTGGAATCAGTGGATGCTCACAGATACTGATGTGGTATGTGTGTAGTATGGGGACTGGTGGAATCAGTGGGTACTCACAGATACTGATGTGGTATGTATGTAGTATGTGGACTGGTGGAATCAGTGGGTACTCACAGATACTGATGTGGTATGTATGTAGTATGTGGGCTGGTGGAATCAGTGGATGCTCACAGATACAGATATGGTGTGTATGTAGTATGGGGACTGGTGGAATCAGTGGGTACTCACAGATACTGATGTGGTAAGTATGTAGTATGGGGACTGTTGGAATCAGTGGGTACTCACAGATACTGATGTGGGGTGTATGTAGTATGGGGACTGGTGGAATCAGTGGGTACTCACAGATACTGATGTGGTTTGTATGTAGTATGGGGACTGGTGGAATCAGTAGGTACTCACAGATACTGATGTGGTTTGTATGTAGTATGGGGACTGGTGGAATCAGTAGGTACTCACAGATACTGATGTGGTATGTATGTAGTATGGGGACTGGTGGAATCAGTGGGTACTCACAGATACTGATGTGGTTTGTATGTAGTATGGGGACTGGTGGAATCAGTAGGTACTCACAGATACTGATGTGGTATGTATGTAGCATGGGGACTGGTGGAATCAGTAGGTACTCACAGATACTGATGTGGTATGTATGTAGTATGTGGGCTGGTGGAATCAGTGGGTACTCACAGATACTGATGTGGTATGTATATAGTATGGGGACTGGTGGAATCAGTGGGTACTCACAGATACTGATGTGGTGTGTATGTAGTATGGGGACTGGTGGAATCAGTGGGTACTCACAGATACTGATGCGGTATGTATGTAGTATGGGGACTGGTGGAATCAGTGGATGCTCTCAGATACAGATGTGGTGTGTATGTAGTATGGGGACTGGTGGAATCAGTGGGTACTCACAGATACTGATGTGGTGTGTATGTAGTATGGGGACTGGTGGAATCAGTGGGTACTCACAGATACTGATGTGGTATGTATGTAGTATGGGGACTGGTGGAATCAGTGGATACTCGCAGATACTGATGTGGTGTGTATGTAGTATGTGGACTGGTGGAATCAGTGGGTACTCACAGATACTTATGTGGTATGTATGTAGTATGTGGGCTGGTGGAATCAGTGGATACTCACAGATATTGATGTGGTATGTACAGTATGTAGTATGGGGACTGGTGGAATCAGTGGATGCTCACAGATACAGATGTGGTGTGTATGTAGTATGGGGACTGGTGGAATCAGTGGGTACTCACAGATACTGATGTGGTGTGTATGTAGTATGGGGACTGGTGGAATCAGTGGGTACTCACAGATACTGATGTGGTATGTATATAGTATGGGGACTGGTGGAATCAGTGGGTACTCACAGATACTGATGTGGTGTGTATGTAGTATGGGGACTGGTGGAATCAGTGGGTACTCACAGATACTGATGCGGTATGTATGTAGTATGGGGACTGGTGGAATCAGTGGATGCTCACAGATACAGATGTGGTGTGTATGTAGTATGGGGACTGGTGGAATCAGTGGGTACTCACAGATACTGATGTGGTGTGTATGTAGTATGGGGACTGGTGGAATCAGTGGGTACTCACAGATACTGATGTGGTATGTATGTAGTATGGGGACTGGTGGAATCAGTGGATACTCGCAGATACTGATGTGGTGTGTATGTAGTATGTGGACTGGTGGAATCAGTGGGTACTCACAGATACTTATGTGGTATGTATGTAGTATGTGGGCTGGTGGAATCAGTGGATACTCACAGATACTGATGTGGTATGTATGTAGTATGGGGACTGGTGGAATCAGTGGGTACTCACAGATACTGATGTGGTATGTATGTAGTATGGGGACTGGTGGAATCAGTGGATGCTCACAGATACTGATGTGGTGTGTATGTAGTATGGGGACTGGTGGAATCAGTGGGTACTCACAGATACTGATGTGGTATGTGTGTAGTATGGGGACTGGTGGAATCAGTGGATGCTCACAGATACTGATGTGGTATGTATGTAGTATGGGGACTGGTGGAATCAGTGGTTACTCACAGATACTGATGTTGTATGTATATAGTATGTGGGCTGGTGGAATCAGAGGGTACTCACAGATACTGATGTGGGGTGTATGTAGTATGGGGACTGGTGGAATTAGTGGATGCTCACAGATACTGATGTGGTATGTGTGTAGTATGGGGATTGGTGGAATCAGTGGGTACTCACAGATACTGATGTGGTATGTATGTAGTATGTGGACTGGTGGAATCAGTGGGTACTCACAGATACTGATGTGGTATGTATGTAGTATGGGGACTGGTGGAATCAGTGGGTACTCACAGATACTGATGTGGTATGTATGTAGTATGTGGACTGGTGGAATCAGTGGGTACTCACAGATACTGATGTGGTATGTATGTAGTATGGGGACTGGTGGAATCAGTGGGTACTCACAGATACTGATGTGGTATGTATGTAGTATGTGGACTGGTGGAATCAGTGGGTACTCACAGATACTGATGTGGTATGTATGTAGTATGGGGACTGGTGGAATCAGTGGGTACTCACAGATACTGATGTGGTATGTATGTAGTATGTGGACTGGTGGAATCAGTGGGTACTCACAGATACTGATGTGGTATGTATGTAGTATGGGGACTGGTGAAATCAGTGGGTACTCACAGATACTGATGTGGTATGTATGTAGTATGGGGACTGGTGGAATCAGTGGATGCTCACAGATACTGATGTGGTATGTGTGTAGTATGGGGACTGGTGGAATCAGTGGGTACTCACAGATACTGATGTGGTATGTATGTAGTATGTGGACTGGTGGAATCAGTGGGTACTCACAAATACTGATGTGGTATGTATGTAGTATGTGGGCTGGTGGAATCAGTGGATGCTCACAGATACAGATATGGTGTGTATGTAGTATGGGGACTGGTGGAATCAGTGGGTACTCACAGATACTGATGTGGTAAGTATGTAGTATGGGGACTGTTGGAATCAGTGGGTACTCACAGATACTGATGTGGGGTGTATGTAGTATGGGGACTGGTGGAATCAGTGGGTACTCACAGATACTGATGTGGTTTGTATGTAGTATGGGGACTGGTGGAATCAGTAGGTACTCACAGATACTGATGTGGTTTGTATGTAGTATGGGGACTGGTGGAATCAGTAGGTACTCACAGATACCGATGTGGTATGTATGTAGTATGGGGACTGGTGGAATCAGTGGGTACTCACAGATACTGATGTGGTTTGTATGTAGTATGGGGACTGGTGGAATCAGTAGGTACTCACAGATACTGATGTGGTATGTATGTAGCATGGGGACTGGTGGAATCAGTAGGTACTCACAGATACTGATGTGGTATGTATGTAGTATGTGGGCTGGTGGAATCAGTGGGTACTCACAGATACTGATGTGGTATGTATATAGTATGGGGACTGGTGGAATCAGTGGGTACTCACAGATACTGATGTGGTGTGTATGTAGTATGGGGACTGGTGGAATCAGTGGGTACTCACAGATACTGATGCGGTATGTATGTAGTATGGGGACTGGTGGAATCAGTGGATGCTCACAGATACAGATGTGGTGTGTATGTAGTATGGGGACTGGTGGAATCAGTGGGTACTCACAGATACTGATGTGGTGTGTATGTAGTATGGGGACTGGTGGAATCAGTGGGTACTCACAGATACTGATGTGGTATGTATGTAGTATGGGGACTGGTGGAATCAGTGGATACTCGCAGATACTGATGTGGTGTGTATGTAGTATGTGGACTGGTGGAATCAGTGGGTACTCACAGATACTTATGTGGTATGTATGTAGTATGTGGGCTGGTGGAATCAGTGGATACTCACAGATACTGATGTGGTATGTATGTAGTATGGGGACTGGTGGAATCAGTGGGTACTCACAGATACTGATGTGGTATGTATGTAGTATGGGGACTGGTGGAATCAGTGGATGCTCACAGATACTGATGTGGTGTGTATGTAGTATGGGGACTGGTGGAATCAGTGGGTACTCACAGATACTGATGTGGTATGTGTGTAGTATGGGGACTGGTGGAATCAGTGGATGCTCACAGATACTGATGTGGTATGTATGTAGTATGGGGACTGGTGGAATCAGTGGTTACTCACAGATACTGATGTTGTATGTATATAGTATGTGGGCTGGTGGAATCAGAGGGTACTCACAGATACTGATGTGGGGTGTATGTAGTATGGGGACTGGTGGAATTAGTGGATGCTCACAGATACTGATGTGGTATGTGTGTAGTATGGGGATTGGTGGAATCAGTGGGTACTCACAGATACTGATGTGGTATGTATGTAGTATGTGGACTGGTGGAATCAGTGGGTACTCACAGATACTGATGTGGTATGTATGTAGTATGGGGACTGGTGGAATCAGTGGGTACTCACAGATACTGATGTGGTATGTATGTAGTATGTGGACTGGTGGAATCAGTGGGTACTCACAGATACTGATGTGGTATGTATGTAGTATGGGGACTGGTGGAATCAGTGGGTACTCACAGATACTGATGTGGTATGTATGTAGTATGTGGACTGGTGGAATCAGTGGGTACTCACAGATACTGATGTGGTATGTATGTAGTATGGGGACTGGTGGAATCAGTGGGTACTCACAGATACTGATGTGGTATGTATGTAGTATGTGGACTGGTGGAATCAGTGGGTACTCACAGATACTGATGTGGTATGTATGTAGTATGGGGACTGGTGAAATCAGTGGGTACTCACAGATACTGATGTGGTATGTATGTAGTATGGGGACTGGTGGAATCAGTGGATGCTCACAGATACTGATGTGGTATGTGTGTAGTATGGGGACTGGTGGAATCAGTGGGTACTCACAGATACTGATGTAGTATGTATGTAGTATGTGGACTGGTGGAATCAGTGGGTACTCACAAATACTGATGTGGTATGTATGTAGTATGTGGGCTGGTGGAATCAGTGGATGCTCACAGATACAGATATGGTGTGTATGTAGTATGGGGACTGGTGGAATCAGTGGGTACTCACAGATACTGATGTGGTAAGTATGTAGTATGGGGACTGTTGGAATCAGTGGGTACTCACAGATACTGATGTGGGGTGTATGTAGTATGGGGACTGGTGGAATCAGTGGGTACTCACAGATACTGATGTGGTTTGTATGTAGTATGGGGACTGGTGGAATCAGTAGGTACTCACAGATACTGATGTGGTTTGTATGTAGTATGGGGACTGGTGGAATCAGTAGGTACTCACAGATACCGATGTGGTATGTATGTAGTATGGGGACTGGTGGAATCAGTGGGTACTCACAGATACTGATGTGGTTTGTATGTAGTATGGGGACTGGTGGAATCAGTAGGTACTCACAGATACTGATGTGGTATGTATGTAGCATGGGGACTGGTGGAATCAGTAGGTACTCACAGATACTGATGTGGTATGTATGTAGTATGTGGGCTGGTGGAATCAGTGGGTACTCACAGATACTGATGTGGTATGTATATAGTATGGGGACTGGTGGAATCAGTGGGTACTCACAGATACTGATGTGGTGTGTATGTAGTATGGGGACTGGTGGAATCAGTGGGTACTCACAGATACTGATGCGGTATGTATGTAGTATGGGGACTGGTGGAATCAGTGGATGCTCACAGATACAGATGTGGTGTGTATGTAGTATGGGGACTGGTGGAATCAGTGGGTACTCACAGATACTGATGTGGTGTGTATGTAGTATGGGGACTGGTGGAATCAGTGGGTACTCACAGATACTGATGTGGTATGTATGTAGTATGGGGACTGGTGGAATCAGTGGATACTCGCAGATACTGATGTGGTGTGTATGTAGTATGTGGACTGGTGGAATCAGTGGGTACTCACAGATACTTATGTGGTATGTATGTAGTATGGGGACTGGTGGAATCAGTGGGTACTCACAGATACTGATGTGGTATTTATATAGTATGGAGACTGGTGGAATCAGTGGATGCTCACGGATACAGATGTGTTATGTATGTAGTATGGGGACTGGTAGAATCAGTGGATACTCACATATACTGATGTGGTATGTATGTAGTATGGGGACTGGTGGAATCAGTGGCTGCTCACAGATACTGATGTGGTGTGTATGTAGTATGGGGACTGGTGGAATCAGTGGGTACTCACAGATACTGATGTGGTATGTATGTAGTATGGGGACTGGTGGAATCAGTGGGTACTCACAGATACTGATGTGGTGTGTATGTAGTATGGGGACTGGTGAAATCAGTGGGTACTCACAGATACTGATGTGGTATGTATGTAGTATGGGGACTGGTGGAATCAGTGGGTACTCACAGATACTGATGTGGTTTGTATGTAGTATGGGGACTGGTGGAATCAGTGGGTACTCACAGATACTGATGTGGTATGTATGTAGTATGTGGGCTGGTGGAATCAGTGGGTACTCACAGATACTGATGTGGTATGTATGTAGTATGGGGACTGGTGGAATCAGTGGGTACTCACAGATACAGATGTGGTATGTATGTAGTATGGGGACTGGTGGAATCAGTGGGTACTCACAGATACTGATGTGGTATGTATGTAGTATGTGGACTGGTGGAATCAGTGGGTACACACAGATACTGATGTGGTATGTATGTAGTATGTGGACTGGTGGAATCAGTGGGTACTCACAGATACTGATGCGGTATGTATGTAGTATGGGGACTGGTGGAATCAGTGGGTACTCATAGATACTGATGTGGTGTGTATGTAGTATGGGGACTGGTGGAATCAGTGGATGCTCACAGATACTGATGTGGTATGTATGTAGTATGGGGACTGGTGGAATTAGTGGATGCTCACAGATACTGATGTGGTATGTATGTAGTATGGGGACTGGTGGAATCAGTGGGTACTCACAGATACTGATGTGGTATGTATGTAGTATGTGGACTGGTGGAATCAGTGGGTACTCACAGATACTGATGTGGTATGTGTGTAGTATGGGGACTGGTGGAATCAGTGGGTACTCACAGATACTGATGTGGTATGTGTGTAGTATGGGGACTGGTGGAATCAGTGGATACTCACATATACTGATGTGGTATGTATGTAGTATGGGGACTGGTGGAATCAGTGGGTACTCACAGATACTGATGTGGTATGTATGTAGTATGGGGACTGGTGGAATCAGTGGGTACTCACAGATACTGATGTGGTATGTATGTAGTATGTGGACTGGTGGAATCAGTGGGTACTCACAGATACTGATGTGGTATGTATGTAGTATGGGGACTGGTGGAATCAGTGGGTACTCACAGATACTGATGTGGTACGTATGTAGTATGTGGACTGGTGGAATCAGTGGGTACTCACAGATACTGATGTGGTATGTATGTAGTATGGGGACTGGTGGAATCAGTGGGTACTCACAGATACTGATGTGGTATGTATGTAGTATGGGGACTGGTGGAATCAGTGGGTACTCACAGATACTGATGTGGTATGTATGTAGTATGTGGACTGGTGGAATCAGTGGGTACACACAGATACTGATGTGGTATGTATGTAGTATGGGGACTGGTGAAATCAGTGGGTACTCACAGATACTAATTTGGTATGTATGTAGTATGGGGACTGGTGGAATCAGTGGATGCTCACAGATACTGATGTGGTATGTGTGTAGTATGGGGACTGGTGGAATCAGTGGGTACTCACAGATACTGATGTGGTATGTATGTAGTATGTGGACTGGTGGAATCAGTGGGTACTCACAGATACTGATGTGGTATGTATGTAGTATGGGGACTGGTGGAATCAGTGGATGCTCACAGATACAGATATGGTGTGTATGTAGTATGGGGACTGGTGGAATCAGTGGGTACTCACAGATACTGATGTGGTAAGTATGTAGTATGGGGACTGTTGGAATCAGTGGGTACTCACAGATACTGATGTGGTATGTATGTAGCATGGGGACTGGTGGAATCAGTGGTTACTCACAGATACTGATGTGGTATGTATGTAGTATGTGGGCTGGTGGAATCAGAGGGTACTCACAGATACTGATGTGGGGTGTATGTAGTATGGGGACTGGTGGAATCAGTGGATGCTCACAGATACTGATGTGGTATGTATGTAGTATGGGGACTGGTGGAATCAGTGGGTACTCACAGATACTGATGTGGTTTGTATGTAGTATGGGGACTGGTGGAATCAGTAGGTACTCACAGATACTGATGTGGTATGTATGTAGCATGGGGACTGGTGGAATCAGTAGGTACTCACAGATACTGATGTGGTATGTATGTAGTATGTGGGCTGGTGGAATCAGTGGGTACTCACAGATACTGATGTGGTATGTATGTAGTATGGGGACTGGTGGAATCAGTGGGTACTCACAGATACTGATGCGGTGTGTATGTAGTATGGGGACTGGTGGAATCAGTGGGTACTCACAGATACTGATGCGGTATGTATGTAGTATGGGGACTGGTGGAATCAGTGGATGTTCACAGATACTGATGTGGTATGTATGTAGTATGGGTACTAGTGGAATCAGTGGGTACTCACAGATACTGATGTGGTATGTATGTAGTATGGGGACTGGTGGAATCAGTGGATGCTCACAGATACAGATGTGGTGTGTATGTAGTATGGGGACTGGTGGAATCAGTGGGTACTCACAGATACTGATGTGGTGTGTATGTAGTATGGGGACTGGTGGAATCAGTGGGTACTCACAGATACTGATGTGGTATGTATGTAGTATGGGGACTGGTGGAATCAGTGGATACTCGCAGATACTGATGTGGTGTGTATGTAGTATGTGGACTGGTGGAATCAGTGGGTACTCACAGATACTTATGTGGTATGTATGTAGTATGTGGGCTGGTGGAATCAGTGGATACTCACAGATATTGATGTGGTATGTACAGTATGTAGTATGGGGACTGGTGGAATCAGTGGGTACTCACAGATACTGATGTGGTATTTATATAGTATGGAGACTGGTGGAATCAGTGGATGCTCACGGATACAGATGTGTTATGTATGTAGTATGGGGACTGGTAGAATCAGTGAATACTCACATATACTGATGTGGTGTGTATGTAGTATGGGGACTGGTGGAATCAGTGGGTACTCACAGATACTGATGTGGTATGTATGTAGTATGGGGACTGGTGGAATCAGTGGGTACTCACAGATACTGATGTGGTGTGTATGTAGTATGGGGACTGGTGAAATCAGTGGGTACTCACAGATACTGATGTGGTATGTATGTAGTATGGAGACTGGTGGAATCAGTGGGTACTCACAGATACTGATGTGGTGTGTATGTAGTATGGGGACTGGTGAAATCAGTGGGTACTCACAGATACTGATGTGGTATGTATGTAGTATGTGGACTGGTGGAATCAGTGGATGCTCACAGATACTGATGTGGTGTGTATGTAGTATGGGGACTGGTGGAATCAGTGGTTACTCACAGATACTGATGTGTTATGTATGTAGTATGGGGACTGGTGGAATCAGTGGATACTCACATATACTGATGTGGTGTGTATGTAGTATGGGGACTGGTGGAATCAGTGGGTACTCACAGATACTGATGTGGTATGTATGTAGTATGGGGACTGGTGGAATCAGTGGGTACTCACAGATACTGATGTGGTGTGTATGTAGTATGGGGACTGGTGAAATCAGTGGGTACTCACAGATACTGATGTGGTATGTATGTAGTATGGAGACTGGTGGAATCAGTGGGTACTCACAGATACTGATGTGGTTTGTATGTAGTATGGGGACTGGTGGAATCAGTGGGTACTCACAGATACTGATGTGGTATGTATGTAGTATGGAGACTGGTGGAATCAGTGGGTACTCACAGATACTGATGTGGTTTGTATGTAGTATGGGGACTGGTGGAATCAGTGGGTACTCACAGATACTGATGTGGTATGTATGTAGTATGTGGGCTGGTGGAATCAGTGGGTACTCACAGATACTGATGTGGTATGTATGTAATATGGGGACTGGTGGAATCAGTGGGTACTCACAGATACAGATGTGGTATGTATGTAGTATGGGGACTGGTGGAATCAGTGGGTACTCACAGATACTGATGTGGTATGTATGTAGTATGTGGACTGGTGGAATCAGTGGGTACTCACAGATACTGATGTGGTATGTATGTAGTATGTGGACTGGTGGAATCAGTGGGTACTCACAGATACTGATGCGGTATGTATGTAGTATGGGGACTGGTGGAATCAGTGGGTACTCACAGATACTGATGTGGTATGTATGTAGTATGGGGACTGGTGGAATCAGTGGATGCTCACAGATACTGATGTGGTGTGTATGTAATATGGGGACTGGTAGAATCAGTGGATGCTCACAGATACTGATGTGGTATGTATGTAGTATGGGGACTGGTGGAATTAGTGGATGCTCACAGATACTGATGTGGTATGTATGTAGTATGTGGGCTGGTGGAATCAGTGGATACTCACAGATATTGATGTGGTGTGTACAGTATGTAGTATGGGGACTTGTGAAATCAGTGGGTACTCACAGATACTGATGTGGTATTTATATAGTACGGAGACTGGTGGAATCAGTGGATGCTCACGGATACAGATGTGTTATGTATGTAGTATGGGGACTGGTGGAATCAGTGGATACTCACATATACTGATGTGGTATGTATGTAGTATGGGGACTGGTGGAATCAGTGGGTACTCACAGATACTGATGTGGTGTGTATGTAGTATGGGGACTGGTGGAATCAGTGGGTGCTCATAGATACTGATGTGGTATGTATGTAGTATGGGGACTGGTGGAATCAGTGGTTACTCACAGATACTATAGGCCATATCCCCTAAATATCAATAAAGTTGCCATGTGCAGGTATTGACTTCAACCAACTATATAACAAGCGTTGCACAGTTAGCACAATCAATTATACCTGGGTAGTGAGCGTGTTGCTTGGATAATGCATGCAACGCAAATATATTTATAGAAATTAAGTGACTATGGCCATATGTGAAAGGGTAACTACACATCTCTGTGTCCATACACTGTGGGTATTGTCATTTGTATGCAGGTATACTCTGCCATATTCATTCATATCTAAAGGTGGCCATACATTAGAACGATTATGGGCAGATTCGACCAAGAGACAAATACATTTGTCTCTAGTCGAATCTGCCCATACACTACAGGCCGATTCCCATCCGATCTCAGCATAAAATCATCAGGGAGTAAGCTGAGCCGCTGCGTCCGCCCCGCCAGTGCCCCTAAAATGTATAAATGTATGTAGTGTAGTGCATTTATACATTACCTGTCCTGTAGCAGCTTCTGCACGGTGTCCATCCATCTCGCCGGGTAAGCCGCATACACGCTAGCGGCGCATAGTGTCTGACGTCAGCCGCTATGCGCCTTTGTGACGTCAGACATAGCGCCACCGGCGTGTATGCGGAACCTGGCGAGATGGACAGAACCTGCGTGGAGGCTGACACCGGACAGGTAATGTATAAATGCACTACACTACATACATTTATACAGGCTTCCCACTACTGAGGCAAGCATCCAAACTTTGCCCCCCCCCCCGCCAATCAAAGGTTTGCTTTAGTGCTGGAACCCACTAGAAAGCGCAAATGGCTATCGCTGAGCGCTTTTTCAGGGTTTTTGTTTGTTTGTTTGTTTGTTTGTTTTTAGCTTCTCCTGAGATTTTGAAGCGATTTTGAATTTAATGCAAGTGACTTGTACAGGGACTGTGGTTTCCATAGCAATTTGCAATTTGAGTTTTGAAGTAAAAGCGCTGCAAAATTGCATTGTACTAATAGAAAATCAATTAGGCAGTGTTCCTATACTTTGTATACTGATGTGCAAACGTTAGAAAAAAGCTGCAGGAACTACGATTGCAATTTTGGGACTATCCACTACTATGCCCCCCTCCCCCTTCCCCCATTGACATAGAGCTTTTGAAATCGCCAGCGATTCCAAAACATTGCTGAAAGCACTCTAGTAGGCCCCAAGCCCTAATTTAGATGAATCAAAAGATAAGTAGGTCACAGTGGCGTAAGGATCACCATAGCAGCCATAGTGGCTGCAAAGGGGCCATAGCCAAAGAGCGCTCGGTGTGAGTGGCCAGCTGTGATAAGCTGGTCTGCTGCAGGCCACATGAAGACTTCTGAGGTGCAGAGTAGCGTGAGCCAGGGATGTAACTAGAGGGGAGCAGCCCCTGCTATCACAGGGGGGCCTAGAGCTGTTTTGGGGCCCCAACTACTTCCTTTCCTCTGATAAAGGGGACTATACTTCAGATCAGGTGTTTTGTGGCTACACTTGTTTAGGGTGTAAAGATCATGATGGCCACACGAGTTTTATGACCCTTGTGAGATGGGCCCCAAGGCTGAAAAGGGCACCAAGGGGAAGCAAGGTGGGAACATTGGGGTCCCATCAAAGTTTTCCAGGGGCCCCATGACATGTAGTTACTCCACTGGTAGGTCCCTTAAAATCTGAGTGAAAAAAAACGGCTTTCAATGAATGGTGAGAAAAAAGATAGGTGAAACAAAAGTTTCTTCCCTCAGAGCTATTGTCTTCTGCAGGTTAAGAAAAAGTTGCCTAGCAGGATAAAAGAACAATGCAGACTGTATAGTAGATAAACTGTACCTATTCTGTTATACCTGCTGTCACGTTAATAGCTTTGAATAATAATGTGGGTGATATACTATGGGAGATAACTATGGGAATTCTCTGTAGCAGAGAACCGGATCTATCAGGCTTACTTACCTGCCAGTCTGCCCATTGAGGCTGCTGAGACGAGTGTGGCACCAAAGGGTAATTACTATAAATACAGGTGTGCATGTGTTTACCTGGACAAATGTCACACAAACTTTCATACAGTTACTGGAACTAAAGTAGTCAGTAAAGAGGTTCACAGCAAATCATAGTAGCAAACTGTGCATATGTATACAGTGTATACAAAGGTATGCACTGCAGATGTGGGATACAACGATTTATTTCAGGTTTACCACATTTAAAGGCTGCCAAAAGGAAATGTTGTTCCTCAATGCTCAATGCTGTCACACAAGTGCAATAACAGGTTTTAGAGCCAGTTGAACCGGGAAGAATCCCCAATGCAGAGAAGTGGATAGAAGACCACCCCCTGTTCCTCCACCCCTCCCAGAGATTTGGCATTTCACACAATGGACCAGTTGATGAGATGTTCCAGCTTCTTAGATCCCTTAGGATGAACTTAGCAATGCTGAAAACAGAGTAATAAAGCTGTATTGTTCTCGTGCAGATTGTTGATTGCACCAAGAGAATATCAGTAGTACAATAGGTTCTGTGCTCAAGAGCTTGCAGTCTTTCAAGGGAAGGATGCCCCCGTAATTAGAGTTGATTTCTCAGCCATGTCGCTAAAAGCGAATTGGTTGTTTACTGATGACTGCACTTTGCTCTTCACGCTGCCTTACTGAACAACAAGATGAGTAACACATTTTAAACTTTAAAGAACTATAATCAAAATTAAAAGTTGTGTCTTGTTTTAAAATAAACAAATTCCACAATCATTAATTGTAACTATTTAACCCCGCTTTCATTGCAAAAGCTGAGCACTTTAGAAACATCCCAGGACATATTCACCCACACAGATGCCACCTTTGTACCCAGTAACCATGGCAGCCCCCTATAGTATGACAGTGAAGAATAAAGGATGTTGCATCATGGGACCTTTTTTCTATTGGTAGGTACAATCTCATGCTGTTATGACTTGCTGAGACAGGAGAGTGACTACAGGCAGCACCATGTATTGATGCCACAACCATACAAAAAGGTTTTTGGTTCATGTTACGTTTTCAACGCAAACACTGCTAATGGAGTTATGCTTTAGTTTGGCTTGCAAAAGACTAAAAGAAAACATACAAAATTATGAATATCAAATGTCATTAAAATATTTTCTAAGCCCCATGGATTAACACAGTGGCACTAAAGCCAAATCAGTTATGAAGGAAGTCACAATTAGCTTCTGTAAACGTTTAACTATGCATAACCACCTAACAGAATGCCTATTGAAGAGCAGCAGGCATTCACCAACTATTAATTACACAAGCTGGCACGCAATGAAATCTGTGTCACCTATATTGTAATTTGTACAACGTGACCAAATGAAGCATGGAAGTCACTTTCTTAAGCACAATGGAGAGAAGCAAAAAGGGAGACTAAGCCAGTAAGTGCAAAGCTCAAGGGCAGGAAAGAATCATGGAATAAGATATGTCACAATGGCAAGTTCAAAAGCATTTAACACTCTGTCTTCTACTCATCTTCAAAAATAGCCCTATGAGCTTGACATTAAATCCAGGGTCGGATTTGTGATAAGGCCACATAGACTGAACAAACTCTCATGTATTCCTGTAATAATAACTCAAATGTAACAATCATAACAGGCAGAACACATTGGTTTCTTTTTGTGTGCTGTTTTTAGAACTACAGAACAAAGTGATCCAGCTAACGTGCCTGGTAGTGCCTACTGTGGGAAACATTTTTTTTTCCATTAAATAACAATAACAATAACAATAATATTTATATAGCGCTTTTCTCCCTGGGGACTCAAAGCGCTGCTAAATGCAGACTTATGTATTTATTACAGATAGGATCTTGTTGGTTTGCCATGTGACTGCAGTCACATCAACTATAATTCACCACACTCTCATATATCCTGTCTATATTCATATGACATAAATATGATCCAAGTGAGAATTCATTCCACCTAATGGCAGAAATGTTCACAACTTATCAATGAAATGCCTATTAACCTCTTGAGGACTGCAGGGCTAAACCCCCCTAGTGACCAGGCAATTTTTAGTTTAAAAGGCCACTGCAGCTTTAAGGCCAAGCTGCAGGGCCGCACAACATAGCACACGAGTGATTCCCCCCCCCCCTTTTCTCCCCACCAACAGAGCTCTCTGTTGGTGGGGTCTGATCGCTCCCCCCCTGTTTATTTTTTTTTTAATAAATATTTATGTTGCTGCTTTTTTTTCAAAAAACCCTCTTCCTTTAAATCCCCTCCCTCCCTCCGTCCCTCCCTCCCCCCCAGCCGGCCAATCACGCAATCGGCTGTCATAGGCTTCTGCCTATGAGAGCCGATCGCTCTCTTGTCCCCCATGGGGACAGCAGTGTCACACGGCTGTCCCCAGTGCAGCGCTGCTGCTCATCGCAGCGCTGCACGTAGTATATAGACGGCGTGATCGCCGTCTAACAGTCTCCCGAGCGGCAGTAGCCGCTCGGAGACTGAAGGCGGAGCTCCGCTCCGCCCACCAAGCAGGAGATGCGCGCGCATCCTGCGCGCGATCTCCTGCAAATGCAAGCCCCAGGACTTTCCGCCAATCGGCGTTAGGCGGTCCTGGGGCTGCCGCCGCGGCCACGCCTACTGGCGTGTAGCCGTCGGCAAGTGGTTAAGCTACAGCAAGCAAGAAAATAATCAGAATAATTTTGATAGTACTTTTTCACCTATGTTTTCTGAATGCTGAAAAGCCATTTTAAACAGAAGATGAAAAATAAGCTCCTAGGAGAAAAAATGAATTGGATCGGGCCCAATGTGTAAATCATCCAGGTCAGGTTTTCTGGATCACCTACAGTCTCACATTTTTGTAAATATTTTATATCTTTTCATGGGACAGCACTGAAGATATGACACATTGATACTATTTAAAGTAGTCAGTGTACAGCTTGTATAACAGTGTAAATTTGCTGTCCCATCAAAATAACTTAACACACAGCCATTACTGTCAACAAAAGTGAGTACACCCCTAAGTGAAGAATGACAAAATTGTGTCATATCTTCAGTGTTATCCCAAGAAAAGATATGATAACGTATTTATAAAACTGTGAGAGGTGCACTGACTTTTGTGAGATGCTCTATATTCTCCAGCATTTCTCCAGTCTTAGTAAATCAGCATCTATGGAGTTATGGCACGAAGCAGCAGTAATATTGCTGTGCACACACACTGCACGGCAATATTACCATTACTACTGTCAGCAGGTTACTGCAAATCACAGTGTTAGCACAACCTGTGGCACTAGAATACATTGAGCATTACTATGGTAATGCGCAATGCACATTAGTAACAGCAATATTACTGTAGCTTTGTGCATCTACCCCTTCAACCCCTATATGTTTACAGTTTATGCAGGGTGCTTACAATCTATGGAGCAAGGCACAGCAAAAGCAGCAGTATGGATGTGCGGTCAGATTCAGGGTACGTTCACACTGTGCATGTTGCAATTCACTGTAACGTAAATTATATATGCACAGCAATGTGTTCTATAACAATGTTTTGTTTTATATTGCCCTTGTTTTCCCCTGTATTTGTCTATAAAATATTTATCTGTACAGCACCATGGAATATATTAGCCCTTTATAAATCAGTAATAATACTGTAATAATGATGATCTGACAACCTGAAATTTCTAATTACACTGTTATGCTCATTTTGTCTCCATCTGATTTTCTTAGTGGTCTTCCCAACTAGCAAAGGGTTAAAGGACAACCCAGGTGACATGTGACATAATGAGATAGACATGTGTATAGACCAGGCATGGGCAAACTTGGCCCTCCAGCTGTTAAGGAACTACAAGTCCCACAATGCATTGCAGGAGTCTTACAGCCACAGTCATGACTCATAAAGGCAAATGCATTTTGGGACTTGTAGTTCCGTAACAGCTGGAGGGCCAAGTTTGCCCATGCCTGGTATAGACAGTACCAAGCACACAAATAACTAGGCTGTGTTTCTTTTTTTCTTTCTCCGCCTGAAAGAGTTAAACATCAGGCATGCAAGTGAGTTTCTGTCTGGGTCGGGACCGGGGCGGACTGGGTCAGATTATAGCATGACCCTCACTGATAAGTAATTATAGCCATAAAACACTTTCCTGTCAGTAAATGGCTTCTGAGAGCAGGAAAGAGATAAAAAATAAAATTGAGCTCTGGAATACTTAAATGAAAGTATCATTGAGCAGACATAATAAAATAGTAAAAACTTTAAAACTAGTTTTAAATATAAAATGAAACTATGGGATATCTAAAAAAAGTCATTTTTAGGAGAAGGAGGACAGGTACAATTATTTTTCTCATCAGCTAATTTTCACCTCGGATCTCCTTTAAGTAGATCACCCCAGACTTTTTGCTGAATTAAAGGTTCCTCTATCTTAAACCTTTGGCCAACAAGAGAGCTTACCGCAAAGTTTCCTATGCTGTTTCCTTATATACAAACCTTGGAAAATGTTGAAATATACAAAAGTGAAACGAAGCAAAGGCTATGCTCATTATGTTTCTTCCTATTTACTTTTTCTAGGGCTTCTGTCTTTCCATTCTCCTCAGCCATCTTCTCACATTCACGCCTGCAAAAGTCAGGGCGAATATGCTATTGCTGAAATATGAGGATATACTGATAGAGTGGGTTGGAAGTATTAGATTTAACAACCACAAGATGTCGTATATATGGAGAAAAGAAAAAACGTGCACCTTCCGTCCTCTGTAGTCGTGTTTATTTCAGCAGTGATACATCCATCACATGGGATCCATATAGTGGATAGTTCCGCGGAACGCAGCGTGACCAAGTGTCTGTGTGACACGAAACGGCCGTCGCCCTCCGCCGTTCTGATCCGCCACCCACCCACTCCACCACCATTGCCTCATAAGTTGGTTTGTTACCACTAAGACCACTATATGGATCCCATGTGATGGATATACAAAAAGAGGGAGAACCGAGAGCCCGATATGGTGTAGTAAGTTTAGGCAAATGGTATAATGAAAGGGAGTAGAAATATACTCACAAACCAGGGTTACCTCCAGGCAACCACTGTATAAGCAGGTGAGGAGTTTGACCTGTCCCCACTCAGGATTAAGAAGTCGCTCTCTGTAGACGTGAAAAAGAAAGGGGGTATCCCCCTCCACCAAGGGTGGATATATGGTACAGTATAAGTAGAACAGAGGTGCCAAAAGGATAAAAGCAGTATTTAAAATGTGTAAAAAATTGCTGAGGAGGCAGTGGTGGATCCGCCCCCTCCAAGCAGACACAAAAAACTGTGTAATATAACAAAAATAAATTTATTGGTACACTCCAGGGTTTATATATACAACGCGTTTCGCGGGCATAAACCCGCTTCTTCAGGCAGTAGAGGTAGGAGTGCACAGCAATTTGTCAGCAACACACCTGGCGCCTTTGTCCTACATTTTAAATACTGCTTTTATCCTTTTGGCGCCTCTGTTGTACTTATACTGGACCTTGTGAGGTCGTCCGCTACTGAGCCTGTGTGAGCGCCGTTGTCAATCACTCTCATGTGGTGTGGAGTGTACTGCGCAGGTGCAGAACTAATGCCTGCGCAGTACACTCCACACCATGTGCTGGCGGCTGGGAGCGGAGCTGCTGCGAGGGACATGTCGGCTGCAAGGGGCTGGAGGAAGCCCAGAGTAAGTAAATGTAAATTTTTCCCCCTGCTCGGATATTCCCTTAAAGTACACCCTAGGTGAAAATAAACTAATGAAATAAACAATTGTATCTACCCTCCTTTTCCTAAAAATGACTTTTTAAGCTATTCCACAGTTTCATTATATATTTAAATCTACTTTTTAAGTTTTATTGTTTTTGCTCAATGATACATTCACTGAAGTATGCCAGAGCTAAAATCTATGAACTGTTGACCCTTATTATCTCTTTCCTGCTCTCGGAAGCCATTTTCTGCTAGGAAAGTATAGTTGTACTCTCTTATCAGTGAGGGTCACACTGTAGTCTGACCCAGTCCGGAACTGCCACTTACATGCACTGTACATAGACATGTCTATCTCATCATGTCACATGTTACCTCGTGTATCCTTTAAAGAGTTCTAACTTATTATACCGGGTGCCTATCTGCATCTACCTACCCCTCTGCTCCATCAGGATTCAGGAAGGGCTACTGACACATGAGAGAACACAAAAAAATGGTCAAGTAAGCACATCACAAAGGAAAAACAAGGGCTATGCATTTGTCCCATTTGTATTAATAACAGGATAACAGGATGTTGCTCCAGAGTTCTAAAATAAATGTGTATGAAAAGGATTAAAAAAGAATACAAAGACACAGAGAATTGATTTTCTCATGGGAAAGATATTCATATTTGCAGATGTGAGCCACCAAGATAGAAAGTTTGGATTTACTGCAGCGCAACAGTTACTTTGGATACTAAAGGTCATATGTAATGGAGAAAGGATCTGGGTGGTACAATGCCTTTATATATTTATGAATGTGTTTTTAATGGAAAGAGGACCTGTAATGACTCATAGCAGAACATAAATGCTGCATTTTATTGGTGTGATTTCAAGCTGCATACATTTTCATAAAATTCGCACAAGAAATAAATGTCTTCAACTTGGAATTATTTGCTTCTTATTGACCACCCCTAGTAAAAAAAACCTTGCTGCCCATTTTATCCTGAACAAGAAAAATAAAACAAAGTGCGTAGCGTCACAGGACTGCAGCACAATAGTTGGAACACACATTGAACATGCAACCTAATGTAAATCTGTTGGAAATGAGACCGCAACAAATGGCAGAAAGAAGTCTGACTGCAGTGCTTGCTCCAAAGCTGACCGCTGCTGATGTGAAGAAGAGACGGTTTCACCTTCTCCACCAACAGAAATGTGCTGCTGTAGGAGGTAAGCAGGGCAGGTTTTATACATTTTGTCCTCCACCCCACCCCTGGGACAACTCACTTATGCTAAATCCACCAAAGAAAACCGTAAAGCTAAGCTGAAACTATACAGCATGCTAAACTGCTTAGTAACTGCATAGTGAAAACACGGCTCAAGTACCCATCCATGTTGTTCTGTAGGGTGCAGTGCTGGTTCTACACTATTTGCTGTCAGAAGCCAATTTTTTTCTAACTGCCGCCCTCCCTTGCAGGACTTAGATGGGGAGACACCCGCCCAGCAGAGGTGTTGAGGGGGTCAATATCATGCCTCCTATCTCCATTGCTCCATGCCCCTCCTGTGTCCCCTTGCAGAGCTGACAAGGTGGTGTGTTTTTGTAAACCTCTCACCTGTCCATGTGAGGCTTCCATGCTTCTCAGCAGCCAGCTCTTCTCTACTTCCTGTTTACTTGCATGACACGTAGTGAAACAGGAAGTAGAGAGGAGCCGGCTGCCGAGAAACATGGTAGCGCCGCATGGACAGGTAAGAAATTTACAAAAATTCACCACTGCACCAGCTCTGCAAGGGGACACAGGATGGGGGCCCATGGAGAAGGAGAGAGGAATGGTGTTGGCCCCCCTTCATACTTCTGCCAGGTGGGTGTCACCCCTTCCAAATCTACACCGCCGCTCACGATGTCACTGTCCCTGCACCATCCCCTGGTAATCTGCAGCTTTAAGCAGGAGCTTCAGACTTTGTCATGGTAGGGTAAAAATAATGGCTCATGTCCATCTAGTACACATTGTAAAATAGGAGGAAATCACTCCATGTCCAGTTATTTAGATTGGAGTCTAGAATGTCAGAAGGCTTTGTTGCTAGACCTTAATTGTGCATGGCCAGGACGCTCCTGGCCAAGGTGAGCACAAAGAGAGGAGTGAGAGAGAGAGAGAGAGAGAGAGGGGGGGGGGCAGAGCATGTGCCCTTTGAAGAAGATCGTGAAGTGTGTGTGTGTGTGCGGGGGGGGGGGGGTTAATAAAAGCTGCAAAAAGAAGCTCCGTACAAACATGTCACTAGCCTGCAGGTGCGGTGCACAATGGAGCTGCATTAAGTGGGTGAGGTAAGTACGGTCGGCTAAAATGATCTGCCAGGTTGATCTCTAACCAACCCTTCGATTTGTATTTGGTTTCATTGCAGAGATTTTCAACAGAGGTGGCCCTGACTGTACTGGCTTAAACCTTTAGAATAACTATCTTGTTTGTTTACAGAAGTTTTTATGGTGTGGCTAACCTATTGCAGGAGAAGGGATATTATGACTGAAGCTCCACTTACAGTAAACCCATTCCCGGTGCCGAACCCCAACTGTATTTTTTTACCTATGCCTAGCCCTAATCTCAACCCTTTTCTATCAATCTGTCAACCACAACATACTCAACTAGTTTCTTCTAACCATAAATGATAACCCTATCAGACTTGCATAAGCTATGGTAGCACTCTCCAGCCGCACCCCCTAAAGCTCATGTTAAGGCGCTCTAAAGCAGCCAACTCAGAAATTCACAAGAAAAGGCTTGCAGCTTCTATGTGTTTATTGACAACAAGACACACCTTAATTCTCCAAGACAGTCATAGATCAAAATAGCAAATGATCAGGTATTGCCAGCCATGACCAGCTTTTAATCATAATCATGTTCCTTTTTTTCTTTTGAACTTCAAGGCAACCCTAGCAGACCCCAATACACTGGTGCTAACCATCCAAGTCCAACCTCCCCTGAGCTTCCTGTCCCCTGATAACCTCTAACGTTCATTTTTGTGCACGTGGAATGTTGATAATAGCGTTATCAGACGCCCAGATGAAGCAGCACCCAGTTTATCAGGCATGAATACACAAGCCCGGACTGTCGCAACAGGAGTAGGAATGAGAGAGAGCTATAATAGAATGCAAGCACTGTGTCCTTTTCTGTCATGGAAATGAGAGAACTGTTTAGCTATAACATGCTGGGAAGTCTTGGCATGTGATAATGATCATTTTATTATCAGACAGTTAATCTTATTTGTTAGTATCTGGTCATGTGTCGCTACCAAAACCCCCTAATAAGACAGATTTCCTGGGGTACTGTTTTCAGTTCTGAGATACCCCTCAAGAGCTTCAACATCATTACCATTTTGGGGAATTGGATAAAGAATACATCATCAAAACTATTGAGAGGTTTTTGGCTGAATCTGTTACATCCCAATGTGCTGCATCACAATACGATATTCATAAATGTTTTAGAATTTGTAAGATGTGCACTTAATTTTAAGGAAGAGGTGACTGGTGACACTAGACTTTTCATCATAGGCCTTGTCAGTGGTGTAGCTTAGGAGATCTGGGCCCCAGTGCAAGTATTACATTGGGCCCCCTCCATACATAACAATTAATATGGAGCGCCAAACCTGCTAAGGACAGCTACAGTGTCAGAGAGATGTAAGCTGGGGAGAAGAAAAGTACATTAACCACCTGAGCAGTCTGGACGAGCTGAGCTCGTCCAACACCGCCGGAGGTCGCCGCTCAGGCCCTGCTGGGCCGATTTTAATCAAATAAAAAGCAGCACACGCAGCCGGCACTTTGCCAGCCGCGTGTGCTGCCTGATCGCCGCCGCTCTGCGGCGATTCGCCGCGAGCAGCGGCGAAAGAGGGCCCCCCTAGCCGCCTGAGCCCTGCGCAGCCGGAACAAAAAGTTCCGGCCAGCGCTAAGGGCTGGATCGAAGGCGGCTGACGTCAGGACGTCGGCTGACGTCGATGACGTCACTCCGCTCGTCGCTATGGCGACGATATAAGCAAAACAAGGAAGGCCGCTCATTGCGGCCTTCCTTGTTTATTCTGGGCGCCGGAGGCGATCGGAAGATCGCCTCCGGAGCGCCCTCTAGTGGGCTTTCATGCAGCCAACTTTCAGTTGGCTGCATGAAATAGTTTTTTTTTTATTTGAAAAAAACCCTCCCGCAGCCACCCTGGCGATTTAATCAGAACGCCAGGGTGGTTAATGTTTACAATGAATCCAAACACATATAGAGGTGATCATTAGAGATAGGCCGAATATCAAATTCTAGGTTCGCAAATTTCGAATGTGAATTTCCACAAAACTTTGTAATAGTCGAATCCAGCGAATCTCCATAGACTTCAACAAGCAGGTACTGAGGTTTGAACCCAGGTTGCCAGTGCCAGAGGCAGAGCCCTTAACCACTACACTATCCAGAGAGAGTGGAGAAAAAAAACTTTTATTTAGCTTCCCTGTATGACAAGAAGACAGCCAGCACTAGGGGAAGGGAGAAACATAGGTTAATAAGGTGAATAGGGCAGCACGGTGGTGTAGAGGTTAGCGCTCTCGCCTTGCAATGCCGGGTCCCTGGTTTGAATCCCAGCCATCTGCAATGCTTTTCTTCATGTAACAACTGCTGCCTTTTTGTAATTACAGTGCATCTATGTAGCATTGCATATTGTATATGTACTTTGAACAACAACTATTAAAGAAATTGTAAACCCCACATACCTATTGAGCTTTTACCTAGCAATACTAAAATGCTTTTCAGAGATCTCAGCACAACCTATGTATGTATATATCGGGGGGGGGGGGGGGGGGTGCAGAGCTGAACTGTAATGAACTGTAACCTGGCTGTAATGTGTTTACTTTACACAGACAGGAACACAGAGCTTCAGCTGGTGATCATTTACACACATTTGAAGCTATATTTCTGCTTTCTATCATTCTAAACATATTCCAGTTACAGTATTAGAGCCAGTGAAGATTGCTTCTGTGTGCTGGATGTGCTTGGCACAGTCCTCCATTGTAATGCCCACAGTGAGAACTGCTCTCTGTAAATGTCATTTTCTTCAAATAAAACATGAAAAGATAATAAAAAAAGCCTTTTTATTGCTATTTGCTATTAACTGCTGGCATTTAAAATTTTAGTGAACTTTGATAGTTGTCCTTTAAGCATCCTCTAAACCATTACTATACATATTTAATGTATGGAAAGCTGAATGTGATAAAAATGGTTTAATTTTGTTATATTATTTGTGATGCTAACCACAGAAAAATTTGACTACAATCTTCTTAAACTATCAATTTTACAATAATTGCAAAAGCATCTGAAGTGAATATTTTAAAACTCAAATTGATTCAATGCTGTCAAAATTGTACCCCATTCACTAGAACTATCACATTTGACTGTAAACAACCGCCACTGATTGGTCCTTGTTAACTTACCAGTTTGAGTTTGCATAGATGCATGGTTTTTCAAGATCTAACGTGCCAAATGATAGATCAAAACTGAAATTAATGTGGTCAGCACCACATCTATAGAATACACTTATTATTTAGTATTTATATAGTGCCGACATCTTCCACAGCGCTGTACAGAGTATATTGTCTTGTCACTAACTGTCCCTCAGAGGGGCTCACAATCTTAGTCATTAGTGTTGAGCCGAAAGTTGCGTAATTTCGTGTTTCCATAATTACGGACGTGGATTTAGCCACTACATCGCAAATTCATAATTTTCGTAATTAATATATAAACAGTAATTCACAATTCCATAAGCAACATTTCCGTCACGTCATTTCGCGTTTCAGCGCAAATTCGTGTTTAACACAAAATTTCGTAATTTCATGTTTTCTATAGAAACAGTTATTTTAATTACGAAAATGGATGTAATTTCGTTTTTAATAGCAATTATGCAAATTTAAGTAATTACTAAACTCAGGAAAGTCACTCATTGATTGCAATTTCTGATTGCAATTACTAGTAATGCAAAGGCCCCTGCGCGTGCTGTCGCTTTAAATGTATCAGGATGCTCTACCTGCAGCCTCTTCTAAGACAGGTGCTCATTATCAAGGTGCACTTAGTGATAATGCATGCTGAGACACTTGGTTTTGGGCTTTGCAATATCTGAAAATGCAAAGGTCCCTGCACGTGCTGTCGCTTTAAATGTATCAGGAGGCTCTACCTGCAACCACTTCTAAGGCCTCTTTTCCATAGACAGATGAACTGTGTGTTCAGCAAGCAGTTACCAGGCAGCAGTGAGCAATTATCTGGCAGCAGCAAGCAGTTACCAGGCAGCAGCAAGCAGTTGTGAGAGTTTGAAAGGCATAACACTGCTTATCAACTGTCCATGGAAAAGAGGCCTCAGACAGGTGCTCTTTGTCAAGGTGCACTTAGCGTTCATGCATGCTGAATCACTTGGTTTGGGGCCTTGCAATATCTGATAATGCAAAGGTCCCTGCACGTGTTGTCACTTTAAATGTATCAGGAGGCCCTGGTCTGGAACACAATTTCGAAAACGGGCGAATTTCCATGTTAAACACGAAATTACATTTTGTTTCCGTTACAAAAACAACTGAAATTACAAAAAACATTTGTAATAATGAAATTTCGCATAAATGTGAAATGTGAAAATACGATTACGGCCATAATCGTAATTTTGTGAGTTACGCGAAATTTTGTGTAAACATAATTAGGTCATTACGCTCATCACTAAATATGTATGTATTGTGTAGTGTAAGTATCGTAGTATTGGGTCAATTTAGGGCAAAGCCAATTCACTTATCTGTATGTTTTGGCATGTGGGTGGAAACCAGAGTGCCCGGAGGAAACCCACATTTACACTTCATATAAGGCATACAGCTCAGGCACGTGCTCATAAGTAAATATTAATGATTGATTTATTTTTAATAAGAAGCTAGTCTTCATTCCTGTAGCAGACAGGAAAAACTAATTACAACTATTTTTTTTTCTGTTTAAAGTCTTTTTGAAACTCACAATCTTGGATCTTATTCTGAAGAGCACCCCTTAACTTTTGTGCAAATAACAGAGAGATCCGCATTTTATTTAATTTGGTTTGAATATATTTACATGAGCATTTGATACCATTGCAAAACGGGTTAAAGTTTATTCAACCTATACAGGATTGTGTATTTTGGCCCTTGCAACACAATGGAAAAAAATTACAAAATCAAACATGCTGAAAGAAGAGTAATATATGAACAGGATGTAATGTCAGAGGCTAAATGAGAAAACTTTACAGAAAACAATGGATCAAAATGAATTTGGTTGTTTTAAAACTTGTGTCATGTGAGAAGTGTATCATATATACCAAAACAAATACTGTAATAATATAATGTTTCTAAAACTATGGGAATTTATCAAGACCAGTGCAGAAAAAGAAGTAAGCAAAAAAAAAAAAAAATAAGTCAGTTGTCTACAGCAACCAATCAGAATCCTTGTTCTCCTTTACAACTGAAACCTGTTGGTTGCACTGGCTGGTTGCTGCACTTTTGTTTCAGCTTTCTTGTAATGTTATTGATAGATCAGCCCATGGTCTCCAAATCACTCTCTGAGGAGGAATGAATACCTATAGCTTGCAATACAACTGAATGTGAGTGAGGACAAATATAATAGAAAATAGGGCAGATTTTTTTTTCTCTACTAATACTAAAAAGAAATACAGTAAGGGTTTTCCCCCTTAAAAAAAAAACAGAGCACTTTTCACCTGTCAGCACTCCTTCCATTCACTCGCCTATAACTTTGTTACTACTTATTACAATAAAACAATCTATATCTTGTTTTTTTCGCCACCAATTAGGCTTTCTTTGGCCTTAGAATTATTTTATTCTAACTGCGTTTTAACAGTAAAAATAAGAAAAAAATGTTAAAAATTCATTAGGTCTCAGTTTTCTGCCATTATAGTTTTAAAATAAATTATATATGCTACCATAATTAAAACCCACACATTTTATTTGTCCATTTCACCTGGTTATTCCAACGTTTAAAATTTTTACCTAGTTCAATGTATTTTATTTGGAAATAAAGGTGTATTTTTTCAGTTTTGCGTTCATCACTAATTACAAGCCCATAATTAAAAAAATGACAGTAATATACCTTCTTGACATACATATTAAAAAAGTTTAGTCTCTAAGGTAACTATTTATGTATTTTTTATATATATATAGATATATATATATATATATATATATAGAGAGAGAGAGAGAGAGAGAGAGAGAGAGAGAGAGAGAGAGAGAGCCCAGGGGTAACTGGGGTAGCCCAATCCTAAAATATAAATAAGAAGAAACGTGGAGCACACAGCTCTTTTTTATTTGAGCAATACACAAGTATACAGGTATATATATATATATATATATATATATATATATACATATATATATTACAAGAAAATGTTTTGGGTAACTATTGGGGAGTGTAGGAGGTAAGGGGGTTAATTTTAAATGTAAAAAATGTCTTTAAATGAAAAAAATACTTGTAGATGTAATTTTACTATTTGGCCACAAGATATCCTCACGCATAACTTTCCTGTGCATAGTATTACTACGCAACCAGGAAGTAATGCGTGGATGTGTAAGTATCGGTTTTTGTGGATGACGGCACCATCTCGTTGATGGCGGCGGTCATTCACATGGGGACTTAGATCAATGAATGGGAACACTGTTCCCATTCATTGATCTCCCATCTAATGATTTGTGGTGAGAACAAGTGCGGGAGCGGGGGGGGGGGGGAGAGGGGGGGGAGCGAGAGTGTGCGGCAGCAGGGAACATAGTAGCTACGTCCCTGTGAGAGAATATGGGGAAATGCAGGCGCGTAGTTACTCGTCCCGTGGGAGGGGAAGTGGTTAATGCTTCTATTTAAAGAGAACCCGAAGTGGGTTTGAAAAATCCTATTAGGACACAGAGGCACATTCTGCATACAATGCCCAGCCTCTGTGTCCTTACAGTGTCCCCCCAGTCTCTGCCCAGCCTCTGTGTCCTTACAGTGTCCCCCCAGTCTCCCCCCGTGCTCTGCTGTTCCCCAGCTGGCTCCAGAAAATCCTCAGGCTGGGGCCAGTTGGAGCAGACGCAGTCCGGCAGCATGTGTTCCCTGTTGTGCTCCCGACGCAGGGAGCGTTCTGTTTAACCACTTCGGGACCGGCCGCCTAACCCCCCTTAATGACAAGGGCAATTTGCATGGTGGGGGGGCGCATTTGGGGAGGTCGGGCGGCCAGATCCCGTCTGTAGCTGGCTGGGCATGGTGTCCCCCATGGAGGCAGGTGTCCCCCCTGTAGCTGGCAGCCATCACTCACCTGAATATATATAATTGGGTGTTATCCTTTCGAAAAAGTGAAGGATCAAAAACACAAAGTCCTCTTAAGGGCAGTCCACCTTGCCCACAAGACCTAAGTAATTTATAGAAAAGGACTTATAAAAATAAAAATAAACAGGGAGATACAGTGCAATTTAGGCAAAATCTGTAGAAAAACTTTATTGATACAAAATATCGAAAAATTCATTAAAAGCTTCTTCAATTCCACATAATTAATTAGTCTTCATATGATCAATTAAGTATCACAAAACATGGATAATCAAAGCTGATTGATTGGTATTATATTCTGGCTTGATGCAAACTTAAAATAGATTTTTTGTATTTTACAGGCTACGACACATGTTCGTTTCGGGCTCCTTATATTGTAAATATGCCCTTCATCAGGCCGTAATACACATTTCTGTATGGCAAAATCAATCAAAAAGGCCAGAAATTAACAAGAAGCAGACATAGGCATCTGGACCTAGCAGATGCACATAAGAATCTTTCCACGGCGTGACAGAAGAAGAACGCTGCTAGGATGGAAGCCATCACTCACCTTCCAGGCTCCAGCAATGAGCTGCAGTAGCCACCTCTTCTCCAGCCGGCATCTCGGCTCCAAATGACGCTCAGGTCCGGGTCGCGGCTTGACGACGTCATCAAGCCGGGACCCGGCGCTGATGTCAGACGGAGCAGAGATGCTGGCCAGAGCAGAGGGGGGCGCCGATCGTTGCTGGAACGGCAGGGAGGTGAGTGAAACCTCTTCTTTCCCCCCTGCCGCCGCCGCTGTCAAAGTGATCACTACGATCCGCCCACGATCGTAGTGATCACTCGGGGGGAGATGCCAGCTGTCTTATGACAGCTTAATCTCCCCCTCTGGGTGCGCACGGTGGCGTTGGGATGGTTTGTTAGCGCGAACGTTGAATCAACGTCCGGTCAGAACGGTAGCACCACCTGCTGATTCAACATACCTGGTCCGCAAGTGGTTAAGTACCATTGTTTTTTATTCATCCTATTTTCCGGACTGTAAGCGTGACGCACCAGGGGGAAAGAAAAAAGATATACTAAACCTGGTGCATCCATGGTGAAGGAGCATCTTGTGGATTATGTCCCCTTTGTACCTCATACCCCCTTGTACCTCTTGTGTCCTTCTTGTGTCCTCCTCTGTGCCCCTTTGTGTCCCCCTGTGTCCTCCGTTTTTCCCCCTGTGTCCTCCTCTGCATGGCAGGTGTTCACAAGTTAGGAACTCCCTGCATTTGGACTATAAGATGCAGTGACTTTTTTGCCCCACTTTTGGGGGAAAAAAGGGTGAGTCTTATAGTCCAAAAATACAGTAATCCAATTTATTTTACAGTCGGGCCTGTTTTGTTTGTTTCCTTTTTCTGTAATACAGATGCACTGTCTTCTCTCTTTAGTGAATTATTTAACTGGTTACCGACTGCGTCACGCCGATGGGCATGGCCACGGCGACAGCCCCAGGACCGCCTAACGCCAATCGGCGTAAAGTCCTGGGGCTTCATTTTGTAGGAGATGACGCACATGCTGCGCGCACATCTCCTGCTTGGTAGGCGGAGCTCTGCTCCGCCTTCAGTCTCCCAACGGCGACCGCCTCTCGGAGAAACATAATACAAACATAGTATAAACATAGTACAGCTCTATGATCTACAGTAGCGCTGTACTGGGAACAGCCGTGTGACATGGCTGTCCCCCTGGATGGCAAGACAGCGATCATCTGTCATTGGCTGAATCCTATGACATCCGATCACTATGACTGGCTGGCTCTGGGACGGAGGGAGGGGGGAGTAAAAAAAAAAAGTAACATTTATTTAAAAAAAACAAAAACATAAATATTTGTAAAAAAAATAAACATCTGGGGGGTGATCAGAACCCACCAACAGAGAGCTCTGTTGATGGGGAGAAAATGGGGGGGGGGGGCGCAGTGTTAAACCCCCCATGGCCTGGTCTTTAGGGGGGTTTAACACTGCGGTCCTCAAGTGGTTAAATCATTGTGCACTAAGTACTGGTAGGAAATTAAGCTCCTGCAACTGTAATGCTGCAGAAATCTAGTGTTACAGACCTTATTTAGCAAAAGGACTAGAATCACAGTAGTAAAGCTAAAACATAGGGGGTTGTAGTAATGCTAAAATGTGGTGATATAGATATGTTTGCGTGGGCAAGAATTGATCAGTTTAGGTAATGTTGTCTGTGACACTCCTCTCAGCTTGCGAGTCCTGTTGTGCTGTACACTGGATGTGCAGGTTGGGGCTGAGAGGGGGTTAATCACAGGTTTGATTTGCATCTGATTTCTTGTCCCAAACATGCCTATAAAACTAATTTCAAAACAAACACATATAACAATGAAACTGTGCATGGAGCAGTTGTACAAAGGTACATGTAACATTGATGGATTGATGGATTGAGCATTGTAGGTGGTAAGTGTGATACTAGATCTTAATCTTTTCAGGGCTAATATAGCACCATAAGGTCCAGAGCCCTTTTATTTCCTCTTTTAATGTGATTACTCTAATTGGCTTACTGTGATCACATGGTCAGGAGCCAATGGTGTTATTGTGTAGGAGTGTAGTAGCAATGGCATGACAGTGGTGGGCGAATGAAATCTACAACCTGGGAGGGTAAGAGGCAGCAAAACAGGGCATCATTTCCAAATAGTGGTGTCCAGAACAGATTAGGATGCTGCTAAAAAGATGCACTGTACATCCTACACGCAATGCTTCTTTTCGGCAGCGTTGTGATGGTACACAGTGTGAAAGGTTCAAGAAATCTTGTGCTAAACAACTGCAGAAATGGAGCAGTTGCTCAGAGTTAAGTATTGGCCGATTTCCAATTCTGTGGAAATTCCAATTTCTGAAAATAGCGATTACCATTTCTGTGGATTTCCACGGAAATCAAAATTTCTGATACCAGTACAGATTACCACAAAAAGTTTTTTTATTGACATTTTTGGTAATAAAGGCCTGTAATTTTGATAAAAGTTGTTTTGCAAAATGCGTTATATTTTGCGGATGACCACTAATATTTTTGATACAGTACCACATTTTCTGATTGGCCAAATACTTCCAAGTTGGAAGCATTGTAACAATCAGAGTCCGTTTAATTTTTCCGTATTCTGAGGTAAACCTCCACATTCTCTGATTGGTCCAAAACTACCAAGTATTTCCGAGTCTCGTGATTGGCCAAAATTTTCCAATTTTATGCCAAGCACAACACTCAAAATTCAGAAATAATCAGAGAATGCGGTAATTTACCATGGAAATCGGAATACCACAGAAAGTTTAGACCAATAACAAGACTCAGATACTACTTAGTTTTACCAAGTCTTGTGATTGCTCTAAAAAAATTTTTTGTGGTATTCTGCAGCCTGTGATTGGTCCAATGCTTCCAAGCTTTGTGACTGAGCTAAAATTTCCGAGTTACGTTAAAGCAGTATTTCCGCAAAATACCAATTTCTATGGTAAGCCACTTTTCGATCGGAAACTCAGAAATCTGTATTCCATAGAAATGTTATGGAAAACAAACGTTTGCTTTCTTAAAACAGAAAATATTAGCGATAATTTAGGATAGAGTGAGCTCCGAGATATCTCCCAGTGCATCCTTGGTCAAATATGCAAATCAACCATTGTCATCCTTAGAAGCTAAACACTCCTCCAGATCCACTGAAATGCAATGATGTGTCAGCTGCTAATTGTACAGAGCCACAATAATCCAACATGCCTACAGACTAATTCAGACTGGTTGATCTTCTTCAGTGCATGGCATGGATTCATGTGGCTCTATGGAGTAGGACTTGAAACACCCAGAGGTACAGACTAACTAAAAAGCTCATGGTGAACCTGAACTCATTGGAGTGTGTAAGGGGCTACAATGGTGTAGACATTTTCAAACCCTCCCTACGGAGAGCAACCAATCAGTATCCTTGATTTTGCACCATTTTTG
Organism: Hyperolius riggenbachi; assembly: GCF_040937935.1. NCBI lineage: Eukaryota > Metazoa > Chordata > Amphibia > Anura > Hyperoliidae > Hyperolius > Hyperolius riggenbachi. The sequence goes on along the minus strand of NC_090646.1, from coordinate 473,465,557 downwards.
CACCAGTTCTGCTCCATTTTTTGCACTGGTTTTGATAATTCTTCGTCACTGTTCTTCTGCAGCAAAGTTCTAATACAGCTGTTGATATAGATATTATATGTATAATGATAGGGCATATTAAAGCATAGCATTCCGTTATACAGTTATCTGAACATAGTGGCACCAGGCTGATGGATCACTGCTTTGTCAGTTCTCTGTTTGTCAAATGCCACTAGCTGAATTTGTTGGAAGAACAGAATGAGCTTGTGTCTAAATTCTGGGAAATAAAGAAACCCATGAAAACATAATTTTCATCTCCCTCTTTATTTTACAGCAAAACAGAAATCTGCAGCATCGTGTAATCCTTTCCTTAAAACCCTCCACAGCAAGTACTGAAATGCTGTTTAAATGCTTTTGCCAAAGCCATGATCACCTTTTAACTAAGCACAGCTGATGACCTTGCATACCCTGTACAGTTAGGCTGATAAAGAGGAGCCCAGAGCACGTTTTGTACTGACCTGAGCTTTCTCATCGGGTGATTCTTTTCAAACAAACAATCCCCATTTTATATTAATAGTTTTCTATTAAAATATTTCAATTTTCGGTTATCAAAATTATGCACAATCTAATAACAATTCACTATTCATAAAGTACTGATCTCTATACAAAGTGTGAAACTGATATAGAAAACAGAGGCAAAGGGAGCAATGTCCAATGCAAAAAATCCTAGTTGTGGACTTAAAGGAAAGTGTCATACACAGGATCACATGCATGCACACCACCGGTAATGGCACAGGATCACATGCATGCACACCACCGGTAATGGCACAGGATCACATGCATGCACGCCACCGGTAATGGCACAGGATCACATGCATGCACGCCACCGGTAATGGCACAGGATCACATGCATGCACACCACCGGTTATGGCACAGGATCACATGCATGCACACCACCGGTAATGGCACAGGATCACATGCATGCACACCACCGATAATGGCACAGGATCACATGCATGCACACCACTGGTTTTGGCACAGGATGACATGAATGCACATCACCGGTTTTGGCACAGGATCACATGCATGCACACCACCGGTAATGGCACAGGATCACATGCATGCTCACCACCGGTAACGGCACAGGATCACATGCATGCACACCACCGGTAATGGCACAGGATCACATGCATGCTCACCACCGGTAATGGCACAGGAACACATGCATGCTCACCACCGGTAACGGCACAGGATCACATGCATGTACACCACCGGTAATGGCACAGGATCACATGCATGCACACCACCGGTAATGGCACAGGATCACATGCATGCACACCACCGGTTATGGCACAGGATCACATGCATGCACACCACCAGTAATGGCACAGGATCACATGCATGCACACCACCGGTTATGGCACAGGATCACATGAAATTACTTTTCTCCTATGTTGCTGTCACTTACAGTAGGTTGTAGAAATCTGACAGAAGTGACAGGTTTTGGACTAGTCCATCTCTTCATAGGGGATTCACGGGGATATATTTATTTTCAAAAGCACTTAGTGAATGGCAGTTGCTCTGTCCAACTGCCAAAAAACGGTGTAGTGAACATGGAAGCCGGCCAGCATCATTGTATAAATCCTTTTTAGGGAATATCTTTATAAAAAATACAAGCTTTGCTGAGAATCCCCTATGAAGAGATGGACTAGTCCAAAATCTGTCACTTATGTCAGATTTCTACTGCCTACTGTAAGTGACAGCAACATAGGAGAACAGTAATTTATGGCTCATTTTACTCTGGAAAAAATGTACTTCTTATTTGTCTATGTTTGCACATATTTTAAATTTTACAATTTTTTGCCATAGTGCCCCTGTGATGGCACATTGGGAATTCACTAAGTAAGTCACAGCTATAGCTTCAGAGCTTCATGTTCCAGGTGATGGCTGCAATGACTACCTCCAGATAGCTGGTGATGATGCTGGAAAATGCTTGTAAAACATCTCTGCAAGTTTTCAAAATGTATTATATTGTCAGGCTTGTCTGGCTACCTGCTATAGGTCAGACTGTATGCTCATATGACTGACCTATGACCCAGCCCTAACACCTGCATAAACTTCTGCCTAGTAACAAACTACAAAACCCTGCAGGTAGATGTAGCATACAACCTGGCAAATAGCAATCACCAAACACATCAAGGTAATATAAACACAGTATACTTGAATAGTCACCTGAGGCCTACGATCTGAGGCAATCCAGACGAAAGTGTAATCACAATTCAGATGCGTAGTTAATCAGGCCGGAATCAGGGGCAGGCAGCGTTCATGCAAGTCCTTTAACAATCCGAGGTTGGCAACAGGTAGTCCAATAGAGATGCGTGGTCAGGTACAAGCGAGGTCGATAACAGATGATCAGAAGAGACGTAGTCAGGTGCAAGCCGGGTCAGTAACAGGTAATCCAATCTGCAAGAAGCTTGATCAAGAGACAGACAGAAGTCCGCAGCAAGACAAACACTTGGTGTGAGCGCAATCTCACCTACAAGCCCAGCACAGGCTATCACGGGGACACAGACAGAAGCGCTCACCAGATTCAAATACAAAGCCCCCACCAACAAAGCCCCCACCAAATGGAGCTCGGTGTGTCAGCTAATCAGCTGACACGCAGGGAGACACGTGGCTACTGTCGGAGTGCGCACTGAGACGCATCCTCCACCTGTTGCCGGTGGCGGCGGCCTACTGACTCCTTACATATATTCATTTTTGGAGGGTTTTGTTGCTGTTTTGCAGACCCATCTGTAAGAATTTTCATCACTTCCTATCCATACAGGAAGTGGAGAATTCTTTCCAGGTGCGACAAAGATATTAATAAATAAAATATTTCTGTAAAGAGGTGAAGTGGGGAGTCATAATCCTTAACCCTTTACCACTAATAGTTTAAAAAAAAAAAAAAAAAGCTACATTACTGTGCCAGATATTTTGGCAGACTGGTCTAAAGGTGTTTCCAAACGTTCACCTACATACATCTAAAGGCATATCTTCACCAAAATTACTTCCAAAGATAGACCTTTAGTTGTCCGCAACATACAGTTGCGAATGTTTGGAAATGCCTTGAGAAGTTTGCAGCAGGCAAATTAAGTTTTGCTGGAAATAGTGTTTAGACTTTTGCAGAATATGGAGATGAAAATTTTGAACCGTCTAACCATTAAATTGTACTCAAGGTGACATGATGAGATACACTTGCGTATGTTCAGTGCCAAGCTACAATAACTAGGCTGTGTTTCTTTTCTTCTTTCTTCTTTTTTTTTTTTGTCTGAAAGAGTTAACCATTAAAGAGAACCCGAGGTGGGTTTCTGAGAACGTGATCCCCATACAGAGACTGGGTCTGCCGATAGAGCCCAGCCTCTGTTGCTAGTCAGATTCCCCCTAAGCCCCCCCCCCTGCGCTCTGCGAGACCCTATTAATCACAGCCGCGCTGTCGACACGCAGCGTGTCGCAGCGGGCTGTGTTTACCTCTCTAATGCCAGTCTCGCCGCTCCCCCGCCTCCTGCATCGCTCCGGTCCCCACCCACGTCCCTTCCCTCGCCGCTGATTGGAGGGAAGGGATGCGGGCGGGGACCAGAGCGATGCAGGAGGCGGGGGAGAGCGGAGACTGACATTAGAGAGGTAAACACAGCCCGCACAGCGCGGCTGTGATTAATGGGGTCTCACAGAGCGCAGGGGGTGCTACATAGCAACAGAGGCTGGGCTCTATAGGCAGACCCAGCCTCTGTATGGGGATTAGGTTGTTAGAGCCCCGCCTCGGGTTCTCTTTAAGTTATGCAAGTAACAGTTTCTCTCCAGTAGGGACCTAGTCGGACTGTAGTAACCCTCACTGATCAATAAATACAGACATAAAGCTCCTGCTTGGAAGAGAATACCTTCTAAGTATAAGGGATAGCTTAAAAAAAAGGTCAAAAGTTCATATATTTTAGCTCTGGAACACTGAGATTCTGTGAAAGACAGTATCATTCACATGATACAATACTTTTAAAGAGAAAATAAAACCGTGGGATTCTAAAAAAAAACAGTCATTTTTCAGGAATATAAAGATAGATATAATTGTTTATCTCATTAGTTTATTTTCACCGCAGGTTTTTCTGCGGTGAAAATAAACTGATGAGATAAACAATTGTCTCTATCGTTCTCTCAACAGTTTATTTTCACCACTGGTTTCTTTTAACTATTTTTTCTTGCTGTTCCTCATTTCCTGTCCCTGAGTTAACCAGTTTTTATATAAAGGCCACGATATATTATGGGATAGGAAAAGAGGGAAAACCTTGGCTGGTGCAGCATATCTGGGTTGACACCATATTATAGGACATTATCTCTACAAATGTTAGCACAGTAGGATAGAGGCCAAACTTCTAGCCATCTAACTCCTACAGAAAGTCTAAAGCGAGACTCTAGACTCCAAAGGAGATGCACCAGGAAAGGAAGATTACAGAAAAAGTAACAATTTCCCTGGTTCCCAGTTACCTCTGTGGCAGCATGCTTCTTCTGGGTACTATCTAGCCTAAATATCCAGGAGAGAGATGGGCAATGCCATTATCTATCAAAAGTTAAAGTAGCCAATTGTAAATACCAAAATTGAAGGACAAGACTGCAACTCAACGTAGGTGGAATACAATCTTACTTGGTCAAGAAAGAATGTTGTTAAAGGGACTCCGAGCTCTAAATAAAAACAAAATTGGTACTCACCTGGGGCTTTCTGCAGTCCACCGTAGGTGGGGAGGTCCCCTGCGTCCATCTGGCTCTTCTCCCTGGGCCTGGCCAGAAATGGCTCCCCGGCGGCTCCCCGGCGGCTCCCGGCGACACTGGACCCGACACTTCTTCGTGAAACGTCACATCTGTTGTTATCACAGTGACAGTACTGCGTATGCGCGGTTTAATCGCACATGCGAAGTACTGTCACGCCGGCCGCCGTGATGACACGAGGCGGCCGGCGTGGTGACGACAGACGTGACGTTTCAGGAAGAAGGAGCCCGACACTCGGGCCCAGTGTTGCCGGGAGCCACCGGGAGCCATTTCTGGCCAGGCCCTGGGAGAAGAGCCAGATGGATGCCGAGGGACCTCCCGACCTACGGTGGGCTGCAGAAAGCCCCAGGTGAGTACTAATTTCGTTTTTATTTAGAGCTCGGAGTCCCTTTAAGTGTTCTTTTGCACCTAGAGTAGATGTTTTTGACACTGTCCTTGCCAAAGAAATGGCTAATAGGAAAGGGACCCCAGCTTGAACCTCTCCAGCAGGCTATGACAGTTTAATTTCTTTAAATTGGTTACTGACTGTATGCCAAGTTGTTGATTCATCTGTACAAGAAAGACCAACCAGAGAGTAGATTATTTTATAATTTTGACTTAAAGAGACACTGAAGCCTATTAAAATACTTACCTGCTATTTATGTTAGCAGTGCTGAAACGCCGCATTCCCGCTGCAGAACGAGGGCTTTATACCCCCCAAATCCCCGGGCAGTGCTTCCTGGTAGAGGCAGAGCATTGCGCTGTAGCTCTGCCTCTACTGGAGTCAATCTCCACCGATCGCCGACTCTCCCCATCCCTCTCATTCTTCTTTCACTGAGAGGGGTGGGGAGAGGTAGAGATCTGCGTAGATTGACTTCAGTAGATGCAGAGTTACAGCACAAAGCTCTGCCTCCCTGGGCAGCAAAATCCATGACCTGAAAAGTACTGGAACTTTGCCCTGGTATTTTGGGGTATAAATCCCTCGGTTTGCTGCGGGAATGCGGTGTTTCAGCACTGCTAACATTGCTTAACATAAATAGCAGGTAAAAATAAGTATTTTAATAGGCTTCAGACTCTCTTTAAACTCAGTTGTTTGTATGACATATCCACTTATCCACTGACCAATGCTTCAACCATACAGCTCTTCTAGCAGCGACAGCCAACATTATTGTTCGGGCTGAAGCTGTTACACATCAACAGCATCATCACACACCAGGGGCCATATTATTATTATTATTATTATTTATTTATTTATTTATAAACCGCCAACATATTCCATGGCGCTGTACAATTATATTTAGATTAGATGATATTTTAATAACTTGTAAATACAGTTCATGTTTAATCACCAGCAAGTAAGAATATAATTTAATTTAAGAATTTAAATAGTTGTTTTCAACTATTTTTTTTTTTTGGGGGGGGGGGAGGATACTTTTTAAATTCCAAAATGATGAAAATTATTTTAAATGCAAGATGAAAAATGATCTCCTATGAGAAAACTCAAGAGAAAAAGTTAAATGCATATAAGCCAATGCCTTTTGCTAAAGTCCTCTAGGGCAAAGAGAATTACCTTCTCATTTATATTTGCTTGGAGAGCAGCACTGATGCTCATAGTCCAAGGCTTCATAGCTTTAGCCAGTGTGGTTAAAGAGGAACTCCAGTGAAAATAACGTAATGAACAAAAGTGCTTAATTTTTACAATAATTATGTATACATGATTTAATCAGTGTTTGACCATTATAAAATCTTTCCTCTCCCTGATTTACATGCTGACATGGTGACATTTTTACATCTGGCACGTGATGTCAATGGAAGTAGCTGCTGCTTGCTTTTTTGGCAGTTGGAAACAGGTGTTATTTCCCACAATGCAACAAGGCTCCCACAGTGTGATGCCAGCACCATGGTCTTGACATCACACTGTGGGAGGGGTTTCAACACAACATCAGCCATACAGAGCCACCTGATGATCCATTTGAGAAAAGGAAAAGATTTCTCATGGGAAAGGGGGTATCAGCTACTAATTGAGATGACGTTCAAACGTTGGTCACAGTTACAATTTGTTATGATTTTTTTTATTTGTATACATGTTTAAATGTTGTTTTCTATTCAAATATTTTCTTATTTGGGATGTTGGGGTTATATACTCTATAACACTGTTTTTTGTTTGTGTCTTCCAAAAACCTCATTAGAGTGGGTCCACACTAGACACAGTTGCAGGACGGACACTGCAGTCCGGATCAGGGGAAGTACCCACCGTACTGCAAACTGATGAAAGTGCATCAGTTTTGCATCAGTTTCCGTTCAGGTTTTTCCCTGACAGAAAACGTCTCCATCATTAGGAAGGAGTGGGAGGATTTTTTTGGGCCAATCATAAAGCTCAGGCTATCCGTTTTAACATCCGTTTTTTGCCTGTGGAGCTGGAGATGCGTTTTCTCATTACTTTCACTACCCCTGCGTGTATCCGTGGTCCTGATCCGTTGCGTGAAAATGCAGCAGATCCGGACCTTCTGTTCAGGTTTTGAAAACGGATCCCCGCAAACGCAGGTGGATCCGTTTTTTACTTGGGTGAGGCTGGCTGCTATTTTCAACATTAGTATCCGGGACTCCGTTTTTCATCAGGTTTGAAAAACGCAGCCACGGATACGTTTCCGGACCTAGTGTGGACTGGCTCTTACTCTGTTGTTTACTGTCATGACATTTACTTTACACAGATTTATTTGTTTTTCAGCTCAAGATAAATCAGTTTGAAATGATTATTGATGATATGCTGTATAATACATTAACAAATAAAGATTATGAATGCAAGGCAAAGAGCCTGAATTAGAATTGCTGCAGTATACATCATTAACCTGAGATTAGGGAAAAATCCCAATTGCAAATTTAATAAATAAAACAGGCTGTGCATGACGTATCTTGACGTATTTACCAAGTGATTCCTGACCATTGCAATGCTCTCAGAAATCGCTGCAGTGAAGTCGCTTTTTAAACATTGTTTTGGTCTGTCAAGGAAATGCGTGAAATAAAGGCACCAGGAAATTCAGGCGCCGGGAAATAGCCAATAGTACAATTTCTGTAGCATTTACTGATATTCAATTATTTTACAGTGGTAATTTTCGTTAGTATAATAAGTAATATCTTTAAAAATTACAAATATTTTACGACAGCTACACCTAACCCTACAGTGGCTACACACCTCTCATAACAATTATTGAAAGGGTTTGTTATGTGGGTTGAGTGAGCGAGGGAGGTGTATCCTGCCTAGTAGCAGTTTCTGTATGCTTTATAGACTTATTTTGAGAAACAACATGATATCTGTACATATCCTATGAATTTGTTATTTCTTGCCTCCAAAACAAATGAATGCAGGGTATAATCTTCCTATTAACAGGTCTGAAACAGGACAAAAGGTGCCTTGCCTGGGGCATCGTAATTGCCGATCACACACAACTTCAGCTGGCAAAAGATGCATACCTGCCTAGCACACTCACAGTAGGGTACTAGAATCTCAATTTAACCCTTAAAGGGGCACTATGGTAAAAACTTTTAACATTTAAAATATGTGCAAACATAAACAAATAAGAAGTTTGTTTTTTTCCAGAGTAAAATGAGCCATAAATTTCTTTTCTTCTATGTTGCAGTCACTTACAGTAGGTAGTAGAAATCTTCAGAAGTGAAAGTTTTGGACTAGTCCATCTAGGAGATTCTCCATCATAGGAGATTCTCCATCATAGGAGATTCTCAGCAAGGCTTTTATAGGCAGAAGCCTATGACAGCCGATCGCCATAATTGGCTGGCTGTAGGGAGAGAGGGAGGGAGGGAGGGAAGGGATTTAAAAAACAGTTTTTTTAAAAAAAAATGACAACAATAACTTTTATAAAAAAATAAAAAATAAACATGGGGGAGCGATCAGACCCCACCAACAGAGAGCTCTGTTGGTGGGGAGAAAAGGGGGGGGGGATCACTTGTGTGCTGTGTTGTGCGGCCCTGCAGCTTGGCCTTAAAGCTGCAGTGGCCAATTTTACTGAAAATGGCCTGGTCACTAGGGGGGTTTAGCCCTGCAGTCCTCAAGAGGTTAAAGAAAACCTGAGATGACAAATGTAAAGATCTGATACTTACCTGGGGCTTCCTCCAGCCTCATAAGCACCGCTGCCCCATAAGCAGTCCATTCTCCTGTAGAGTTGGGCCGAAAATCCGATTTTAGGTTCGCGAACCTGGTTCGCGAACTTCCGCGGAAGGTTCGATTCACGTTAAAGTTCGCGAACCGCAATAGACTTCAATGGGGATGCGAACTTTGAAAAAAAAAATAATTATGCTGGCCACAAAAGTGATGGAAAAGATGTTTCAAGGGGTCTAACACCTGGAGGGGGGCATGGCGGAGTGGGATACATGCCAAAAGTCCCGGGGAAAAATCTGGATTTGACGCAAAGCAGCGTTTTAAGGGCAGAAATCACATTGAATGCTAAATGACAGGCCTAAAGTGCTTTCAAACATCTTGCATGTGTATACATCAATCAGGTAGTGTAATTAAGGTACTGCTTCACACTGACACACCAAACTCACCGTGTAACGCACCGCAAACAGCTGTTTGTGTAGTGACGGCCGTGCTGGACTGGTGCGCACCATGGCGAGAGTGCAGGTTTTGGTGGCTTTACAGCCCATATGGTCGCCTGGCTGATGTAGCTGAATGACAGAACAGTGACTGTCCAGCTGATCAAATTTGGTCTGACCACAATGAGGCAACGACCTTATTATCGTGGGTGTTCCCCCCGAGACACTCATCTAGGCGCCGGTCATTGCTTCATTGTGATACGCAAGCCCCTTCACCACGGCAAGGTAATGATCACGAAGGGGAATGGGCGCATGTACATGCCTTTTCTTTTGTTGTTGCAGCTGCCCGCAGTGCAGCCAGAAAAATTAGGCAGTCATGTACACGCACCAGAAAAATTATTACAGCGGCCGCTGCTAGCAGCGGCCTAAAAAATTCAGCAATCCGCCTGAAGTCCCGGACCCTGTTGGTGGTGGCGGAGAAGGTAGTCAAGCGGCCTGCAGGCAGACATGCTGTGTGGAGGGACTGGGAGCGACTTAGTCTTCTTGGGGCAGGCCAGGCAGCCAGTCACACGGCGTGCAGGCAGAGATGCTGTGTGTGCGGGGACTGACTTAGTCTTAGGCCGGGGAGCAGCCCTCCGGGATCCATGCCTCATTCATTTTGATAAAGGTGAGGTACTTAACACTTTTGTGACTTAGGCGACTTCTCTTCTCTGTGACAATGCCTCCAGCTGCGCTGAAGGTCCTTTCTGACAGGACGCTTGCGGCAGGGCAGGAGAGAAGTTGGATGGCAAATTGGGACAGCTCTGGCCACAGGTCAAGCCTGCGCACCCAGTAGTTCAAGGGTTCCTCATCGCTGTTCACAGCAGTGTCTACATCCACACTTAAGGCCAGGTAGTCGGCCACCTGCCGTTCCAGGCGTTGGTGGAGGGTGGATCCGGAAGGGCTACGGCGAGGCGTTGGACTAAAGAACGTCCGCATGTCCGACATCACCATGAGATCGCTGGAGCGTCCTGTCTTTGACTGCGTGGACACGGGAGGAGGATTAGTGGCAGTGGTACCTTGCTGGCGTTGTGCCGTCACATCACCCTTAAAGGCATTGTAAAGCATAGTTGACAGCTGGTTCTGCATGTGCTGCATCCTTTCCACCTTCCGGTGAGTTGGTAACAGGTCCGCCACTTTGTGCCTGTACCGAGGGTCTAGTAGTGTGGCCACCTAGTACAGCTCATTCCCCTTGAGGTTTTTTATACGGGGGTCCCTCAACAGGCAGGACAGCATAAAAGACGACATCTGCACAAAGTCGGATCCAGTACCCTCCATCTCCTCTTGCTCTTCCTCAGTGACGTCAGGTAAGTCAACCTCCTCCCCCCAGCCGCGAACAATACCACGGGAAGGTTGAGCAGCACAAGCCCCTTGCGATGCCTGCTGAGGTTGTTCTCCTGCCGCTGTCCCCTCCTCCTCCTCCTCCTCCCCCAAAGAAACACCTTGCTCATCATCCTCTGAGTCTGACTCGTCTTCTGCACACGACTTCTCTTCTTCCTCCTCCTCCCCCCTCTGTGCTGCCGCAGGGGTTGAGGAAACAGCTGGGTCTGATGAAAATTGGTCCCATGCCTGTTCCTGCCGTAACGGTTCCTGGTCACACTCATTCACAGCTTCATCCGCCACTCTACGCACAGCACGCTCCAAGAAGTAAGCGTAGGGAATTAAGTCGCTGATGGTGCCCTCACTGCGGCTCACCAGGTTGGTCACCTCCTCAAACGGCCGCATGAGCCTGCATGCATTTTCCATCAGTGTCCAGTTGTCGGGCCAGAACATCCCCATCTTCCCAGACTGTTTCATTCTACTGTAGTTGTAGAGGTAGTGGGTCACGGCTTTCTTCTGTTCTAGCAGGCGGGAGAACATGAGCAGGGTCGAGTTCCAGCGAGTCGGGCTATCGCAAATGAGGCGTCTCACCGGCATGTTGTTTTTGCGCTGAATTTCCGCAAAACGTGCCATGGCTGTGTAAGACCGCCTCAAATGCCCACAGAACTTCCTGGCCTGCTTCAGGACATTCGCTAAGCCAGGGTACTTTGCCACAAATCTTTGAACCACTAGATTCATGACATGTGCCATGCAGGGTATGTGTGTCAGCTTCCCCATATGCAAAGCGGCAAGCAGATTGCTGCCGTTGTCGCACACCACGTTGCCTATCTCCAGGTGGTGCGGGGTCAGCCACTCATCCACCTGTTTCTTAAGAGCAGCCAGGAGAGCTGCTCCAGTGTGACTCTCCGCTTTGAGACAAGACATGTCTAAGATGGCGTGACACTGTCTTACCTGGCATGCAGCATAGGCCCTGCGGAGCTGGGGCTGTGTAGCTGGAGAGGAGAACTGCCACTCAGCCAAGGAGGAGGAGGACAGCGAAGAGCATGTAGCAGGAGGAGAGGAGGTGGCAGGAGGCCTGCCTGCAAGCCGTGGAGGTGTCACAATTTGGTCCGCTGCGCCCTGCTTGCCATCGTTCACCACCAGGTTCACCCAATGGGCTGTGTAGGTAATGTAGCGGCCCTGCCCGTGCTTGGCAGACCAGGCATCCGTGGTCAGGTGTACCCTTGACCCAACGCTCTTCGCAAGAGATGACACCACTTGCCTCTCAACTTCACGGTGCAGTTTGGGTATGGCCTTTCTCGAAAAATAAGTGCGGCCTGGCATCTTCCACTGCGGTGTTCCGATGGCCACAAATTTACGGAAGGCCTCAGAGTCCACCAGCCGGTATGGTAACAGCTGCCGAGCTAACAGTTCCGCCACGGCAGCTGTCAGACGCCGGGCAAGGGGGTGACTGGCCGAAATTGGCTTCTTCCGCTCAAACATTTCCTTCACGGACACCTGACTGCTGCTGTGGGCAGAGGAGCAGGAAGCGCTCAAGGGCAGAGGCGGAGTGGAGGAGGGTGCCTGTGAAGGTGGAAGGGAGAAAGCGGCAGAAGCAGATAATGCACCTGATGGAGGAGGAAGAGGAGAAGGAGGGTGGCTTTGCTTTTGTGTGCTGCTGCTGCTTTTGCTCAGGTGGCCATCCCATTGCTGTTTGTGCCTTTTCTCCAGGTGCCTTCGTAAGGCACTTGTCCCTACGTGAGTGTTGGCCTTTCCACGGCTCAATTTTTGTTGGCAGAGCGAACAGATGGCTTTGGTCCGATCTGAGGCACACACATTAAAAAATTTCCACACCGCTGAGCCACCCTGGGATGTGGGCACTATGGGGACCTCAGCAGCTGATGCTGAAGGGCAAGTTGGCTGGCTGTACATAGGTGGCGATACATGGTGCCGGACTCTGCCACCAGCTGTTTCTGACGAAGAGCTGCCCCAGCTTCTTTCAGCAACTTCTCTCCTCCTACTACTCTCTGACTCCCCCTCTGAACTGTCCCCCTCTTCATCTCCTCTATTGGGAACATACAGAGGATCCCTATTACCGTCATCATCGTAGTCATCCTGCCCAGCTTCGCTTGCCTCAGACAAATCCAAACTTGCACCATCAGTAGGTCCTTCATCCTCCTGACACGTTACATCCATAGTGTTGCCGCGTAACATATTAGCTGGTGAAAATTCATCTGGCTGTAACAACAATGGCTGTGCATCAGTAATTTCACCACTAAATAATTCTTGCGAAGTGTCAAATGCAGCGGAAGTGGTGCTAGTAGTAGCGCTGGTGGCTGAGCAAGATGAGGTGTTCTGTGTCGCTAAATACTCAACCACGTCCTGACAATCTTGGGAGGTGATGGGACGTGCCTTCTTCCGAGCACTGTACTGTGGGCCAGGTCCACACGAAATTACATTTACACGACCTCGCGCAGACCTGCCGGGTGGCCTTCCTCTGGCTCTGGCACTACCTCTTCCTCTACCTGTTTTGTCCATATCGGGTATGCACGGAGTGGTATATCACACTGCGTGCACTCACGTAGGTAGGTGGGTTCACTTAACTGCACAGGTATGCGCACTGATGCGGTGGGTTCACTGAACAGAACAGGTATACAGTGGCGGGTTCACAGAACAGGTATGCAGTGGCAGGTTCACTGAACACAACAGGTATACAGTGGCGGGTTCACTGAACAGAACAGGTATGCAGTGGCAGGTTCACTGAACACAACAGGTATGCAGTGGCGGGTTCACTGAACAGGTATACAGTGGCGGGTCCACTGAACAGAACAGGTATGCAGTGGCGGGTTCACTAAACAGAACAGGTATACAGTGGCGGGTTCACTACACAGAACAGGTATACAGTGGCAGGTTCACAGAACAGGTATGCAGTGGCAGGTTCACTGAACACAACAGGTATGCAGTGGCGGGTTCACTGAACAGGTATACAGTGGCGGCTCCACTGAACAGAACAGGTATGCAGTGGCAGGTTCACTGAACAGGTATACAGTGGCGGGTCCACTGAACAGAACAGGTATGCAGTGGCAGGTTCACTGAACACAACAGGTATGCAGTGGCGGGTTCACTGAACAGGTATACAGTGGCGGGTCCACTGAACAGAACAGGTATGCAGTGGCGGGGTCACTAAACAGAACAGGTATACAGTGGCAGGTTCACTACACAGAACAGGTATACAGTGGCGGGTTCACAGAACAGGTATGCAGTGGCAGGTTCACTGAACACAACAGGTATGCAGTGGCGGGTTCACTGAACAGGTATACAGTGGCGGGTCCACTGAACAGAACAGGTATGCAGTGGCGGGTTCACTGAACAGGTATACAGTGGCGGGTCCACTGAACAGAACAGGTATGCAGTGGCAGGTTCACTGAACACAACAGGTATGCAGTGGCGGGTTCACTGAACAGGTATACAGTGGCGGGTCCACTGAACAGAACAGGTATGCAGTGGCGGGTTCACTAAACAGAACAGGTATACAGTGGCGGGTTCACTACACAGAACAGGTATACAGTGGCGGGTTCACAGAACAGGTATGCAGTGGCAGGTTCACTGAACACAACAGGTATGCAGTGGCGGGTTCACTGAACAGGTATACAGTGGTGGGTCCACTGAACAGAACAGGTATGCAGTGGCGGGTTCACTGAACAGAACAGGTATACAGTGGCGGGTTCACTAAACAGAACAGGTATACAGTGGCGGGTTCACAGAACAGGTATGCAGTGGCAGGTTCACTGAACACAACAGGTATGCAGTGGCGGGTTCACTGAACAGGTATACAGTGGCGGGTCCACTGAACAGAACAGGTATGCAGTGGCGGGTTCACTAAACAGAACAGGTATACAGTGGCGGGTTCACTAAACAGAACAGGTATACAGTGGCGGGTTCACTAAACAGAACAGGTATACAGTGGCGGGTTCACAGAACAGGTATGCAGTGGCAGGTTCACTGAACACAACAGGTATGCAGTGGCGGGTTCACTGAACAGGTATACAGTGGCGGGTCCACTGAACAGAACAGGTATGCAGTGGCGGGTTCACTAAACAGAACAGGTTTACAGTGGCGGGTTCACTACACAGAACAGGTATACAGTGGCGGGTTCACAGAACAGGTATGCAGTGGCAGGTTCACTGAACACAACAGGTATGCAGTGGCGGGTTCACTGAACAGGTATACAGTGGCGGGTCCACTGAACAGAACAGGTATGCAGTGGCGGGTTCACTAAACAGAACAGGTATACAGTGGCGGGTTCACTAAACAGAACAGGTATACAGTGGCGGGTTCACAGAACAGGTATACAGTGGCGGGTCCACTGAACAGAACAGGTATGCAGTGGCGGGTTCACTGAACAGGTATACAGTGGCGGGTCCACTGAACAGAACAGGTATGCAGTGGCGGGTTCACTGAACAGGTATGCAGTGGTGGGTTCACAGAACAGGTATGCAGTGGTGGGTTCACAGCACAGGTATGCAGTGGTGGGTTCACAGCACAGGTATGCAGTGGTGGGTTCAATGAACAGGTATACAGTGGCGGGTCCACTGAACAGAACAGGTATGCAGTGGCAGGTTCACTGAACAGGTATGCAGTGGTGGGTTCACAGCACAGGTATGCAGTGGTGGGTTCACTGAACAGGTATGCAGTGGTGGGTTCACAGCACAGGTATGCAGTGGTGGGTTCACAGCACAGGTATGCAGTGGTGGGTTCACAGCACAGGTATGCAGTGGTGGGTTCAATGAACAGGTATACAGTGGCGGGTCCACTGAACAGAACAGGTATGCAGTGGCAGGTTCACTGAACAGGTATGCAGTGGTGGGTTCACAGCACAGGTATGCAGTGGTGGGTTCACTGAACAGGTATGCAGTGGTGGGTTCACAGCACAGGTATGCAGTGGTGGGTTCACAGCACAGGTATGCAGTGGTGGGTTCACAGCACAGGTATGCAGTGGTGGGTTCACAACACAGGTATGCAGCCAGACAGGAACAAGTTAAGCCTAACTAATCTTTCCCTGAGAGACAGTCTGCAGCAGCTCGCCCTACTCTCACTAACGCAGGCAGCACACGAGTGACCGTAATGGCCGCCGCTGCCTGCCTTATATAAGGGGGGGTGGGGCTCCAGGGGCTAGTGTAGCCTAATTGGCTACACTGGGCCTGCTGACTGTGATGTAGAGGGTCAAAGTTGACCCTCCATGTGCATTATGGGGCGAACCGACCTTCCGCAAAGGTTCGCCTGCGGGACGCGAACGCGAACCACTGAAGTTCGCATGGAACCGTTCGCAGGCGAACCGTTCGGCCCAACTCTATTCTCCTGCTAGCTGTCCCGGTACCTGGCTCAGCTGCGCAAGTCAGGCTCATCTGCGCATGGGTTGACTGGCACGAATCAGCCAGATTACTGCTACCACTACCAGGAGAACGGAGGCACTCGGGAGGACGTGAGGGACTCAGTGGTGCTTAGGGGCTGGAGGAAGTAAGTATCAAATCGTTTACATTTGTCGTCTCAGGTACACTTAAAGGCTCATACACACGCTTGACTAAAGTTGCCTGAGGTGGCCGATAATATCCGCCTCTGGTGATAATCAAGTGTGTGTACAGCAATCCCCGACCCCAGATCTCCAACCTGCGGGCGATCTGCCCATATGATAGACTGGCTTGACAGGCAGCCAACTTCTTTGAGGTTGCCGCTCCCCCCTGCTTGCTGTGTAACATCACTTATTCTCCACTCCACAATCTCTCCTCCATCCTGCATTGTAACAGTACGCATCATCAGCTATACAGCTGACACGTGTCTGTAGTGGCCAGCCCAGCGATGCCACCCAAGGGGATTGGGTCCTAATCCCCGATGGGCGACACACATCACAGGTGTGTATGCACCTTTAGACTGGCGCTTACATCTATGGGTATTCAGTGATTTCACATCCATATGCCACAGACGTCTTAAAGACTTTTAATACTAAACTACTTCTGCCTGCAGCGGATGTCTATAGACATTTTTGTGTCCCCTTATCCCTTTGCCATGGATGTCTAAAAGGCATTTAGTGCAAAGTTCTGGCTCAGTGCCAGCTTTCTGGTTTACTTGAAATCTATGCAGCTTGAATATGGACCAGTGAAATGTTTTTACTGCAATATTCCATTAGTCCATCTTACCATAGATTTTCATAATAATTAGCATTATTCTATATCATAATTAGGATAATTCTCAATAATTTCAAATGTATTTGCCCCTCAAAACAATCCTACTGATTAGTTTGGACTTTGGTGCGTGTAGATTTGGGCAATGCATTTCATAAATATAATACAAACATAGCTGGCACTGGCGTTTAGCTTTTGTGAAAAATAGCTGGCAGTCTAAGGGCTCGTTTCTACTTGTGCGGCGTGCATCTCGCAGACGCACGCCGGCTCTGAGCGGGTGGGCGGGATCGCAGGTGAATCCCATCAGCAGTGCCATGCACAGCTATGGGAATCGCAGTCTCCGCTGCGAATTCTGCGGGGGGTTCCGGCCGAATCGCTACCGCAAGCGGCGCCGTTATACCCTATGGCAGAGTTTCCCCATGCGATTTGCCTGTGGGGAAACTCTGCGGATTCGCGGCGGAAACCGTGATAGTGGAAACGGGCCCTAAGGGTTAATTCCCGGCCCTGGTATGGGGACACAAACATCTCTATAGACATCCGCTGCAGGCAGAAGTAATTTTGTGTGTCTTTCTGTGTTTCTGTGGGATTCATGTCTGGGTGTTTCTAAAAGCATAGCTGTAATGCTATATTTCATTTGATTTTCAGAAATCAGATCTTTAAAATAAAATACTGTTATTTTCATACCACATTACGCTTGTTACAGATATATCAATATGTAATTTATACGAGTCTGCAAGTACTATAACCTAACAGTAGTTATTACATTTCTTCGCCCATGTACCTTGACATTAGTGTGGACAGTAAGTGGTTGGCACTCCAAAGGTATGGTTCAATAACCTTTATTTCATGCTGCAAAAATTATAATCTTAAATAATTTTGAGGCAACACGGGCCCCTTTATGAAGAAAACAGTGCAATTCCCTGTGATCCAATGGGAAAGGCAGGCAGCAGCCTGCAGGAGACCTCCCCCTTTTGGATTGCAACACATTTTCTCTGTTTTCCTTGATGAAGAGGCACAGTGTTGCCTCAAAATATTGGATTATAACTTTTGCGGCATGAAATAAAGGTTTTTGAACATACCAATGGAGTGCCAACCACTTACTTTCTGCATTATTGGATGACACAAGATCCAAAAATGGGGGAGCTCCAACACACAGGACTATACCATAAGGAGTGTATAGACACAATAAACCTTAGAATTTCATGACAGTTATAAGGTTTCCTGAGCATTCAGAGTATATGAACAATGCTATTTGGAAAAAAAAGCCTACCACTGAACTTTCAATAAACTGAAATGTTTGAAACCACATTGTACAGCAGTGTGTACTTTGTGGGAGGAATGTACAATTCATGCAGTTATGTTTGTATATATCACTGTGAATAATATTAATGTTTGTGCATAGTTATGGGTATTAGCATTTAGCAAGCCTGTGAGCTGATAGAAATCATCCAGTCTAATTAGGTACAGACTAACCAGCAAGCTCATGGTGAACCAGAACTCATTGGAGTGTGTGAGGGGCTACAATGGTCCTAAAATAAGCTTTTAATAAGGGCCACCTTCTGACTTTCTGTCCCTGATGAAATAGGTCTCATTTCAAAGTAAGAGAGGCAACGATTTCTGAAATTCTGAAAGTCAGATTTGTGCCCTGAAAACTTTTCAGGGTGAGGCATTCTTAGATCAACAACAGGAGTGGACTGCACTGGTGCGGTTGCTGGCTGGAGAGCTTGCACAACTCCAGACAGCTGGGTGATCTGCGTTTGTTGGGTATTGACCAGCACGGTTAAATTGTTCTCCGCTGTGGTCAAGGTCCCAACTTGGCTGCACAGTGCGTCCATAGACATTTTGGTCTGCTGTTCTGTAACGATTGGTGTCAGCAAGTAACTGAATTCTGATTATTAGGTGATCTGCAGTATAACCTATAATGCAGATATATACCTGATTATATGATGATCTGCAGAATCACCAATAATACAAGTATACCAACAGCTGATGTGATAGCAAGTATAGTGCTTGGTGCAACAGTAGTACTGATAGGTAGCTATGCCACACCAGAGGAGCTGGTGGGCACTAACAGTACAAACCCCCTCACCAGAGACTAGGGCCCTCTGGTGAGAGTAGAGAGGTCAGACTAAACGAGTTGGCAACAGACTGGCAGATATGGTACAAAGTCAGAAGGCAAAGGCAAAAAGGTTTTAACAGGCAGAGTCAGCAACAAGATCAGATGGACAGAAGTACAGAATCACTGAGAGTAAGAATAGTCAGAACGAGCAAGAGTCATACACAGATAATACAATATTCAATTATAGTTATGGCTATCAAACAATCCTATCACTGTGTGAAATTTCCTCCCGGATCAAAGCACACCGGATCTATCTAAGGTCTGAGCGCTAACACGAAGTATTCGCAACAGCAGACAAGTTGCGAGTGATTCAGGGAAGCTTAAGAAGCAGAGGAGACCCCTCCAGCACGCCCCCTCTCATCAACCAATGAGGAGCGGCGAGCGCCTCCTCTGACATCAGCCGACCGGCCGGTCAGCTGACGCGCCTCCTCCCCGCATAAAGGTCTCATCTGTGCGCACGTGCACGCGACAATGCAACCCTATGTACTGCTGCCAAACCCGTCCTCGGCGTGCTAGACGCCCGAGGACCGGATAGATCGCTAGGCAGGGAGATGGAGGCAGCTGCAGTGGTATCGCTGTTCACCGCAGCTGTCTCTTCCGTGATTGTTACACTATCCTTCCATTCCAGGCTTTTTAAGCTCGTTCCATTCATTCTCGCATTGTCTGCTCTAGCTAACACATCTGTGAAGGCTTCAGACCATAGTCAGTTCCGTGTGTGCTTTGATCCTGCAGGACCCCGGGGATTACACACAGTAGATCAGGTTTGTTATCCTTCTAGTATACTTATTATTATATTGATTATTGTATTGACCTCTGCCTGATTACTCACTCTGATTCTGCCTGCCGATTTTGTACCTCTGCCAATCTGATCTGTTGCTGACCTCTGCCTGATTACTCTCTCTGATTCTGCCTGCCGATTTTGTACCTCTGCCAATCTGATCTGTTGCCGACCCGATCTTCCTGACTTTCCTCTGTCTCTGTCTTGCAGTGTCAGTTGCTGCTTTCTTCTGTCCACTGTCTGTAGTAGTGTACGGCGTTTCCCCTCCTGGGACCGTCAAAGATCTGTTTGTCTGCTTGTGTCCCTCACACCCTAGCAGATTGTTACACATACAGACTGTTTCGGATTGTTTGATCCTCATCAGTGCATGGCATGGATTAATTTGGCTCTATGGAGTAGGGCTTGTAACACAGAGAGGTACAGACTAACCAGCAAGCTCATGGTGAACCAGAACTCATTGGAGTGTGTGAGGGGCTACAATGATCCTAAAAGCCCCCTTACTAAAATACTAAGGAAAACAAAAGTTTGCTTTCTTAAAACAGAAAGAATTTGCGATAATTCAGGTTGGAGTGAGCTGGTTCACCAGAAAGCTCATGATGAACCAGAACTCTTTGAGTTCTGGTTCACCATGAGCTTGCTGGTTAGTCTGTACCTCTCGGTGTTACAAGCCCTACTCCATAGAGCCAAATGAATCCATGCCATGCACTGATGAGGATCAAACAATCCGAAACAGTCTGTATGCATGTTGGATTATTATAGCTCTGTACAAATTAACAAACTGACACATCATTGCATTCCAGCGGTTCTGGAGGTGTGTTTAGCTTCTAAGGGCAACAATGGTTAATTTGCATATATTCAGCAGTGATGCACTGGGAGACATCTCAAACTCACTACAACCTGAATTGTCACAAATTCTTTCTGTTTTAAGAAAGCAAACTGCAGTCTAATTAAATACTGTATGTCTTCATGGTGCAAAATAAGCAGGTCATTTATGTTAACCTGGCATGCAAGACTGCTTGTGTGTACAAAACCCCTTTTGTGAAAAGAACTGAGCTTCCATTCCTATTACCTACTGTAACCTACCCAAAGACACTCACAGCAACATCATGCAAGATGGATCTGACAGAGACCAGGGGTTGCATCAGGCAGTTTGCTACAAGAAATGACATCACCTTAGCAGCTGTATACATTGGTTTTTGGAACAATGATCACAATAGTATTTTAGGAGGATGAGCAAACCTGTTAAAACAAGCTTGAAGCAAGGGTAAAAAAAAAGACTTAGATACTCATTTAAGAAGAGGGAAGACTCTGGATCCCATAGATCTTTACCAGTCCTCTCTCCATCTCCTCGTTCCACCACTGTCCATGTGTGGAACTCCACAGAAAGGCTTCAGAAGCACTCACATCCCTGAGTGCTTCTGAAGACGATGATTCTGTACTGCACAAGTTCTGTCTTGCCCATGCGCAGTACGGATCCACTCATCCTCAGAAGCACTCAGGGCTGCCCAAAGAGGGCCAAAGATGTATTTGACTTGTTGATGGAATAATTCCAATGGGTGGGACAATGGTGCATTTCTTTGTCCGTCCCAAGGCCTCAGGGTGCGAGACTTAGTGGGTAGCCCTGATTATATCACTGCGCCAAGGAGATCTTCATGATTGGGTCTTTAGCCTATCTCAGGGTCATCCTGTCCTGACTACTGAGGCTGAGTCTTTTTTTTTAAACTAGGAGAATCTTGTACTCTGACCCATATGTTATTATGACTTCTTTCACAGAAGATAAGATATTTAAAATGGGGCAGAACACAGTGGAGGAAAATGCTGCTGAGTTCCGTTGGTGGCCTGTTTCCACTTGATGGATCAATACTTGGATGGATCAATAGTCTTGATCAATACTTCCATGGGATGTCTGAAATGGTTAAAGATCATTTAGTCAGTCATCCCACACCACCTACTTTAGATGAAGCTATTACCCTGTTCATCAGAGTAGACCGCCAGCTTTGACAGTGTCGGCATGATAGAGCGATCTCTGATGTTCCTAAGTCCTCAGCATCTTCTTCTCCCTGTTCTTCTGTGTCTACTGAGGAACCCATGCGATTAGGATCTTCGAATCTCTCTGCTACACAAAAAGCAAGACGTCAATCTGAGGGCCTTTGCCTCTACTGTGGGGCGTGCAGGGCATATGGTCTGCGCTTACCCAGAAAAGAACCTGTAAAAACTTCAACGCCTAGGTGAGGTCAGGGAAACTCACCTAGGTGGCCAGGTATTTCCTCAATCATTTAAACATCTGCAATTACCTTTCATGATTAACTGGGATTTTAATAATTGGTGTAGGCATGCATTTGTTCATTCTGGGACTGCAGAAATTTCACGGATGTAGAAAATTATCTAAGAAATTGGGTATTTCTGCCATGGCCTTAGCTGATGAAGTGTGTGTCACAGCCCTTGATGATTCTCCATTACAGTCTAATCAGCCGTTTACCATCACCCCTGATGTCCAGTTAAAGTGAGTGCTATTCATTGTGAGATACAAAAAAGTTTTTATCTTTAAAACATGTCATCTACTCCACTGGTGTTGGGTCTGCCTTTGCTGAGACGTCATAAACCAGTTATTGACTGGAAGCTGAGACAACTAGTCAGTTGGTCTGGGTACTGTCATTATAATTGTCTTCATCTGCTTCCTCTGCAAAGTGTTGCTTTATGTCTTTAACAATTACCTGAAGTTTATAAAGATTTTTGTGATGTCTTTTTTTCTCAAGCAGCTGATGATCTTCCCCCACACTGACCTTATGATTGCCCCTTTGGCTTGTGCCCTGGCACCATGCCACCCAGAGGTCATCTTTATAATATTTCAGGCCCTAAGAAACTTGCTATGAAAGATTATATAAGAGAGAATTTGGCCAAGGGTTTTTATCCATCCTTCTTCTCCCACCGAACCCGGTTTCTTCTTTGAGGAGAGGAAGGATGGGGATCTCCGACCCTGTATTGACTATAGAAGCTTACTTATAAGATCACAGTCAACAACAGGTATCCCTTGCCACTTATTGATGATCTTTTTGCTCAAGTGACCCAAATTTTCACTAAATAGTACCTTGGGGGAGCCTACAATTTAATCTGCATTCACCAGATTGGCATTATAGGCATTATGAATAACCTGTTTTTCCCCTCTGTCTTTGTAAAGTTCTAGCGGTTTTCCAGGATTTTGTTAATATGTTTAGTGACTTTTGGGCAAATTTGTTGTAGTTTACTTACTTAGATGACATTTTTCTGTATTTATCATCTTTGACAGAACATTGTGTCCAGGTCAAGTCAGTATTGCAGAAATTATTAAAGGACCATCTTTATACCAAGCTGGAGAAATTAATTTTTGAGGCTTAACAGGTATCTTTTCATGGGTATGTGATGTCTGACTCTGGTTTGGGCATGAATTCAGCCAAAGTATCTGAAGTGTTGAATTGGCGTCAATCACATGACTTTAAGTCCTTGCAACGACTTTAGGTGTTCAGTGGCGTAGCTAAGGAGCTGTGGGCCCCAGTGCAAGTTTTACATTGGGGCCCCCCAAGCATTCTATACATAAAAATTGATACGGAGCACCAAAACCTGCTAATGGCAACTACAGTGTCAGAGGTGCAAGAAGGGGATGGGGAACAGTTTGGTAATGATAACTACTATTCAAAGTATCTATAGTACTGATTATTATGAGCACAGGACCAATAGAGAGCTAATACTGCAGTTGAGGGAGGGCCCTTCGGGGCCCCTCTGGTCCAAGGGCCCCAATGTGGTCGCAACCTCTGCAACACCTATTGCTACGCCCCGGTAGGTGTTGTTTTCATCTGTTGTTGCTGGGCGATGGATGCACATGGCTACACACTTAGCTTAATCTCTCACGCTGAGTTCAGAAAGTGATTGTTCTCTGCATTAGAGCCAATCACTGGAGATGTGAAGCTGGTTCTATTGGATGATGGGTTGTGTGGCTGCATCTGATTGGTGGATTCAGGTATAAATGCTCTGCTCTTGTGCACACTTGTTGCCCGTGATAGCGTTAGTCGCCTGAGCTAGCTGCTGGGTGTGATATTTGCTTGATTCTTGCTGTTACCATGCTTGAACCCTGATTACTCTATTGATTACTGCCTGGACTGACCCTTTGCTTGTATCTTGACTAAACTTCCGATTATCCCTTGTGTTGACGATTGAATTGATTTACTGTGAATGACTCCTGGCTTTTCTGGACTTCACCTTTGCTTAATCCCCTGGTTCATAGTCATCTGATTCACATGTATGATCCTGGACTGCCCGACTATTCCTTACCTGTGTTCCTGTCAAGTGAGTTCTGGTGACACCTCTGCTTTCTGTCATATCAGTTCCAATACTTTGCGCATTAAGGCCTGGGTGTAACAACATGCTGGGTAGATGCAACTAGTCTCCCCAAGCTGAGCAGAGATGGGCCACAGAGGGGGCATTGGGACTGATTAAGAAGGTGTTGGATGTGCCAGGCCTTACAGTATACAATAGGAAGGGGAATTGAAACATACCTATCAATGTGTTTTTGAAATGTCACTGCTTCTAAAATGCTTAAAGAGACTCTGTAACAAAATTTTCATCCTTATTTCTTCTATCCTATAAGTTCCTATACCTGTTCTAATGTGCTCTGTCTAACTGCAGCCTTTCCTAATTGCACAGTGGCTGTGTTATCTCTGTTATATGATCTAATCTTCTCTGCTCTGTCGGGCTCAGGCAGTCAAGCTGGAATGTGCTGTGCTCCTTGTGATTGGATAGAAGCTATACACACCCTCTTCCGGCCCCCTGCACACTCTGTATGACTCACACACTGAGCTCCTCTCAGCCTATCACTTGCTATGTCTTTTGTTTGTAAACACTGCATACAAATGGCAATTACAAGCCAGGATTGCAGCAGGGAGTGGCAGAAACAGCACAGTGGGGCCCAGGAGACATAATAAATAGAAGGATATGCTTTTTATTGTAAGAATTTTAGAGTACAGATTCTCTTTAACCCATTTGCACCAAATTAATTTATGCTAAGAATGCTGGCTTCATACTATATTTGTTTCACTAAAACCTAAAATACTACCTAAAACGTATTTATTATATGGTTCATTTTGAGTCGATAAAATAACTCTTTATCAAAATATACAGTGTGGGCAGTAACCTATAAAGATATTATATAAGAGGATTGTGCCTGTAAGGGGGATTGATGTAGTGCAGAATAGTTTTTAGCCTGCAGTCCTGGAATTGTGCTGTAATTCTACAGTGGGAATAGTTAGTTTTATTTTGTTCCCGGAACAGTGATCTGTTAAGGCTGTAGTAACAGGGATCCTAGTAGTAGTATACCTTACTTATATTACCTTGCTTTTTTTTTTTTTTGCTTTACTAGTAAATCTATATTTTTGCAGTTTTTAGACATAGAATTCCCAAGCACAACATTCAGTGTGACCTCAAGTTTCGCCACTCTCGTTATACTGCACAAAAATAAATATCCCAACGCTTGACCTTTGTTGATGTAATTAATCCTGTGCCAAATTCTTTTGCTGGCATTCCAGAGGTGCCCATCAGAAGTGTCTGGGCTGGTGGCAGCCTGTAGACCTTGTTCAAAGAATTTTTCTCATGCCTTTAGCTAATAATTTTTCTACAGTAAACAAAGACAAACAGAAGAACTGGAACAGGGCTGATTCTACCAAGGACTGTCCTGACACCTCTGATAATGTGAATAATGCCTATTTTGTTTCACACTCCAGAATTAAACTATAGCTCTAACCTGAAAAAAAGACAGTAGGGCTATGTAGTGCACATGGATACACTACTACTACTAACACTACTGTTTAGCTTTACTAGTATGTCTCATACAATGAAAAAAAAAACACATTAATGTGATATCTTTGAAAAAAAAAGCCTTAAAGTAAAATGGGGCTTCCCGCTTTAATGGTTTAATGGGGTAAGGATCTTCAAAAGTGTAGCTTTAGCTTACTGCTGAGTATTAAAATACAATAGTTTTTAAAATATCTATTGAAAAGAGACACAAAATTGCTCTCCTGATACACAGTCAACAGCAAACACAGCTAAAGAAGACATAGAATTAGAATTATATTAACTTACATCATATAGAATTACATCAACCTTTGGCAGATGATTACGTTTTGAAGACCATATTTTTGTTAGAAATTACACTTAATGGAGTTTTCCTTTA